>NW_020175436.1:163944-204461 GCF_003031525.2 Neophocaena asiaeorientalis asiaeorientalis | reverse complement strand
AAAAAAAATAATAATGTCAAAATTGGAAGGAATCCTCAGACCTATAGACAAATGGAGTTTTACTGAGTATAATCTGCCCAATTATTGCCTCATGAATATCAGTCTTTGCCTCATAAAAAGGCGATTATTTGGACAAAAGAAAGAAAGAAAAAGAGAGGAAGGAAGGAAGAGAGGGAGGGAGGGAGGCAGGGAGGGAGGGAGGAAGGAAGGAAGGAAGGAAGGAAGGAAGGAAGGAAGGAAGGAAGGAAGGGAGGGAGGAAGGAAGGGAGGAAGGAAGGAAGGAGGGAAGGAGGGAAGGGCAAGGAAGATAAGTCATTCCTCCCTCACCATTGCCTCCTGACTCAGAGACCCAGAAACCTGGAGGCTAGCCCTCTATCAGGAGGGTGCTGCCTTTTAGTCTTGGCAGAATACCATTCTCCTGTCACACACTCTCACCCAATATTTGTTTTACAATCATTCAGATATAGCAACTCCCAGAAAAACATCTGGAAACAAAATATGGACAAAGGTGGTAACACATTACATCTTAGAAGGGCAAGTCCCAGCAAACAAGGCCCTGTAGGTAGGGGCAGAGGTAAAAAGAAACAAGGTGGCTGAGACTTTTAGGAGCAAAGCAGCTGTGTACACCATCAGTTCAGAGGGTCACAGACCCAAGTGAAGGGGAAGAAAAGAGCATCTTTATAAAGTATCCCTAACCCATGGCTTCAATATTAGCACATCCATTAATATGCTCCAAAAAATCAATTGGGCCAATAAGATGAACCATGTGATAAAACATCATAAAAGGAAGGAAAGAAGGAAGGAAGGGAGGGAGGGAGGGAGGGAGGGAGAGAGGGAGGGAGAGGAAATGAAGGAAAATTCAACATACATTGACAAGTCAACATCCATTTTTGCTAAATTTTTTAGTAAAGTGAATAGAAGACACATTCATAATTTGACTTCTTTTTAAAAAAAATTATGCTTGCTTCAGGAAAATATATACTAAAATACCAAAAAATGCAGGTATGGATAATATGTAAACTCTTCAAATCCGCTCTACTTTTATATCTTACTACATAAGAAAAATACCTCTTTGAAACAGCATCTAATATCATACTTAAAGCAAAGAAAGCTATATTATTCTTTTATAATAAGGAATAAAAACAAGGATTCATTAAGCATTGTTGAGGAAGTTTTGGTCAATTCAGGAAGTCAAAAAACACTTTAATGAGAGGTATAAACATAGGAAAGACTAGAAAATATCATTCTTTGCAGGTGACGTTATTGTCTACTAAAATATCTATGTGAATCAACTAAACAATGATTAGATCTAATAAGACTTCAATAAGTTACTTTAGACCAGTGTTTCTCGACTTTGTTTCACTTTAGAATCACCTAGAAAGCTTTTAAAAACTACCAATACTAGAGGCTCATTCCAGAAATTCTGATTTAGTTGCTCTTGAGGGAGGCCTGGCTCTGTGTATGTTTTAAAAGTTCCCTGGGGACTTCCCTGGCAGTCCACTGGTTGGGACTTCGCCTTCCAATGCAGGGGGTGAGGGTTCAATCCCTAGGGGGGGATCTAGGATCCCACATGCCTCGGGGCCAAAGGACCAAAACATAAAACAGAAGCAATATTATAACAAATTCAATAAAGACTTAAAAAATGGTCCACATCAGAAACTCTTTAAAAAAATAATAAAAAAAAAAGCTCCCCAGATGATTCTAATGTGCATGTACGCTTAAGAATCACTGATATAAATATCAGAAATACACAAAACTCAATAGATTTCGCTTCATGCCATCAAGAACCAATCACAGAATATGATGTAAAGAAAAGCTTACTAATAACAACAAGAATATAAAATATTCATAGTAATAGGATTACTGTATGACCCAGTAATTCCACTTCTGGGCATATAACCAAAAGAAGTGAATACACCACACTAACAAAAGGAAAAACATAAACCACGTGACCATCTCAATAGATACAGAAAAAGAATTTGACAAAATTCAATATCCATTCATGATAAAAAAAAGTCTTATCAAAGTAGGTATAGAGGGAACGCATCTCAACATAATAAAAGCCGTTTACAGCAAACCTACAGCCAACATAACACTCAACAGTGAAAAACTGAAAGCCTTCCCGCTAAATTTAGGAACAAGGCCTGGATGCTCACTCTCACCATTTCTACTTAACAAGAGTATTGGAAGTCCTAGCCACAGCAATCAGATAAGAAAAAGAAATAAAAGGTATCCAAATTGAAAGAGAAGAGGTAAAACTGTCACTATTTGTAGATGACGTGATACTCTATATAGAGAACTCTAAGTCTTCACCCAAAAACTATTAGAACTAATAAATGAATTCAGCAAGGTTGTAGGATACAAGATTAATATACAGAAATCTGTTGTGTTTTGATACACTAATAATGAAATATCAGAAAAAGAAAGTAAAATCAATCCCACATAAAATCACATTAAAAAAATAAAATACCTAGGGATAAACTTAACCAAGGAGGTGAAAGACCTATACTCTGAAAATTATAAAACATTAATGAAGGAAACTGAAGATGATTCAAGGAAATGGAAAGACATCTGTGCCCTTGGGTTGGAAGAATTTATGTTATTAAAATGACCATTTTGCACAAAACTAGAACAAATAATCCTAAAATTTATATGAAACCATAAAAGACCCAGAATTGCCAAAGCAATGTTGAGAAAAAGGAAGAAAGCTGGAGGTATAACCCTGCCAGACTTCAGACTATAGTACAAAGCTACAGTAATCAAAACAGCACGGTCTTGGCATAAAAACAGACACATAGATCAATGGAACAGAATAGAGAGCCTGGAACACACAGACCTATGGTCAATTAATTTACAACAAAGGAGGCAAGAATGTACAATGGAGAAAAGACAATCTCTTCAACAAGTAGTGCTGGGAAAACTGGACAGCCACATATAAAACAATGACATTGGAACATTCCCTCATACCATATACAAAAATAAACTCAAAATCGTTTAAAGACCTAAATGTAAAACCTGAAACCATAAAACTCTTAGAACATAAGTGAAACACTCTTTCACATAAATCACAGCAATATTTTCTTCAATCAGTCTCCCATGGCAAAAGAAATAAAAGCAAATATAAACAAATGGGACCTGATTAAACTTAAAAACTTCTGCACAGCAAAGGAAATCTTCAACAAAATGAAAAGACAACCTATGGAATGGGAGAAAATGTTTGCAAATGATGCAACCAACAAGGGATTAATATCCCAAATACACAAAAAGCTCATACAACTCAATATCAAAAAAAAAGCAATCAAAAATGGGCACTAAAATAGACATTTTTCCAAAGAAGACACACAGATTGCTAACACACACATGAAAAAATGCTCAATATCCCTAATTATTAGTGAAATGAAAATTAAAACCACCGTGAGGTATCACCTCACACCTGTCAGAATGGCTATCATCAAAAAGTCTACAAATAACAAATGCTAGAGAGGATGTAAAGAAAAAGGAACCCTTGTGCACTGTTGGTGGGAATGTAAATTGGTGCAGCCACTATGGAAAACAGTACGGAGAGTCCCTAAAAAAATAAAAATAGAGCTACCATATGATCCAGCAATTCCACTCCTGGGTATATATCTAGAAAAAATGGAAACACTGATTCAAAAAGACACATACACCCCAATGTTCATAGTAGCACTATTTACCATAGCCAAGCTATGGAAGGAACCCAAGTGCTCATCGACATATGACTGCATCAAGAAGATTTTAATATAAATATATGTATACATATATATATATATATAATGGAATATTACTTAGATGAGATTAACAGATATAAACTACTTAATATAAAATAGATAAACAAGGATATACTGTACAGCACAGGGAATTATAACCATTATCTTGTAATAACCTAAATGGAATATAATCTGCAAAAATACTGGATCACCATGCTGTACACCTGAAAGTAACACAATATTGTAAATCAACTATACTCCAATAGAAATAAAGATAAATAGAAAAGAATTGAAAGCGAGGTTTAAAGAGATATTTGCACACCCATGTTCGTAGCAGCATTATTCACAATAGGCAAAAGGTGGAAGCAATGTAAGCGTCCATTAAGAGATGAACAAAATGTGGTATGGATGTACAATGGAATATTATTCAGCCTTTAAAAAGAAGGAAATTATGACATATGCTACCACATGGACGAAACTTGAAGACATTATGCTAAGTGAAATAAATCAGTCACAAAAATACAAATGCCATATTAATTCCACTTATATGAGGTACCGGGAGTAGGAAAACTCATAGACACAGAAAGTGGAAGGCTGGTTGTCAGGGGATGGGGGAGCAGAGAGGTGTTGTTTAACAGGTAAAGAGTTTCCATTTTGCAAGATGAAAAGAGTTCTGGATATTGACTGTACAGCAATGTGAATACACTTAATGCTACTGAACTGTACACTTAAAAAGTGGTTAAGATGGTCAATTTTATGTTATGTACGTTTTACCACAATTAAAATTTTTAAAGCCATTTGAAAGAAAACCAAAAAATACTCATAATACATTTTACAGGAAATGTTATATGAGGAGCTATTGAAATCTGTATTGAATTACATAAGAGAAAAAATTCTGGAATGAAAAAAGATGAACTGTTCCTTCATGAGATGGCTCAATATCATAAAGATGCCATTATCTTTAATTAATTTTTAAATGTGATTCATTCCAATCAAATCTCAAATATATATTTTGTGACTGAATAAAATAGTTCTCCAGTTCACTGAAAAGAATAAACACCTGTCACTAGTCAAGAAAAAACAGGACTACAAATTGTCTTGAGTTACTCAGTATTAAAATGTATTAGAAAGATACACTACTTGAAAGAATATGATAATAGCACAGGTAATGACAGACAGATCATTAAAGTGAAACAGGAAGCCTTGAAGCTCACATAAGAATTTATGATAAAGGTAAAAGCAGAGTAAGAACGGATTATTCAATAAGTTATGTTTAGACAATTAGTTAACCATTTGGGAGAGAAGTAAAATTAGCTAATCTACCTTACAACACATACCAAGGTAAATTTCATGTGAGTGAAACTTTTTATGTAAAGAAACTGAAGTAATAAAAATATAGAAAAAATACAGATGGATATTTTAAGGGATCTCATGGCAAGAAAGACCTTTATACATATTCTCTGGAAAACAGAAAAATTAAAGCTAGAAAAGGAAGCTTGAAAGCTGATTCCTCAGGGCTGGGGATGGGGGTGGGGTGAAGGGTCAGGGGGGTCTCAAACAAGGATATAGGCCTAAGAGTTAAGGGGGACTTCACACTGATAAAGATCCCTGAACATACCAGAGATAGACCCTGAAAAGGCTGCCCCCCCCATAAAGAGGGGACTAAAAAACTCCATCCAGTAGCTAAGGGAAGAAAAAGCATCTGACTAGGTTTCTGGCGGGGGAAAAAAAAAAACTCCTGAAAGAAGGTATAAACCCAAGTCTATGCCATATGCAGGTATGGAGTACAAATTATTACTATCTTCTTGGTAAAAGAAATCCCAAGCCAGTGATTTTTTTAAAGAACATATGTGGATCTGACAAGAATTTTTTTTAACTGCTCACTGGATATGAGCTTCCAAAATATTACAAACCACAAGAGGAAATAATCTTCCATGAGCAAAATCACAAACTCAAAAAAGGTGGATATTTACCATCCCTTAAAACTTCAGATTATAGGAGTTTTTTCAACTGAAGAACATAAAGTTAGTATGTTTTAAATTATCAAAATGATTCAAGAAAGTATAAAAACCATATCGAAAGAAAAGGACATTATGAAAACATAATAGGTACATTTGAAAAAAGAATAAAACAGAACTTAAAGAAATAAAAAACATTTTCATTAGGCTAAAACTTCAAAGAATAAATTAAGCAGCAGGTGAGTCGCAGATAAAAAGAGTATTAAAGAGTTGGAGGAGAGTTCTGAGGTAATTACCCATGATGAAGCATGGAGATGTAAAGAAATGGAAAATAAAAGAGTGGTTAAGAGATGTGGAAGATGAAATGAGAATGTCCAACATACATTTAATACGAGTTCCAGGAAAATAAACTAGGGAGAATGGGAAGAAGCAATATTTAAAAGAAAAATGGCTAAGAATTTTCCAGCATTTATTAATTCAAATCATATATATTCATACAACTCTACCATGTGCCAGGGGCTCTTAGATACTAGGGAGAGAACAGCAAACAAAACCCCAAAATCCTTTCACGGCATATACTTTCAAGAGGAAAAGAGAAATCATTTTTCTTAAGTACAATATGGAGTATGTGTATTACTAAGCTTTTGCCAGAGTAACAAACAATCCTATAATCTCAGTGGTTTGCAATGACATGTACATATCATTAAGGTTAGAAGTGCTGCAGATTGCCTGTGGCTTGGCTCCAGGCTGTGGGCTGACTGTAGGTCTAATCCAACGTGTCCTTTCATTCCAGGACACACACTGAAGGAGGAGACCCTATGTGGGACACTCAATTATAGTGGCAGAGGACAAAAACATAAAACACCAAGCTCATCACGCTGTTGTATGTAAACCTTCTGCTTACAAGTGGCACGTTCGCTCACATTCTACTGGTAAAAGCAAGTCACATACCCAAACTGAACGCTAGAATGAGGACATTTTCTGCACTAGAGACAAGCATGGCAAGGGAAGGTGTGTGTAACCCTCTGACAGGGGAGAAAACAAATAATCGTGAGCAAAAACATAAGCTACCATACATGTTCAGTGGTGGGGATTGGCAGGGAGAAAACTAAAACAGGGAATGGGGACAGGAATGCTTATGGAGGTTGCAATTTTAAATAGAAAGGTTGCAGAGGGCACAAAAAATGTAATATCTGATTTAGACCTGAAGGGTGTCAGGGAATGGACCATGCAGATACCCTGGGGAAGAATGTTTCAGGCAGAGGAACGGCAACTGTAAAGGCTCTGAGTCAGAAGTGAGCCTGATGTGTTTGGGGAGCAGCAAGGAGGCCGCTGTGACTGTCATGATGCGAAGGGGAGGGACAGTGGTAGGGGAAGGGGTCAGAAAGGTAACAGAGGCCATGGCAGGGCTTGGTTTTCACTTGATGTGAGATGGAAAGCCATTGGAGGGCTTTGAGCAAAGGAATGACATCATCTGGCTTCTCTTTTACCTGGACCAGTGTGTAGGGAATGGGCTGATGGGGAGCCAGCAAGACCAGTTAGTAGACTGTGGTAATACATAGGTAAGGGAGAATGGGGTCTGGGTGAAGGCAGTAAAAGTGGTTAGAATCTGAACACATCTTAAACATGATTGCACATGAGGCACAAGTGAAAGAGAAGAGTCAACAGTGATGCTCGGGGGCTTGACCTGGACAATTGGAAGGACTGTGTTGCTACTGATTATGGGAAGGAAGACTGTAGCCATAAAGAGATGGACAGAACACAAAAGTTCTGTATGAGTCAATACTGAGGTACATTGAAGACATTCATGTGGAGATATCCAGTGAGCAGCTGAATAAACTCACCTGGAATTTGGGGGAGAGGTTCAGCCCACAGATATAAATTTGGAAGTCATCGTCATGCTATAGATCAAGAGATGACAAACTTTTTCTATAGAAGGCCAGACAGTAGATACCTTTGGTTTGGCAAGCCACATGTGATCTCCCTTGCATACTCTTATGTAAAAGGCATCTTTAGCTCATGGTAGCAAGCTGGATTTGGCCCCTGGACTGCAGATCTGCAGACCTTGCTACAGAGGACTTGTAAGACCGTAAGTATGGATGAGATCACTAAGGGGGTGAGTGCAAACAGAAAAGAGAAAATGTCCATGTCCTGAATCAGGAACACTCCAAAGCTAGAGAGTTAAGGAGATGGTGAGGAGCTAACAGATGGACCGAGAAGGGGCGAGCAGTGAAGCAGGAGGAAAGCCAGGAGAGTGTGGTGGCCTGAAAGCCTGGTGAAGGATGGCTTTCAATCAGGAACAGCTGTGTCAAATGCCACTCAGGGTGCAAGTCAGTTGGGGACTAAGAACTGACCATTTGATTTAACAACATGGGAGTCATTCGTGACCTCCTGATTAGCATCCGCGCATGGAGAAATGGGAAAAGAGTTACTGATGCCAGCAAATATAGACACGTCTTTCAAGGAGTTTTATTGGGAAGGGAGAAAAGAGAATGGGGTGAAGCCAGAGGGGAAGTGAAATCAAGAAAGAGTCTATTTCTAAGATGGGATAAATAAAATTTTATTTGTGTGCTGATGGGAAAGTCCAGTAGGGAGATGAAAATGTGTATGTAGGAGAGAGAGGGTAGGGTTCCTAGAGTGGTGCCTTTGAGTAGACAGGAAGAGATTACATCAAGTGTGTAAGTCGAAGGGTGGCTCTCAGCCTGTTCTTCCAAAGTAACAAAAGAGAAGGTAGTGTGTGTGGACAGAGATGCAGGTAAGCAGGTAGATGTGGTCATGAGAATTTGGAGAAGGTTGCTTCTGATTGTTTCTATTTTCACAAAACAATGACTCCTTAAGCAGGACAATGAAAAGAAATCCACCTGAGATATTTTACAGTGAAAATGCAAAGTAAAAAAAAAATCTTTTTAAAAAGCAATATAAAAAGAAAAGACCGTTTCTTGTTATTCAACTTTCAGCAGCAACGTTAGAAGCCATATGACAATGAGGTATCCTCAAAGTGAGATACCCAATTAAACTTTCATATTGAATAAGGGCCAACTACTGACATTTTTAGGTAAAGACTCACCTAGGCTGTAATAGCCACCAATGGTTGACTTCTGTTAAGAACGAAAAAGAACCAGGGAGGAAGAAGTGGAAGACAAAAACAACAGTGGGCAAGGACATTAAATAAGCATTAACAGTAAGAATTCTTGGAGCTTTAAAAACAAGGTGGACATAAAATGCTAGGTCTCAATACCACAGAAGAGGGAGGAACAATCAGGATGAAAGTGGTATAAATCCTGATTTTTTTTGGAAGGAGAGTAGGCATAACGGTAAACCTAAGGTTTTCTTAAGTCAAATATGCATGTTACAAATTTAAGAATCAGGGCTGGTACAACTGAATATCTACATGGAGAAGAGTGAGTTTGGATCCCTTCCTTAGACAAGGCACAAAAATTAACTCAAAAATGGATGATAGGTATAAATGTAAGAGCTGAAACAATGAAACACAGAAAAAAGCACAAAAATAAATCGTGTTGAATGTGGGTTACCCAAAGTCTTCTTAGACACAATACCAAACATACAAGTGACAAAAGAAAATTAGATAAATTGGACTTCACCAAAATTAAAAGCTTTTGTGCCACAAATGATACCATCCAGAGAGTAAGAGACAATCCACAGAACGGGAAAAATATTTGCAATCATATACGTGATCTATGATATCCAAAATATATAAAAGAACTCTAACAAGTCAATAACAAAAAGATAAATAACCCACCCAGTTTAACAATGGGCAAAGGACTGAACAGACATTTCTCCAAAAAAGATATAGAAATGACTGAAAAGCACATGAAAAATGCTCCACATTATTAGCCATTAGGGAAATGCAAATTAAAACCACAATGAAGTACCACTTCACATCCACTAGGATGGTTATAAAAAAAAAATGTCATCCCAAGTGTTAGTGAGGACGTGGGGAAAGTGGAACCCTCATACATTGTTAGTGGGAATGTAAAATGGTGCAGTTGAAAACATATGTCTACACAAAAACTTGCACATGAATCTTCATTTCACCATTATTTATAATCACCAGAAAGTGGAAACAACCCAAATGTTCACCAACTGACGGATGGCAAAATAAATATAGGTGATGCATACAATGGATTGTTATTCAGCCATAAAAAGGAATGAAGTACTGATACATAGAACAGCGTGGATGAACCTTAAAAACATTATTTTAAGTGCAAGGAGCCAGTTACAAAAGACCACATATTGTATGATTCCATTTATATAAAACATCCAGAATAGACAAATCCATAGAGACCGTAAATAGATTAGTGGTTGCCAAAGGCAGAGGGGAAGGGAGAATGACTGATACTGTGACTGACAGCAAGTATGGGGTTTCTTTCTGGGTTGATAAAAATGTTGTAAAGTTAGGTTGTGGCGATGGTTGCACCACTCTGTGAATATAATAGAAACCACTGAATTGCACGTGTTAAATGAATGAATTGTATAGCTTGTGAATTATATCTCACTAATGCTGTTTAAAACATTGTTAAGGGTGATCCCTGTGAGAGTAGAATATCCATATAATTTCTAAGCCAGTAGAGGTAAGGCAGGGACTTAAAAAAAACTGTTCAAGTCAAGGAATGGTGGGAAAGGAGGGGAAAGAAGTGAATGAAAAGTGAAGAGGTACAGAGGGCATAAATAAATTTTTTAAAGAAATTTCAATAACTATATTTGGCATGATACCATGAATATGTATTTTTAAGGCACAAACATTATCGTATATCGTTGGAGTTATCTGTGAGAAGTCAAAGTATAAAAACACGCACTTAGAAAATACTGGGGGCAGGAAGGAGCTGAATGGGAGGCTGAAGTAGAAGAGTTGGTTTCTGCTATACCTACTGCACTATTTCTTCATTAGATGATCAGAAACGCCACGGCAAATTGTTAACATCTATTAAATCTGAGCAAATAAGTTTTTAGGTGTCTACATTTCATACCATTTTACATTTAAAATTTTTCTTAATTAAAAGGCAATAAAAATAGTGTTGCCAAGAGTTCAGGAAAATGGCCCTAGCCCTCTGCTGGTAAGCCTGTAAACCTGTACAAATTTGAAGAGGGAATTTTGACAATATGTAGCAAAAGTTTTAAAACATTCACATTTTTTGGTGACGCAATAACTCTTCTAGGAAAATACTTGTGTGTGCACAAAGATTTAAGTACACTGATGTTTGCTATAGTTCCTTACATACATGCGCAAATATAATATATACATATAAATACATAAATATTCACGGTGAAGTAGAATGTCTATTAGTTGAACATAATATTCAAAAGTATTGTGCAGTTAATCTAAATAATTCACTGGAGAAAGAGATGGTCTTAGGCCCCTAAGAACCCGATGAAAATTATGTACCCTCTGAAGAAAGGTAGATGCACGTAATACAGAAAATAATTTGCAGACAATGCCAACAGGTCCCGGAGTATTTAAGATACAGATGCTTTATTAGGGAAGAAAAACCTGCCAACTAACTCCTAATTCTCCTCCAAAGGCCTCTTCCTCCAGGCAACTTTTGCTGTGCCCTGACCTCTCTCTCCATCCTACCCAGCCTGGTATAGGCACCCCTTCCTTAAGACCCTACACAAATCTGTACCCTGATGCTATATCACTCTGTATGGTGATTGTCTCTCTTTCCCACAAGCATCTTTAAGAATAGGGTGCACCACTCAATTGGCTTCATATCCTCAGCACAGCGCAAGGCCTAATTCAGACATAAATAAACATTTTTTGACTCGGTGATCAAGTGAACGTTCCTGCAGGAAGATGACATCGCTCTATATTGCACCTGGATGACACCTCACTAAGAGAAACATCCTTCTCATGTATTTATTAATCCACAACAACTGATTGGGTTGTATACACACCCCAGCCTTAGCAGATCGACTTTCGAAATCTGCTAGATTTTAAATGCAGCCTTATCTCAAAGAATGAGACGGAATATATGCTACGTGTAAGTCGCAAATGCAGCGCGTGAGAAGCAAGGCTCCAACTTTCTGCACGACTCAGCCCTGTGCTCAGCTCTCACCAGCCTCAGCAGAAACGCAGTCAAATTAGCAGCCGCTTGTTTTCATTCCAGAGGACAAGCTCTCCAATCTTTTCTGAAGTTATTTCCCTTCCTTTCCCTTCCCGTTATTCCCTATTTCCATCAAGCGGAGCCCTTGAATGCGTTTCCCTGCCAGCTATTCAAGAGCCCACTCCCCCTGGAGCTGGCGACACAGAACCTATTAATAAGCAAACACAACGAACTGGCTCATTCTCCTCATAGTTGAATTCCTCTGCCACCGATTTCTCAACACTTCCCTTTAGGGTTTTCCTTTGGAGTCCCATTCATTTAGAGGAAATGTGGAAAATTGTTTAATGTTTCTTGTTGTAAGCCAGTGGTGGTAAATGCTGATTACGTGTGCAGAGTAAAATGCTTCTCTTCTCCTTGGCTTCCAAACCCATCTGGTGGCCCTGGCAAAGCCTGAGCCTCACTCCCTGCACAAGGGACTCTCATCATCGTCACCTGGTTAGCAGAGCAGGCTGTACTACTGTGGAAGACTTTCATTCCTAGCATACCTGACCTTTAGTCTACACATCAGTTAAGTCACTCTCTCATTCTTTGCCTTGGTTCCTCCAACTGTAAAATGATGAAAAGTACCTTGGCCCTTTACATATTTGATTGAATCCAATTCAAGGATACACTGTTTCGCACCTACTTTGGGCCGCCAAATGGTTGGGGGCTGCAGAATAAGGACGGAAGAGCTCCTATCATTTCAGATTGATTCCAGAGAGAGGCTGGGTAACAATGTCAGTAGAAAACTCGGCTCTGAAGGCCTGAGTTTTGGGGGTCTGCTGCCCCCATACAGGGGAAAGAAAGTAGAGAGGCTGATTAGCCGGAAAAGAAAAGCATGAGTCTATCCCATCCTGTTTTCTAAAAAATAAAAATGACAGAAGGATGTCATTTTTACATTAACTCCTCTAAAACACTTCAGAGAATAGGGCTTTAGAGAGCTTCCCTCCCTGTTAATGAGTGCTTGTATTTAGAGTAGAAGAAAATTGGGAAAGGAGCCCTTCCTACGCCCCTCCTTCTTTCAGAGAGAAACAGGAGAGCCAGGTGACAAAATATTTTTGGTTTCTTAATAGACATAAATACAGAATGTTGGAGGAAACATTTCAACTCCTTTCAGTGTACAGATGGGCACTTTGAAGCCCAGCGAGTTGGAATGACTTACCCAGGGTCACACAGTTGACTGGGGGCAAGTCAGGAATGAAGCCACAGGTCTCTTGTTCCAAAGCTCCTTCCACTGTAGGAATTCTCAGCATCTAGAAACATATGTATAACTGAATCACTTTGCTGTACACCTAAAACTAACACAACATTGTTAATCAACTCTAGTCCAATACAAAATAAAATTTTTTAAAAAAAGAAACATAATCCAAACATTAAAACAATCAGACTATTATCACACTGGACTGCTCACTCCACCAAATGTTTCTCCTACGGTAGTCAAACGTGGACTCCTTCCTGTACCACAAAGACAATTTGCTCATTCCTGCTCCTGTGATTCCCCTTACAGGCAGGGCTGCCTTGTCTGGCCACACAGGTTGTGCACTGCACAACTCTCAAAAAATGTGTTCACACTTTAATCCATGTGTCAGCCCCAGATGGTCTTCTCATTATTCTCTTCTTAGTCAAGGTTATTTTTAAGTCACACTTTCACAAAGCCTTCCTTGTTGGGTTTAGAACACACAGTTTTCTCCTTTCTCTGAGTTCCTAAGATTCTTATTCTTTGTACTACTTACAAGCTGTGAATCCTTCAGCAAGGTAATCATTCTGAGTCTCTGCTTTCTACAGTAATATGTAAAGTCTCTGCTTTCGAACATGTAAAAACAGTGGAGATGTGGCGAGGATCAAACAAACCCATGTACATGGAGGAACTCAATGAAGCATAAAGTGCTCTGGGATACTTGTTATTGCCACCCCAGCAAATTAAATACTCTTTTATGATGTTTGCTAACTGTTTCTCAGTCTAAGTCTGGTTTTCCCCATAAGAAATAAGTTCCTTGGGCTTCCCTGGTGGCGCAGTGGTTAAGAATCAGCTTGCCAAGGCAGGGGACATGGGTTTGAGCCCTGGTCCAGGAGGATCCCACAGGCCGCGAAGCAACTAAGCCCATGCGCCACAACTACTGAGCCCGCATGCCACAACTACTGAAGCCCACGTGCCTAGAGCCCATGCTCCACAACAAGAGAAGCCACCACAATGAGAAGCCCCCGCACTGCAACAAAGAGTAGCCCCCGTTTGCCGCAACTAGAGAAAGCCAGCGTGTGCAGCAGTGAAGACCCAACGCAGCCAAAAAAATAAATAAATAAATTTATTAACAAAAAGAAAATAAGTTCCTTGATCCAGGCAGAGGCCACTCATATTTCCACATCACTCATAGCATGTAATCACACTGCCAGCACTATAACAAATGCTCTATACAAATTATGAGATGCGTTTTAATATTATCTAAGTTTTATAGATGAGGAAAGGAAACACAGAGAAAGGCAGCAACTCAGAGTCAAAAAGCAAGTCTGTGACGGATTAAGGATTCAACCTTGGATAACTGGCTGCACAGTCTGCCCATCTACCTTCTGTACCTTCCCATCCTCTTTTGTGTATATGCAGGAGGCCTGTACAGTAGGAGCTTAGCACACTTGGGATCCTTGATTGTTTCATCTTTGGGATAACCTTCTTGTAGACAGTGTTAGAAAGAGAAAATCAAGTGCATCTGTTTGTTGTGTGGTGAAATGACATGATATGAGATGACATTCAGCTCCGGCTAGCTCACTATCCTACATTCCCGGACTTCTGCTTACTGCAGCCTCAACTGGTTTGTGATGAAGAAAGACAGTTTTTTTAACTGCAGTAAAATATTCATGGAAAAAAGTTACCATTTTAGTCATTTTTAAGTGTATATTTCAGAGCCATTAACAACATTCACAATGTTGTGTAACCATCACCATCATCCATCTCTAGAACTTTTTCATAACCCCAAACAGAAACTCTATACCTATTAAACAATAACGACCCCTGCTTCCAGCCCACAGAAACCTCTATTCTATTTTCTGTCTCTATAAGTTTACCTCTTCTAGATATCTGCTCTTTTTCAAACTCTTTTCCCATTTAGGTTGTTACATAATATTGTGCAGACTTCCTTGTACTATACAGTAGATCCCTGTCGGTTATCTATTTTATTTTATCTTTTAATAAACTTATTTATTTTATTTATTTATTTTTGGCTGCATTGGGTCTTCATTGCTATGCATAGGCTTTCTCTAGTTGTGGCAAGCGGGGGCTACTCTTCACTGCAGTGCGTGGGCTTTTCATTGTGGTGGCTTCTCTTGTTGCAGAGCATGGGCTCTAGGCGGGCTTCAGTAGTTGTGGCTCACAGGTTCTAGAGTGCAGGCTCAGTAGTTGTGGCACATGGGCTTAGTTGCTCCATGGCACATGGGATCTTGCCAGACCAGGGCTCGAACCCGTGTGCCCTGCATTGGCAGGCGGATTCTTAACCACTGCAGCACCAGGGAAGCCCTGGTTATCTATTTTAAATATAGCAGTGTGTACATGTCAATCCTGAGCTCCCTAATTACCCTGCCCCCGTCCCCATGACTCTGTTCTTGAAGGGCTCACATACAAACTCACTTGTTCTGAGTCCCAGGGCAGAGGTAGCAGCCTGAAAAGTACCTGGGCCATACCAAAAGGCCATTCATTGACTAACACTAGGGTGTGTGCTGTTGGAGGGGCAGAGATCTGGGAGAACTTTCTCCAGGGATGGAAGTGCTGGTGGACACAATTTTTTTCTTTTTACTCTCCTTCCACCTAGCTGGGCTGGCACTGGCGGGCACCATTTCTGTCACTCTCAATCAACCTAGCTAACACTGTGCACCCCACCTTGTCATTCTCCTGAGGACCCACCCCAGCTGGCTCCTCCAAAGCAACTCTAACCCCACACCACCTAGCAGGCAGCCCTGGCCAACACCAGTGCATCTCCAAAATGGCTCCCACTCCAGAGGGCCAGCCCCATTCATGAGCACAGTTCACAGATGGCCTGGGGCCAACCCCACCCACCAATACACTTGCAGCAATTGTAGCCCAAGCACAACAGGAGAATGCACACAGCCCACACAGGGGATACTCCTGAACCACTTGGCTCTGGGAAACTGGGAGACTGGGCCCCACAGGACACTTTCTACATAAAGCCACTATATATATCTACATATAGTTGATATACCTAACACATAGAAACAAACACTGACAATTAAGCAAAGTGAGGCAAGAGAGTACATTCTAAATGAAAGAATAAGACAAAGCCTCAGGAAAAGAACTAAACGAAATGGAGATAAGCAACTTACCAGATAAAGAGTTCAAAGTAATAGTCATAAAAATGCTCACCAAACTCAGGAGAATAATGGATGAACACAGTGAGAACTTCAAAAAAGAGACAGACAATATTAAAAAGAACCAATCAGGGCTTCCCTGGTGGCGCAGTGGCTGAGAGTCCGCCTGCCGATGCAGGGGACACGGGTTCGTGCCCCAGTCTGGGAAGATCCCACATGCTGCGGAGCGGCTGGGCCCATGAGCCATGGCCGCTAAGCCTGCGTGTCCTCCGCAACGGGAGAGGCCACAAAAGTGAGAGGCCCGCGTACAGCAAAACAACAAAAAAAAAAAGACATAGAGTGGCTAAATGGATTAAAAAAAAAAAAAACATGTATACGTTGCCTACAAGAGACTCACTTCAGATCTAAAGACATACACAGACTGAAAGTGAAAGGATGGAAAAAGATATTCCACGCAAATGGAAACAAAAAGAAAGCTGGGATAGCAATACTTATGTCATACAAAACAGGCATTAAAACAAAGACTGTAATAAGACACAAAAAAGGGATCACATAGTGATAAAGGAATCAATCCAATAAGAGGATATAACACTTGTAAATATCTATGTACCCAAAATAGGAGCACCTAAATACATTAAGTAAATATTAAGAGACATAAAGGGAGATATTGACAGTAATACAATAATAGTAGGGGGCTTCCCTGGTGGCGCAGTGGTTGAGAGTCCACCTGCCGATGCAGGGGACATGGGTTCATGCCCCGGTCCGGGAAGATCCCACATGCCGCAGAGTGGCTAGGCCCGTGAACCATGGCTGCTGAGACTGTGCATCTAGAGACTGTGCTCCGCAACGGGAGAGACCACAACAGTGAGAGGCCCGCGTACTGCAAATAATAATAATAATAATAGTAGGGGACTTCAATACCCCACTTACATCAATGGACAGATCATCAGACAGAAAATCAAGAAGGAAACACTGGCCTTTTGCACAATGCATTATGCCATCTATGGACTTAATAGGTATATACAGAACATCCCTTCCATAAAACAGCAGAGTTCATATTCTTTTCAAGAGCGATGGAACATTCTTCAAGATAGATCACATGTTAGGCGATTGCAAAACAAGTCTCAGTAAATTTAAGATTGGAATCATATCAAGCATCTTTTAAACCACAATGGTATAAGAATAGAAATCAACTAAAAAAAACTGGCAAAAAACATAAACACGTGGAGGCTAAACAGCATGCTACCAAACAACCAATGGATTACTGAAGAAATCAAAGAGGAAATCAAAAAATACTTTAAGACAAAAAATGGAAACACAACACTACAAAATATATGGAATGCAGCAAAATTAGTTTTAAGAGGTAAGTTTATAGGAATACAGGCCTGCCTCAGGAAACAAGAACCATCTGAAATAAACAATCTAACGTTACACCTAAAGGAACTAGAAAAATAAGAACAAAAAAAGCCCAAAGTTAGTAAAAGGAAGGAAATAATAAGATCAGAGTAGAAATAAATGAAATAGAGACTAAAAAGACAACAGAAAAAAAATCAATAAAACTAAGAGCTGGTTCTTTGAAAAGATAAACAAAACTGAAAAAACTTTAGCCACGCTCGTCAAGAAGAAAAAAGAAAGGACCCAACATATAAAATCAGAAATTAAAGAAGAGAAGTTACAACTAACCACAGAAACATAAAGGATCATAAGAGATTACTATGACTAATTATACATCAACAAATTGGACAACCTAGAAGAAATGGATAAATTCCTAGAAACATACAATCTTCTAACACTGATCAGGAGTAAATAGAAAAATCTGAGCAGAACGATCACTAGTAATGAAATTGAATCAATAATCAAAAATCTCCCAACAAACAGAAGTTTTCACAGTTGAATTCTATCAAACATTTAGAGAAGAGTTAATGCCTATTCTTCTAACACTACTATAAAAACTGCAGAGGAAGGAACACTTCCAAACTCATTCTATGAGGCCACCATCACGCTGATACCAAAACCAGAAAAAGACACTGCAAAAAAGAAAATTAAAGGCCAATATCACTGATGAACATAGATGCAAAATTTGTCCAAAAAATATTACCAACCCATATTCAACAATACATAAAGTATCACACACCATGATCAAGTGGGATTTATTCAAGGGATGCAATGATGGTTCAATATCTACAAATCAATGTAATACACCACATTAAAAAAATGAAGGGTAAAAATCAAATGATCACCTCAATAAATGCAGAAAAAAGGCATTTGACAAAATTCAACATCCATTCATTATAAAAACTCTAAAGAAACTGGCTATACAGGGAAGTTTATAGCAATACAATCCTACCTCAAGAAAGAAGAAAAATCTCAAATAAACAACCTAACCTTACACCTAAAGCAATTAGAGAAAGAGAACAAAAAACCCCAAACTTAGCAGAAGGGAAGAACTCATAAAATCAGATCAGAAATAAATGAAAAACAAATGAAGGAAACAATAGCAAAGACCAATAAAACTAAAAGCTCGTTCTTTGAGAACGTAAACAAAGTTGGTAAAGCATTAGCCAGACTCATCAAGAAAAAGAGAGAGAAGACTCAAATCAACAGAATTAGAAATGAAAAAGGAGAAGTAACAACTGACACTGCAGAATACAAAGGATCATGAGAGATTACTACAAGCAACTATGTGCAAATAAAATGGGCAACCTGGAAGAAATGTCCATTTCTCAGACAAGTACAACCTTCCAAGACTGAACCAGGAAAAAATAGAAACTATGAACAGACCAATCAGAAGCACTAAAATTGAAACTGTGATTAAAAACCTTCCAACAAACAAAGATCCAGGAACAGATGGCTTCACAGGTGAATTCTATCAAACATTTAGAGAAGAGCTAACACCTATCCTTCTCAAAATCTTCCAAAATATAGCAGAGGGAGGAACACTCCCAAACTCATTCTACAAGGCCACCATCACCCTGATACAAAAACCAAACAAACATGTCACAAAAAAAGAAAACTACAGACCAATATCACTGATGAATATAGATGCAAAAATTCTCAACAAAATACTAGCAAACAGAATCCAACAGCACATTCAAAGCATCATACACGATGATCAAGTGGGGTTTAATCTAGGAATGCAAAGATTCTTCAATAAACGCAAATCAATCAATCTGATACACCATATTAACAAACTGAAGGACAGAAACCATATGATCATCTCAATATATGCAGAAAAAGCTTTCAACAAAATTCAACACCCATTTATGATAAAAACTCTCCAGAAAGTGGACATCGAGGGAACCTACCTCAACATAATAAAGGCCATATATGACCAACCCACAACCAACATCATTCTCAATGGCAAAAAACTGAAACCAATCCCTCTAAGATCAGGAACAAGATAAGGGTGCCCACTCTCACCACTATTATTCAACATAGTTTTGGAAGTTTTAGCCATGGCAATCAGAGAAGAAAAAGAAATAAAAGGAATCCAAATCAGAAAAGAAGTAAAACTGCCATTGTTTGCAGATGACATGATACTACACACAGAGAATCCTAAAGATGCTACCAGAAAACTACTATAGCTAATCAATGAATTTGGTAAAGTATCAGGATACAAAATTAATGCACAGAAATCTCTTGCATTCCCATACACTAATGATGAAAAATCTGAAAGAGAAATTAAGGAAACACTCTCATTTACCACTGCAACAAAAAGAATAAAATATCTAGGAATAAACCTACCTAAGGAGACAAAAGACCTGTATGCAGAAAACTATAAGACACTGATGAAAGAAATCAAAGACGATATAAATGGAGATATATGCCATGTTCTTGGATTGGAAGAATCAATATTGTGAAAATGACTATACTACCCAAAGCAATCTACAGAATCAATGCAATCCCTATCAAACTACCAATGGCATTTTTCACAGAACTAGAAAAACATTTTTACAATTTGTATGGAAACACAAAAGACCCCGAATAGCCAAAGCAATCTTGAGAACAAAAAACGGAGCTGGAGGAATCAGACTTCCGGACTTCATACTATACTACAAAGCTACAGTGATCAAGACAGTATGGTACCCTGGCACAAAAACAGAAATATAGATCAATGGAACTATAGATAGAAAGCCCAGAGATAAATGCACGCACCTATGGTCACCTTATCTTTGACAAAGGAGGCAAGAATATACAATGGAGAAAAACAGTCTCTTCAAAATGTGCTGTTGGGAAAATTGGGCAGCTACACGTAAAAGAATGAAATTTTAACACTTCCTAACACCATACACAAAAATAAACTCAAAATGGATTTAAGAACTAAATGTAAGGCCAGACACTATAAAACTCTTAGAGTAAACATAGGCAGAACACTCTTTGACATAAATCACAGCAAGATCTTTTTCGATCCACCTCCTAGAGTAATGGAAATAAAAACAAAAATAAACAAATGGGACCTAATGAAACTTAAAAGCTTTTGTACAGCAAAGGAAACCACAAACAAGATGAAAAGACAACCCTCAGGATGGGAGAAAATATTTGCAAATGAAGCAACTGACAAAGGATTAATCTCCAAAATATACAAGCAGCTCATGCAGCTCAATATCAAAAAAACAAAGAATCCAACCCCAAAATGGGCAGAAGACCTAAAGAAACATTTCTCCAAAGAAGATATACAGATTGCCAACAAACACATGAAAAGATGCTCAACATCACTAATCATTAGAGAAATGCAAATCAAAACTTCAATGAGGTATCACCTCACACTGGTCAGAATGGCCATCATCAGAAAATCTACAAACAATACATTCTGGAGAGGGTGTGGAGAAAAGGGAACCCTCTTGCACTGTTGGTGGGAATGTAAACTGATACAGCCCCTATGGAGAACAGTATGGAGGTTCCTTAAAAAGCTAAAAATAGAACTACCATATGACCCAGCAATCCCACTACTGGGCATATACCCTGAGAAAACCATAATTCAAAAAGAGACATGTACCACAATGTTCACTGCAGCACTATTTACAACAGTCAGGACATGGAAGCAATCTAAATGTCTCTCGACATTTGAATGGATAAAGAAGATATGGCACATGTATACAATGGAATATTACTCAGCAATAAAAAGGAATGGAATTGAGTTATTTGTAATGAGGTAGATGGACATAGAGTCTGTCATTCGGAGTGAAGTAAGTCAGAAAGAGAAAAATATCGTATATTAATGCATGTGTGTGGAATCTAGAAAAATGGTACAGATGAACCAGTTTGCAAGGCAGAAATAGAGACACAGACGTAGAGAAGAAATGTATGGACACCAAGGAGGGGAAGTGGGGGATGGGGTGGTGGTAGTGGGATGACTTGGGAGATTGGGATTGACATATACACATCAATATGTGTATGTATAAAATAGATGACAAATAAGAACCTGCTGTATTAAAAAATTAAATTAAATTAAAAAAAAAAAAGGAACTACCATACAATCCAACAATTCCACTGCTGGGTATTTATCTGAAGAAAATGAAAAACTAATTTGAAAAGATTTATGCACCACTATGTTCACTGCAACATTATTTACAATTCAAGTTACAGAGGCAACTTAAGTGTCCATTGACAGATGAATGGGTAAAGAAGATGTGGCATACCTGTACAATGGAATATTGCTCAGCCATAAAAAAAGAATGAAATATTGCCATTTGCCAAAACATGGGTGGAAGGGATTATGCTAAGTGAAATAAGTCAGACAAAGAAAGACAAATTCCATATGATTTCAGTTACCTATGGCATCTAAAACAAACAAACAAAAACAGATGCATAGGTACAGAGAACAAATTGATGGTTGCCTAAGGGATGGGGATGGGGGATTGGGTGAAGCAGATGAAGGACATCAAAAGGTACAAACTTGCAGTTACAAAATAAGTAAGTCACAGGCATGTAATGTACAGTATAGGAAATATAGTCAAAAATATAACAGTAATTTTGTATGGTGGACAGATGTTTACTAGACTTATCACGGCAATCAATTCATCATGCATATAAATGTTGAACCACTATGTTGTAAACATATAATATTGTATGTTATTTGTACCTCAATAAACAATAAAAGGATAAAAATGTATCAACATTTTTAGTGATTTGAACACATATTGCCAAACTATTCTACAAATACTAATTTATCATCTACTCAATGTGTGAGAAGGCCTATCTAGTTCATAAAAGGTTTCATGTCAACTTGAGTATTATTTTTTAAAAAGATCCTTGCCAGTTTGATAGGTGAAAATAATGTCATTGTTTTTACTTGCATTATTTATAAAGTGGAACATTTTTTCTCTTAATAAAAGTGGGAGAGGGAAGCAGAGGAGAGGGTCAGAGAGGGAGATGTGGCTACAGAAGAGGTCAGCGTGATGCAAAGTGAGGACATAACCTTCCACTGCTAGTGTGCAGATGGAGAAAAGGGTCGCAAGCCAATGAAGGCAAGTGGCTTCTAGAACCTGCAGAAGTCAAGGGGATGGATTCTCCCTCAGAGCCTCCAGAAAGGAACACAGCCTTGATGACATTTTAGTTTTAGCCCTGACAGTGAGAGACATGTCAGACTTCCAAAGAACAGAACAGTAAGATAATAAATTTGTATTTTTAAAATAAATTTATTTATTTTTGGCTGTGTTGGATCTTCGTTGCTGCTCATGGGTTTTCTCTAGTTGCAGCGAGCGGGGGCTACTCTCTGTTGTGGTGCACGGGTTTCTCATTGCTGTGACTTCTCTTGCTGTGGAGCATGGGCTCTAGGCAAACGTGCTTTAGTAGTTGTGGCTCCCGGGCTCTAGAGCACAGGCTCAGTAGTTGTGGTGCACAGGCTTAGTTGCTCTGCGGCATGTGAGATCTTCTGGGACAAGGGATCGAACCCGTGTCCCGCATTGGCAGGCAGATGCTTAACCACTGCACCACCAGGAAAGTCCCTAAATTTGTATTTTTGAACAACTAAATGTGTGGCAATTTGCTACAGCAGTGTAGAAAACTAGTATACCCACCGTGTTAGCCCACTAGGCCATCATTCTTCGCATACAGCTTTGCATTAGTAACAATGCTTTTGCTCATGCTAAAGAAAGTCAGTATCACCAAGTCCCTATTAAATAGAGTGGATGTCTTCTTAATTTCCTTTTCAGATAGTTCACTTTTCGTGTATAGAAACATAACTAATTTTTTGCATTGATTTTGTATCCTGCAACTTTGTTGAATTAGTTCTAACAGGTTTTGCTTGCACGTGGAATCTTTGGGATTTTCTACATTTAATATCATGTCACCTGCAAACACATAACTTTATTTCTTCCTTTCCAATTTGGATGCTTTTTATTTTCCTTGCCTAAATAACTGCTCTGGCTAGAACTTCCAATATTATGTTGAATAGAAGTGAAAGAGCAGACCTCCTTGCCTTGTTCCTGATCTTAAAGGAAAAGCTTTCATTCTTTTACCATTTTGTATGATGTTAGCTGGGGACTTTTTGTATACGGCCTTATTAGGTTGAAGTGGTTTCCTTCTATTCTTGGTTTGAGTATTTTTATCATGAAATATTGTTGAATCTTGTCAAGTGCTTTTTCTTCATCAATTGAGATGACTGTGTGATTTTTGCCCTTTATTGTGTTAACGTGGTGTATCACATTGATTTGTGTGTGTTGAACCATCCTTGCATTCCAGGAGTAAATTTCATTTGGTTGCAGTATATAATCCTTTCAATGTGTTGTTGAATTCAGTTTGCTAGTATTTTGTTGAGGATTTTTCATCAATATTCATCAGGGATATTGGTCTGTAATTTTCTTTTTTTTGCAGCATCTTTGTCTGGCTTTGGTATCAAGATAATCCTGGCCTCATAGAATGAGCTAGGATATTTTCCTTCATTTTAAACTTTTTGGAATAGTTTGAGGAAGACTGATCTTAGTTCTCTAAATGGTTGGTGGAACTCCCCAGTGTAATCATCTGGCCCTAGGCTTTTTCAGCGTTGGGAGGATTTTGATTACTGATTCAATCTGCTTACTAGTTATTGATTTCTCCAGATTTTCTATTTCTTCATGACTTAGTCTTGGTAAGTTGTGTGTTTCTAAAAATTTATCCATTCCTCTAGGTTATCCAATTTGTTGGCACACATTGTTCATACTATTCTCTTATAATCCTTTTCATTTCTGTGGCATTTGTTGTAATAAACCCTCTTTCATTTATGATCTTAGTTATTTGAATTTTCTTTTTTTTTTCTTAATCTACTGAAGGATTTGTCAATTTTGTTTCCATGTTTTAAAAACTCTTAGGTTTGTTGTTTTTATTGTTTCTCTATTTCTGTTTAATTAAGCACTGCTCTAATCTTTTTTTATTTCCCTAATTCTGTTAGTTTTAGATTTAATTTGTTGTTTTTCTAGTATTTTGAGGTGTAAAGAAAGGTTGTAGTTTGAGATCTTTTTTCATTTTTTTTTTGAATTTTTGAATTTTATTATTTTTTTTATACAACAGGTTCTTGCTAGTCATCCATTTTATATACATAAATATATACAAGTCAATGCCAATCTCCCAATTCATTACATCACCACCGCCACCCCCCCCACCATTGATTCCTTCTAGTGTATTTTTCATTTCAGTTATTGTATTGTTCATCTCT
This sequence comes from Neophocaena asiaeorientalis asiaeorientalis, assembly GCF_003031525.2. Classification (NCBI taxonomy): domain Eukaryota; kingdom Metazoa; phylum Chordata; class Mammalia; order Artiodactyla; family Phocoenidae; genus Neophocaena; species Neophocaena asiaeorientalis. The sequence goes on along the minus strand of NW_020175436.1, from coordinate 179,731 downwards.
GTTTGTTTGTTCTTTAATTCTTCTAGGTCTTTGTTAAACATTTTTGCATCTTCTTGATCTTTGCCTCCATTCTTTTTCCGAGTTCCTGGATCATCTTCACTATCATTATTCTGAATTCTTTTTCTGGAAGGTTGCCTAACTCCACTGCAGTTAGTTGTTTTTCTGGGGTTTTATCTTGTTCCTTCATCTGGTACATAGCCCTCTGCCTTTTCATCTTGTCTATCTTTCTGTGAATATGATTTTTGTTCCACGGGCTGCAGGACTGTAGTTCTTTTTGCTTCTGCTGTCTGCCCTCTGGTGGATAAGGCTATCTAAGAGGCTTGTGCAAGTTTCTTGATGGGAGGGACTGGTGGTGGGGAGAGCTGGGTGTTGCTCAGGTGGGCAGAGCTCAGTAAAACTTTAATCTGCTTGTCTGCTGATGGGTGGGGCTGAGTTCCTTCCCTGTTGGTTGTTTGGCCTGAGGTGACCCAACACTGGAGCCTACCCGGGCTCTTTGGTGCGCCTAATGGCAGACCCTGGGAGGGCTTACGCCTTGGAATACCTCCCAGAACTTCCGCTGCCAGTGTCCCTGTCCTCACGGTGAGACAGAGCCACTCCCCCACCTCTGCAGGAGACCCTCCAACACCAGCAGGTAGGTCTGGTTCAGTCTCCTATGCGGTCACTGCTCCTTCCCCTGGGTCCCAATGCACACACCACTCTGTGTGCCTCTTTTTTCTTTTTTAATGTAAGCATTTACATCTATAAATTTTTAACACTCAACACTACTTTCATTGCATTCCATAAATGTTGCTGTATTTTGTTTTTACATTTGTTTGTCTCAAGATAATTTCTAACTTCCCATGTGATTTCTTCTTTGAACCATTGGTTATTTAATATCCACATATTTGTGGATTTTTCAGTTTTCCTTCTGCTATTAATTTCTTGTTTCATTCCATTGTGATTAGAAAAGATACCCTGTATGATTTCAGTATTTTAAAATTTATTAAGACTTGTTTTGTGGCCTAATATATGGTCTATCCTGGAAATTGTTCCATTTGCACTTGAAAAAATTAGTTATTCTGCTATTTTTGGCTAGAGTGTACTTTACATGTCTGTTATGTTCAATTGGTCTATAAGTTTGTTTAAGTCCTCTATTTCTATATTGATCTTTGGTCTGGTTGTTCTACCCATTAGTGATAGTGAGATATTTAAGTTTCCTAATATTACTCTAGGTCTACCTATCTCTTCCTTCATCTCTGTCAATATTTTCTTCATATATTAGGAGTTCTGATGTTTGATGCGTATATGTTTATAATTGTAATATCTTGATGAACTGACTCTTTTATCATTATATAAAGTCCTTCTTTTTATCTTGTAATGGACTTAAAGTCTATTTTGTCTGATATTAGTATTGTGAAGTATCCTTTACTTCTGACCTCTCTTGGTTACCACTTGCATGAAACGTTTTTTCCCATCATTTCACTTTCCAACTATGTGTGTCCTGAAATGTAAAGTGAATTTCTTGTAGACAACATATAGTTGAATCCTTTTTTAAAAACTGATTTAGCCAGTCTATGTCTTTTCATTGGGGAGTTTATTCCATTTACATTTAAGGTAATTACTTATTTGGAAGGACTTACTCTTGCCATTTTCTTAATTGTTTTCTGTATGTCTTGTACCTTTTTGTCCCTCCTTTCCTCTCTTACTAATTTCCTTTGTGTTTCATTGATTTTGTGTGTGTGTGTGGTGACATACTCTGACTTCCTTTTGTGTATATTATATAGATATTTTCTTTGTAGGTACCATTTCAATTTGATAAAATATATATATTAAGTTTAAAATGTATATATTTAAATATATTAAAGTTATATTATTCTAATCTGATCACAACTTAATTTCAACAGCATACAACAACTCCACTCTCGTAAACTCCTTCCTTCACTTTATATTATTGATGTCACAAATTACATCTTTATATATTGTTGGGAAAGGCAGTGTCATGAATGCCATCTTTCAATTCCCATTGAGGTTCATAAGAATGGAACACTTCTTCACCAAGAGATAAAGAGCCAATGTTGTCTGTGTTGAACTTCCCATCTTGTGTGGGTCTTCATGTGGGTCTCTTTGGATCTATCCTGGTTGGAGACTTTGAGCTTCTTGCATAACGTATATATTGGGCTTCTTGGTAGTGTCCCATAAGTTGCTTAGGTTCTGTTCACTTTTCTTCATTCTTTTTGCTCCTCTGACTCAGTGACTTTAAATGGCTTGTCTTCAATTTCTTTCTTCTGCCTCATCAAGTCAAGTATTGAATCCCTCTAATGAATTATTTTAGCTGTTATTTTATTTTTCAGTTCCAGAGTCTGTTTGGTTCTTTTTTATAGTGTCTCTATTTTTGTTGGTATTCTCATTTTGTTCATGTATTGTTTGCCTGATTTTGTTTAATTGTCTGTGTTCTCTTTTGGTTCACTGAGCATCTTTAGCACAGTTATTTTAAGTTCTTTGTTAGGTAGGTTATAGATCTGTGTTTCTTTAGGGTCAGTTTCTGGAGTTTTGTTTCTTTGATTTGGCCATGTTTCCTTTTATCTTTGTGTGCCTTATTTTCTGTTGTTGTTGTTGTTGTTGAGGTTTAGGCATTTGAAGAAACAACCACGCTTCCAAACTTCATGGATTGGCTTCATGCAGGGGAAGACTTTCACCAATCAGCTCAGCTAGAGAGTCTAGGATCTCTCAAACCTTTTCTGAGGATGTATCTTCTCTGGCATGTGCAGAGTCCTCTCAAACTCCCTAGACAGTTTGTTGCTGGTTCTTCTCCGAAGGCTGTAATCTCTTGCTCCCCCTGGCACCTGCCTGCAGAACTGCAGCACTAATGTGTTGCTGTGATTCTATTTGTTTTCCACAGCTTCCAAACAAGGATACTGGTGCCATCAGCACTCTGACTCAGGAGAGACAGATACCAGTCCCTCAGACAGCCCCCAGACTAGTCAAAATTTGGCTTCACATTCCCCTCTTTTGTTTTTGTCCCAAGGAATGATCCCTGTTATGTGAGACACCACACCAGGCCAGATAGAGGGAGGGGCATGAACAAGTTTGTAAAATGCAGTGAACTTTCCTAACTCTTTCACTGGGATCCCTTCTTGGTTTTATGGTGGTCTAGGGGTTGAAACTTCTCAACTGGTCTTTAGAGTCCTTGCAAGCATATTCTGGTCTGTATATCATTGTTAACTATGTGTCTCTGTTGGAGAACAAGGCTCTGATGCTTCCTTATCAGCCCTCTTACTGACATCACTCTAAACGTGTATTATTTTTATAGGAAGAATAAAATACATTTTCTAAAAGAAGCCTTTCCCCATTAAATCTCTCCACCTTTACATGCATGGGCTTTGATCTTTCCCACAATGTTTATCACATTTTACTTTATAATTATCTTTGATTCAACATATGTTGAATCTCTCCTCTAGGCTAAGGGGTATCCTGAACTCTGTGTGTGTGTGTGTGTGTGTGTGTGTGTGTGTGCGTGTGCGTGTGCGTGTGTGTGTGTGTGTGTGTGTTGTAGGTATGTTTTAACTGAGGGGGCAAAAAAAAAAGAATTGAAATTAACAGTGTGAAAGGTCTTCAGATAGTAAAAGTCAAGGACGGTAGTGGATTGGGGAAAAGTAGGTGTTCCAGGCACACAAAGACCATAAACAAAAGAATAAAGGAGATGGTGATCGACTAAGTCAGAGGGAGCTAGGTGAAGGTGACTGAAGACCCAGAGAAATCTGACAGAGGCCCATAAAGGAGCAGGAAAAGAATACCATCTTAATTTGCAACTAACAGAGGCCCATGAGTATTGGAATGCTCATAAATGTTCTCTACACATTTTTATTTTAATTGACATAGAAATATGAGGCCTGCAGTTTTAGAATGTCTTAAAAATCAAGTTTATAGCATGCAAATGGTTTGCTTTAAAAAAAATTCTCGCACAGGAAATGTTAAGACACATTGACATAAAAAAATAAACATATTGGATTTGTGCAGATTTACATAAACAATTGCATGCTGACCACCAGTCTGCTGAACGGGAGCCCTGTTTTAGTTCCTGTTTCCTGGTGTTGAGTACTGGGACTCATTTTAAAAATAGGGCAAGTGAGGAGGGAAGGCAAGGAGAAAATACCCAGTGTGACCCTTGCTTGGCTGTCAGGCCTCAGCTGAGGGCTTGTGTCCCGGGATTCGGGATGACAGACAGCACCTGCTGAGCCACCTGATCCAGTAAAGTTAGGAGGGAACAGAGTCATTCTTTTATTCATCGAAGAACTAGAGATGGAGAAACAATAGTTACTAAGCATCACTGCTGTCTGAGACACATGCAACACGCACACTAACATGTGCTACATGTAAGTCTTCATTCACTTACAGTGAACAAAGCTGATAGGTCAATTCTTTGAATGTTTCCCATAACTACCCCGATGTAGTTATTACTCCAATGTATTACTTAGCCTCACATGGCTGACTTGTAAATCGATAGAGAGGAGTGTGTGTGTGTGTGGGGGGGGTGTGGTTTCAGTGGCAGTATTAATTTGGTTTGTTTTAACAATGACACATTTTAACATCGATGGCCAGCCCCACCCAGAGGGAAACAGATCATGACACTGCTCTTAAAAGGACCAGAGTTATCAGCCTAATGTATTGAAAAGTGTGATGCACTAGACACGACAAATCACAACAATCACATGAATGCTGACAACACAGGCAGGGAACAAAGAACAGCGCTGTAACATGGACCATATGGCTTAAGAACGAATAACACTTCTAAGTGTCTTTATTGTTGTTATTGTTTTAAATCTGGCTAACATTTGGCCTCTCTTATTATAACTGAAATGTTATCTATAGCTGCTATCTCCCCTGTATTTCAAAATGTTGTTTTTAAAGCAAGATAGGAATACATGAGAGACTCTTTCATATCTTACAGAGGGAAAGTTCAAATGTGAGAGTCTCCACAATAAAACCTACCCAGATATAATAAATGGGGCTGTCAGACTGATTCGCACTTGAGACACCAACTGGAGCTAATATTACTCGATATGCAGATGCTTTCTGTCTCTTTCTCTTGGACAAGAAAAAGAACATTTAAATGGAATAATGATAAATTGGTATTAATATGAAGAGGCTCTGCCACAGTGTGGCAAAGGGCTACACAGGTCAAGAGTCGGAGACACGTGTGAGAGATGGGGCCCTCACCTCTGTGCTGAAGGGTCTCAGGAATTTATTAGCTGAACTATTCACTCCGTCTCAAGACCACACAACACTATTTTTAAAAGAGAAAATAAAACCCTGAACTCTATTAAAGCTTCTGTGGGGTAGAGCCAAGGTGCCCCCCACAGGGCCCAGAACACCCTGTGATGTACACAATAGGTGTTTAGAAATGAAGGGCTTACTGGAGAATAAAAGTACGAACACAATTCTGGCAGAGGGGTAAAAAATAGAAGAGCAAGTCCTGACAATTCTTTATCCAGACGTCCGAGCTGACGCTGATACGTCGTTCTCAGCGGATTCCACTGTCCCTGGACGGGCTGCCTGCCTGCCTCCTGGGAATTTCATTCCATGGAACCGGCAAACAGTCACCTTCACATTTGTTTCCACTTAACCTACACCCTTTACCCTTGCTCCACTCGCATGCAGGTACCCAACACTGGCGAGGAATGTGAAAAACTTCACTTAGCTTCTTTTCAGAAAAGAGAGAAAGAAAAACTAATGAAAGGAGCAAAGGGCAAAGGGTCTAATGGGGCATCTCCCTAAATGATGAGGCATCTCTTCCTAGAGGACACTTGGGGGACTCTTAGTAGGCGTCTCCCAGCGGTAATCAAACGCTCTCTGAAGTCCTTAGGACCTAGAGTCTGTAAACCTGGAACACAGCCTTTTATTATGCTTCTGAGAGTTTACTTTGGACAAGTTAACTCCATGGGGGGAGGGGGGTTGAATTCACCTGAAAAACATAGTGCTGTAGTATCCAGTCTACACATGACTAAACTGAGCAGAGGTTAGGCATTCATTCACTCACATATCCGTTACTCACAGAAGTCGGAAACCAGGAGATAGCCACAGAAAGCGAACCAAATATTTATCCATCAGGATCCTCTAAAGGGCTACACACCCAACTATCAATCTTCCATGGAAATGGTCTGGATGATTCATGACAGTAGCCAGCCTCCAAATTATACCTGGCATATTACAGAATTTATCCCAAAACAGCTTCTCCTTCTCTTTCTCAAGGTTTATCTCCTTAATAAAATGTAGGTCGGCTAATATTAAACACTGTCAAATCTAACCAGCCACCAAATGCTCAGGCTAGGAGGCTAGGAAGGGTAACTGAGAGCTTTACTGTAACAGGGAGGCTGTGTCTGGACTGTGAATTAACAGGGAGACTTTACTGGGTGGGGGTCCCCTACAACTGACCTACCAGATTTGCAAGTTACAGTCCTGCCAAGCTCAGGAAGGGAATCACTCAGGTGTGCTCATGGACTCCCGTGTTCCAGAATCCAGCTCCTTTCTAACTCAATGTTCTACCAAGATCGTTCCCTCATCAACTGATCCACCAAGGGGAGGAAAGGGAGCTACGTCCGTCCAAACTAAACCCAAGATATGGAGTGAAACCATTGATTAAATAGCCTGCCTCGGCACTTTTCCTCAAGTTCATCGTCCCCCATCCCAGGGCACCTCCCCTCTGCTATGCAGCTGTGGACCAGCCTCACTTTGCCCACCCTCTCTGGGGTGGATGATGTCCTGACTACAAATGCAAGAGCTGTTCTGTCCCCTCCTCATTTCCTCTTCTAATGAACTTTGGATTGACTTCCCCTACACAAGGCAGCTGGCTGCTTGATATAAAACAAGATGCACACGTCATCCTGCACAAAAGGCTGGGGCCCAGGGGTGGGGGTGGGGGGGAATCAGAGTTCCCTTTTAATATAAGGGCCTCTGAGTTTCCAGAGGTCTGGCCTCTCTATAACACCAGGGTTTCCACAGGACCCAAGTACCTTGAGCCTCAGATCCCTTTGCTGTAAGATGGGAGTGGTAACAACACCGTCCCCACACTGGAGCTGCTTCCAGCACCACTGTGACTGGATTCAACTCCTGGCTGCAACATGGACTAGGTGTCTGACCTTGGACAAGGTGCACAAGCTTTCCAGCCTTATCTTTGCCATATGTAAAATGCACGACGGCAATACCTGCCTCGCTGGGTTATTGTGAGGATTAAATGACAAGGTTCAATTAAAGCACTTAGGATAGAACTTGTCACAGAGGAAGTGCTAAACACATGTTGGTTATTGTTATTTTTCCTCGAAATTTTGTAGAGCTCTAAGAAGATAATATGTGTGAAAGTGCCTTGTGAGCGCTGCACAAATGGAGGCCCTTAACATGTGACTGGTCCTCGGGTTCTTGAAAACGCAGGAAGACCTTTATTGCCACTGTTCCACCTGTGACTCGCTTCTCACAAGGGGATACCAAGACAACTTTGAGAGAGAGTTCCCTGGAACTGAGAGCAGAAAATGAAGGTCCTTGCTGCCATATGCCATCAACCAAAAGTATCACACAGGCCCACCACCTTTGTGATTTCTTACCTGAACAAGAATTACTGCTATTCCCATTTCTTAGATAAAAGTCAAGACACAGAGAATATAGGCCTAAGGTAACCTAGTCACAGGTAAACTAATGATGCAGGTCAAGCATGTCTTCATCGAGCCCTTATTTTTTTTTTCTCTGGGTGTTAAAAACTTCTTCTTCCACGTTCCCATTCCCTTCCAGGTATCACTGTCACTTCCCTGGCCAGAGACTAACTGGGAAAGAATTTAGAATTGAAATACACCAATTTATACTAAAAGGTGAGTGGCTAACTGCATTGCCATTTTCCAGAAGTATTTCCATCCTAAAAAAGGAATGCAGACCAGGACAGTGCTGAACAAACAACCTTCGACATTCAGAAGCTTTGTTAGTTTGAGGCAGAGGGTACCTTCAGGGTGACCAGCCATCCGAGTTTACAGGGGACTGAGAAGATTCCCAGCACACAGGGCTGTCAACACTGAAACCGGGACGAGTTGGTCCCCCCACTTTCCTGACCGACACTCCGTCCACTGACGAAGCCAGCCGTACCTGGGTGACCTGCAAAGGTAAAGACCTGCTTCTTTGTGGTCTGGCGCTCACACCTGCTGCTGAATCTGCCAGGGACATCTCCACAACCTCCTTCCCACACCACCTTCACCTACAAGTTCCTCCACATTCTTTGGAATACATTTCAGTGATAAATTCCTTGAAGTAACTTTTCCAGCCCACTCCACCCCCGGCGGAATGATTTTCCTTATGACATGTTTTCAGGACTTGCCTGTACTTTTCCTCCCTAACACCTAAACTGTAATAACAGCTTAGAGAAATCAATTTATTTGTTTGTGATTGTTTCACATATGGCTTCCCCTCCAGACAATAAGAACAGGGACAAAAAGAGGAAGCCCTCAGTTGACTATGGTATAGGCAGTTGGAGGAATCCGACTCTCTTGCTGACCCACGTCTGCCCAAGCCAAAGTAACGAAAGGAATCACGCTGGGCTTCTTTATGGGGAAGAGTTCCCAAGGTCAGATATGTACAATCTCCAAATCAGTAAATGAGACCATGAACCCCAGGGCTGCCCATGTGCCTCTCATCCCATCTGGGCTCCTGGGTGGCTCTCACCAGGGTGGCTCTCACCAGGGTGAGGGGAGATTCCAGGTGAATTGACTGCAATCCAGCTCTGCAAGCCTGGGGCTCCTCTGGCCAGAGGCGACCCTGCTCCGCAGAGCTGCTCCAGGCTACACGCCCAGGCTTTCCATAGGACTTCGTTGCATGGTGGTTGCCCACACCACAAAGGAATGAATGAATTGATAAACTAATATGGAGGGTAGGTGGGTACAAAGAAAAATCCACCCTTCCACACCCCAGCTTAAATTTACATCTCCTTTAAAACATACCCTTTGACCTCCTCGCTTCCTTCCTAGGAATCTATTCCAAGAGAGGCAGAGAGAGCAAAGACTTTATTTTGTTTGGGACTCTATCTCCAGATGCAGGCATCTATTAGCAATTAACTAAATTATTTACACAGTATGATAACAACCTTGGATGAAACCCTTCAATATTTATGCCTGGGGGAAAAATGAGAACAAAAAGTGTTTACAGATGGTTGTTTGGGGTGGTGAGGTTGGCATAAATGTTTTCTTCTTTATGCTTTTCTCAAATTATCGATAATATGCATGATAGATTCTATTTTTAAAGAATAAATGAAGGAATATGAAAACTGTAGAGTCCCTATTGATGCTTGGTTTTAGGCTATAGCAGTAGATGGATGTCCAGGGCAGCTATAAAAGGGTACAGCTAATTAGAGTCTCAAACAGTGACAGCGTCGCAATGTCCCTCAACTGTTGCTCCCCCAAAACCAGCCTCCTGGTGACTTTCAGCTCAGACACAGCTTATCTCATCCACTGGGACAAGCTCCTTCCTCACCAAATCCCCCCTTCCCCTTCCCCTTCCCCACAAACACTTAAAGAAAAAATATACATATATCCCACAAAAAAAAACTGTCCGCTTCACAATTATTGAGGGGATGGGTCTTATCTACATCCAACTTGGCAAAGACAAAAAAGTGGCATGTGGGCGAGAGTGAAAATACAGGATAAAGTGTTCTTCAAGGTAAGGTCAACACTCCTGCAACTCATTTGTCAAAGGACACATGGTAACTGACTTCAGGAAATACAGGAACTGGTTGAAAAGAAGAAAAGACTATTCATTTCCAGATTTTGCTAGGAAAGGTCATTTGAAAACCCATGAGCCAGAAGGAACAGGCGTATGTAAACAAGAGACTGAATTGTATTCTAGATTCATTCATTATTGCTGTTTATCTTAAGAGTAACCCTCAGCCTCTTTGTAGCTCTCAGTATTTGTTTCTGAATATCCCAGGGAACAAAATGAACTAATAGTCTTTCTTCATTGCCAGATTAAGAAATCGAAGGGTTTTCTTTTTTTTTTTAAATAAAAATCTGTGAGGGCACAGAAAGCTTTGAAAATCTAATTTAGAGCCATTTAGACTTCAGGCTTTACAGCACTTATTTAATTAACATTTATTGGACACCTATTAGGCAGAGGGCACTGTAGAAGGATCAAAAGATGGTTAAGATACAGTCCTCACCCTCCAGGAATTTTGCGGTCCAGTAGGGCAACAGTCTGGTAGGACCACTGGGACGTAGAGGAAAGAGTGTGGCCCGATGAGCTTGCAGAGACCCCCATCTCCACATCTGCCTCCCCTCCCACTCACACTGGTCCAGTTCTGTTACCACTCAAGGCCTTGGTTTTGTCAGCTGTAAAACAGAACTGAGAATCTATACCCTACCTCCTTTCATGGGACTGTGACGGGGGGCAAATGAGATTCTGAGTCACCTGAAAAAAGCTTACAGAGCTGTACAAATAGAAGACAGTAACATTATTTTTTTCCTTGTGGACGTCATCTTCCTCTCAGGATGCTTTTGAATGTAAGACTGTCGCACCGTGAAGAAGAGAATAAATGACATTTTACCTGTGACTATTTTCCCTCCTGAATAGGTGTTGGTGTGTCCATCACCCTCTCTTTTATGAAAGTGCCTTTTATTTTAAGAGTAAAGGAATTGACAAATCATTGACTTTGGTCCCTGGAGAAACTTCAACAAGGTGATTTAAGGAAGAAATTTTTGTGTCAGTTTCTTCTAAATGTCTCTTTCTGAAACTGAAAGGACTCAGTTCAAGGACATAACAGTGAAGTATTGACTGTTTACACAATTCAAAAATTGTTTGAAGATGGAGAAAAGTAGACTTATTAATTCAGTGGCTTACTGAAATTCCGCAAACATTCTATTTCACCTTACCGAAATCTACAAGTTTAACTTTTTTCTTTGGGAACTTTGTGGTTGTTTTTAATAAAAATGTAGGATTGGGCTACATCAAGACAACCCAATTTCAACTTTTGTTTTTGGCTGTTCTGGTTTCTTTGTTTATGACTTGATTAGCATGTGGCTTGAGCTGATCAAGAAGAGATATGGCAATGTGAAAGGAAAATAGGGCTTTGGCCACGTCTTTGTATGGTTTGTATTCCTTAGCAGGACATTCTAAGCCCCAAACGTCAATCTCCCGTATCTCTCCGTCGTGGCCCCCATACAAACCCCACCACCAGCACCAACCCACCACTGGTCAGCAAATATGGCAGACGTTTTCTCTACCCCTGAGCATCGGCTTGTTCTACCCTCTCTGCTTGTAACACCATCCTCCGCCACATTCACCTGTCCAAATCCTGTTGCAAGTCAAGGGCCAGCACAAATATCGCCTCCCCCATCTGGTCTTCCCAGATTACTCCAGATTATATGCCCTAATTTGTGTTCCCATCACGCTTTCTCCGTAATTCTCTTATTAGTTATTGCATTCTGCCTAGTTTTAATTATTTTTTAATATGTGTAGCAGAGCGTCCTGCTGAAGATATAACCTGTGTTTTGCTTTTCACTACTTTAGCAAGAGGGGACCTAGAGATTATTCCTGCTCATTCTTTGGGGAGTGACTCATCCTGGGATAGAGAAGCCATTTCCCTCAAGGGAAGGGGAGCAGTGGTTTTGTGGTTCTGAGGTCTAGGAACATCTTAGAGGCAAGTCAACTTAGAGGGCAATGGGGAGTGGATGGAGAGATTAAGAACCTCTAGTGTTTTGGGGGTTGAAAAGAGAAGCAAGTGGAGTGAGTCCCCAGGACTGGAAAAAGGAAGGGTCTATGAGCCCAGCAGTATCTGAGTCCTGAACTTTCCTGGCAAAGGTCCTCTGAGGTGGGGAAGAGGACCGTGTAAAAACCCCAAAGGACTGGGCAGTGAGGCCTGTCAGCTAGAAACCCAATGAGGAGAAGAGGCCACAAGGTATAACGCTTAAGAAGTGGAATCATCTGGGAATGACCCTCCTGAAAAAAGCCACTCTCGCCTCTGCCAGCATTCAACAGTGGCACCACGTGGCAGCGAGAAGCCATGGCTGGGGCAGGAGCAGTGGCAGACCACGAACAGACCCGGGGGTCTTGGCCACCTACAGTAGGTGTCAGGAGGGCCTCCTTCGTTGGAGTAGTTTTCGATGCTTTCAGGGGACAGTGGGACCCTTCAGAGGATGATACTGGAGAATGTCAGTGGGGAATGGAGGGAAAGGGCAAGAGACAATTTTAATATAATTGGAGAAATTAACAGATGATGGGAGAGTCTTAAGTCCCCTACTAAATTGCAAGCTCCTTGAGGACAGACACCATTTTCATCTCAGTGCTTTGGGTACCACAAGGCACTGAGTTGAGTACATTAAATAAAAATATGTTTACTTTGCATATATTTGAAGACCGAATAAATGAGACCGTGAACCCCAGAGAGATGAAACAATGGACTGACTTAACCATTTTCGGCATGGGCTCTCCCAAAACTTGTCCACTTGCTTGAAAGTGACTGTTGGGCATCTCCTTGGATGAGCACCAAAAGAAAAAGTGTCTAATCAAAATATTAGCTAGTTGGCCTACACTGATATTTTCCATGATCCTCTAGGATTTAGCCTTCATAGAATTCTCTGGTGTTTACCCAGGACATAATTTTCATTTTTTTAAAACCTTCCCTGCAAAGTCATCCCTGACCTAGTAAAGGTATCAAAGCAGAACCCACTCAGACTGCCTCAGGTCACAGGCAAGACAAGTCCCTGGATTTCCGGCACCGGCCATCCCTCACATATACTGTGTCAGACTCAACAGCACTCCCTTCTTCTTTATAAGCCACATCGATACTTACATTGGTACACACGTCCATGTTCTTTCAGAGTTACTTTTCACCCAGGACGGCATCCTTTTAGGTCATGATCCCCTCCCTCGTCCTGCACTGCATACACTATTCCTCCCTAACTCATGGTCTCAAAACTATTTTCAAGTAGACGAGAGAAGTGGGGCTTGAAGTATAGAAGAGATCGTCATCTCCTCTCTCATGATAAATAGCTGTTATGATCATTTATGGTTCCCATGTTCCAAAATCTAAAACTGCTTTACAGATGTTCTTTGCCTAGCTTCCCAACATCTGTGTAAGGAAGGCAGGGCGCAGAGTTACCAGCTCCATTTTGCAGATGAGAATAGTTACGGGAGGCCCGAGGGACAACAGCTTGACATTTTTAGGACGCTGTGATTATAGTTTATTAGCTTTCCTCATAACAGGCTGAAACAGCCGGCGAACAGCATGTGTCAATGTCCAGCCCGAGGTCCTTCTATAAAGTCAAAAAGAGCTGGAAACAGAACCCAAGATGTGGGGACTTCCTAGCTCAAGTTGCAGTCGCTGTTTTCCTATGTTAAAGAGATATGTATAAATACACACACACACACACACACACACACACAGAGAGAGACCCAGAAACAAGAACACATGTCATTCAATGCAACAGAGTGATTCACTTTACTTTCAAGAAGCAAAGCAGCCCACTCTACCTCCCTGGCCCCCTTCATGACAGCTGACCTCAATCCAGTGGACCACCCAAAAGACGTGGTCCCTAAGTAGGGACTATTTGTCTTTTGAGCTCCTAACGTCTCTAACGAGTATCAAGTAGGACTGCACTCCTGCTGCCTGTCATTGGAGTCTCTCCAAATAAGAATCAAGAGGAAAAAAAAAAAAAGGTAATAGAGCATTACGCTGGGATTTCCACATCAACACTTCAGAGATAGTTAGACGTTCTCTCAATTTTTTCCTAAATGAGGTCTATTACCTTGAGGTATTTCCCGAGGTGCCAATATCTATTGCCTATGTGAGTACTGAGTACTTAAAAAAAGCCGGGGTTTGGGTTGCACTTAGCAGCTGGTTGGAAACTGCATTAACCTGTGTCCCCAGGTGAAAACAGCAAAGCTCCCTGGAAGCATTTGGGAAAAAGCCGCATATCTAATGATTTCACCCTTCCTTCCTTGGTGGGGATACTCATACCACACACCGACTTAAGAAGCATTTCCAGCGAGGCGTGGCCACCTCTGCCCACCCCACGTCCTAAACCTACCCAGGCTGGGACAGTTCTACGGAGCAGGCCCCGACACTCTCGTCTCCACAGGTTAGAGGCAGGGTCCCAGCTGCGGCCTTGAGAAAATGCCCAAGTCCTTTATTCCCTCCTTATTACTCTAATTGTAGATGTCGTGTTGCTGGTATTCAGCACGGCAATAAGGTTAAGTTCTGGGTCTATGACATTGCTTCCGAATCATCACTTTGGATTTGGAATTAAAGAAGCTATGTATTTCCTCCTTGATGTATTGCCTGCAGTTAGGGTGTGTGCCACCAAGTGAGTGGGGATTCCTTTTGTTACCCCGTAATCTGAATAGCAGACTTACTCTAAGCATGTTACATCCGACATGAAAATATGAACATACAGGTCCACTCAAGAGTCCCACTTTCCAGCTGTTACTAGAGCTCTCCAGTGTAGCCACGTTGAGGAATAAGATGCTTTAAAAGGACTTAAATGCATAAAGTGATAACCCCCCAGGTATAATTTAGCTCCTTTTCACACTTCCTTAACCATTCTTGGTGATTTACTCTAATCTTAATTTATCTTCAGTTTCCATTAAAACGCTTATTTCCTGTCTTACCATAAAATGTTCTCTTCTAATGAAATCATTTCTAGGAAAGAAATGTACCAAGCTATTTGGCATCAAAGCCCTACGTGGTGCATGATGGCTACTGTCCGAGGCATTCTCTGCCTCACCCACGGTCCCCTGCTACCCGCTCAGCTGTTGGAGAAAGCCAGTTTTGCCTGAGAGGATGGGCCCTGCCCTTCCTGCCAGGGCAGCTGTCACCTCCTGCAGGTGAGGAAGCAGAAGGATATGACCTTGTCTACATGTGACATTAGGAAAGTCTTCCTTTTTTTTTTTTAATAATCAAAAGGAGGTACTTTTCTGCTCTCAGGTTGAACAGATTTTCTGAGAAGCCAACAGCGGTCCCCTGAAGCAAACATTTCAGAAGAGTCCCCCCTAGTTCTTTGTTAGTCGCAAAGCAAACGCCAGAGGTCAATTGCTTCTTCCTCTGGCGACCTCAGCACATGGACGCTCTTGGCCGGCACTTACCCACAAGGCTTTGGATGCGCGGGAGACTTCTGCGGTGGATCCTGTGAGCTGCCATCTTTGACTTTGCACAGGGGTGTGGTTTAAGAAGATTTCTATGTTACCTAAAAAAAAAAAAACAGCTTCATAAATCTATTTATCCTTCTGTCGGGGAGAAAAACCTTCTGCTCCATAGCAGAGAGAAGCCCTATTTCAAGTGTACAGTGGGGACCCAGGAATGTGATGCTGGGTCGGCCCCAGGGACTCCCACGTTCCCACGGTGCCCACACATCATACTCATTCACCCCAATCATGCACGGCCCGTGGAGCACAGAGGGACGTGTAAGAAATGCTCCCGGTCATGAGGAAAAAATCTGACTCAGGAGAACCCAGTTTTCATACGATACAAATAACTGAGACACAAAACGATGCTGCCGAAATGTCCTTAATCCATTAAGATATTCAGCATCTTGGCAAAATGGCAGGGAGGGAAGGTCTCTAAGTGTCCTTGCTGTGCTGTCTGGTATTCCATTAGAAAGCAAAGATTGATTAGAGTCCTTTGTGTGAAAGAGATTAACATGGGGAAAAAAATAAAACAAAATAAAAGGGACTTTCCAGGGTCCTGTGATAAAAATGCTGTTGATTCCGTGTGAAAAACTGTTAAACTTAAGAGCCGAAAATGTTTCCCTCTGATTAGAAAAGATAATGCGTTCAGCTCCCTCTTCTGCCT
>NW_020175436.1:92521-163630 GCF_003031525.2 Neophocaena asiaeorientalis asiaeorientalis | reverse complement strand
GAGCGCCGCGCCCAGGCAGAGCTGGGCCTGGGCTTCAGAAGTCTGTGGAAGGAGATCTGACTTTGTCTTGAAGAGAAAAACTGTCCCGCAGAACAAGGTCAAATTCTCCCTGTCGTCCTTAGACATCTGCCCCATGGACGGATGATGTTCTAGCCTCAGGTGTGGCCCTAAAGCATCGCTCTGGCCAGAAATGACATGAGAGAAGAGGGAGGGAACGAGACACATGGAAAGCACCAGGGTCTAATCTGAGGACTCACAGATTTCCAAAAATAAATCCACTGTCCACCCCAGATCGTGGAAGGGCTCTCAGTTAGAAAATTGACACAATTTAGCTACTTCTCACCAAACAGCAGTAATGCAAGCATAGAGGTTTGCAAAATAAGTGTGAACAGACTCCTGGCTTCTTCTCTTGGAAACTTCTCTGTATCCAAGGGAATGCCAAGCACTCCTGAAGGCAGCCTGCTGATTTCCTCCTCTCTTCATGATTCTTTTTCTTTTTCCCTCTCCTTTTTCAATTTTTCTTCTACTCTTCTCCCAATTCCCCTCTAAGATTTGAGCCTCAGAGCCAGAAGAGGAGTCTGATAAGGTTTGGGAAGAAAACCTTTCCAATCTCTGGTCCTGGCCATGGAGCCTGAAGAATTTTTGAGGCATTAAGTCATTAACCTCTCAGCACCTTTGAGTGTTTAGAGACACGTGCTACCGTTATCTCCCATTTTATAGCAGGCACAACAGAGGCAAACCACAGTTTAAAGACTTGCCCAAAATATCGGAGTCAATAAACTAGCGAGAGACACACACACCCTTCCGCACTCACTACTCACTTCCAATCGACTCATTTATTGTCAAACGCTCACTTGCTTTTAGTTTTAATCCCCATGCCATTAACATGGGAGCCTGGAACACGCTGACTTCGTAACAGCTGGCAGAACCACAATCATTTAGGATGGAAAGTAAACAGCATCTTATCCTCAGAAGGGGAGACAGGAGGTCAGCGGAGAGGGAAACCGCAGTCGTGAACCGGCCAGCGTGAGGCGGGCTGAATGCAGGGGCTCTCGCCGATGGGGCTGCAGGGCACAGTCTAGGGCTGTGGTCTGAGATGCTCTGACTGATCTCTCCAGGTCATCTCCTGGTACCAACGAGGGAGGTGTTGCTCAGATCCCAAGTCCTTAACTGTTCCTTATTTTTGCCATCGGGCAAACTCCCCTATGCCTCCTCTTAAACACCTATCTCCTATATTCCAAATTCTGGCCAAAGCTAACGCTTCATTGGGCGGGGGCGGGGTGGGGGGGCGAAGAATGCAACCAAGAAAAGACAGGATTTGGAGTTAGGCAGACCTGTCTGCAAATTCTGATTCCACCACTCACTGTAGCTATACAGCTAGAGGGCAAGTCACGAGGACTCTCAAAGACTCACTTCCCTGCCTGCCATGTGGGGATAACAACGCCTAGCACAGAAAACCGCCCTATAGAAGAAAGGCTGAAAGGCGTGTGTATAGTGGCTACCACATGCCTGGCACGGTCCAGGGACTCAGAGTTCCTTTTTATTTTCTAGCTTGCATTGAAAACTCAAACATGATTAATTTTATCCAATGTCCCTGATACTTTATCTTGTTAAGAGCTAAGAAACAGTATTCTACAAAAAATAAAATTACTGGAGGGAGGGAGGAAGGAAGGAAGGAAGGAAGGAAGGAAGGAAGGAAGGAAGGAGGGAGGGAGAAAGCTGCCAACCAGTACAGCCTCGAGCAGCAAAGCATGCTAGGATTGGGTGTGGAGTATGAAAACAGAGCTGGAAATCTTGTTTCCTAATACACACTACCTTGGTGACCTTGGGCAAGGTACTTACCTTCTCTTTGGCTTTCTTCTCTTTAAAATAGCTTTATAATAATAATACCTACCTCATAAGATTATTTTTAGCATTCAATGTAATAATGGACACAAAGGCATCTAGCACAGTATCTGGCACTTGACAAATGCAAAAAAAAAAAAGTGCTGATTGAATTTAAATGTCACTTCTAAGATTATTCACATAAGCCCTCCTAGGGAGGATAACTCAGTTTCCTCACCCGAAATAATCAGAAGAGCTGTGCTAGCTCAGAGTGTGCAGTGCAGAATGTCCTAGAGGGACATGAAAGCTTCACTGTAGAGTTACAAAGTTAAGTTGTTCTTATTAAAATAAGCTCACCAGACTGCATGGGGACAGAATCAAATCCAATCCACCTACAGCAGGGCAAGAAGCAATGAGCCTGCTCCTCAGCAAGAAACGATAAATAATTCAACAAGATGGAGATGTTAAGAGTCTTCCAATTTTTCTTCTGCTGGTGACGAATCCTGCTCACATTTCCCCAAACAGTGATAGAATATAATCTCACAAACTGAGGGGGAAATAGAGTATGCTGGAAATGCAAGGACGTATGACAATTCTTTTCCTAGTATCAGTCTTTGGTGACCTCTTCCTTGATTTGAACTCCTTTAGCGTTGGGTTTACTATCTGCACAACATCATTACTGAATGAATTATCCAACGCCTTGGAATGATTCTCTTTCTACCTTGAAATCGTTCTCTTAACAAGTATAATGGTTACCATTTATTGAGCACTTACTCTGTGCCAGGCATCATTCTACCATTTCATTGTCACAGCAATCCTCTAAATCAGTGCTATCATTATGCTCATTTCAAGGGTAAGGACCGAGATCCAGAAAGGTTAAGCAGCTTGTCCAGTGTCACACGGCTAACAGTGACACAGGGAAGATTTGAATCCAGACAGTCTGATTCCAGGGCACAGACTCTTCATCCTTGTCTGGTGCATATTCCCAGGGTACAAGCATCTCGAGGACCAAGGGTGCGCCTTCCACCAAATTTGCTTCCCCATACTTCCTACAATAGCTCTGAGAATTAAAAGGTGCTGAGTAGATGACTGGAAAATCGAATTCCAAAAGCACATTCGGAGGCCTCCACTAAAAGACTTCGCACGCACAAATCACCATCTAGGACCACTGCATACAACTACACTGGCTGCGCCCTGCACAACCCCAGGCAGCACCCTTCACAAAGACTGCAATACAAAGGAGCCTGCTAGAACCAGGAGCCATTTGTCTCTCGCCGTTTCAAACCAGAACCATTTCCCAAGCCCTCTTCAGTGCCCTCTGGCCCAGACTCATCCCCGCTACCAAACAGGAACATTTAGATTTCTGGAAGTAAGCAGTGGTGTTGTGTATATCTTTTATATCTCAATGCTTTGCACACAGAAGACACTTGATGAATATGTACTGCAGAAAACACAAAAGGAACTTCTGGCTACTTCTCATTTTCTGTATCAGAAAATAAGTTGAAGCTCTGAATGTGTCCTCCTGTGATCAAACACAAACACTATAGTGATGAGGAACACTTGATCACGGATTTATTTTTATTCACATCAAACTTATCTAATTAGGTCATAATACTCGGTACCAGTACAAATGAGAGCTTTAAATCAGGACCACAGGTACACAACCCACGGTAGTGTGGAGTGGTGTGCCCTCACGTCTAGCGGGTAGGGACACAGGAAGGTTAGGTCACGTTGCATTACTGGCCAAAGCCTCTTCAGCATAACCACAGAGATCAGGATTCCCCCAAATACCAACTTAACTCTGTGGGTCAGGGTAGCCCAGGTGTGGGACTACCCCTGAGTAGACTTTAGGTCGTACCTGAGTGGTTTAAAAACAGATGCACATGATAGGAAAATTCTCATCTCCTTGGTTGCCTTTTAATAATTCTGATTAAATCAAGTGGGAAATCTGCTTTTACAACTTCTCCACCACTTGTTAATCAACTTTTTTTTTAACAAAAAATAAAATAAAAAAACAGCAGGGCTCAACTTCAGAGCTTTCAGCACTCAAGTGTATCTGGCGAGAATTTAATAACGTTCTTTTTGTTAATAGTTACCTTCTATGTTGGCCAATGATACTGGTTACCAATATATGGTAGTGCTATAAAGGTTTTAAATAAATGTACTTAAGTTTAAAACATTAGTTGATTTAAAGAAAATATAGCTGTATATAGCTATGGGAAAAAAATGTGAAAGTGGCAAATTAATGAATGAAGATGGGGAATCACAGCCAACAGCCTGTGAAGACAGAAGATGTTAATCCAGGCAACCCAAGGAGCTATGCGGAGTGGAGGAAGAGATAGGGAAGCCAGCGCCCAAGCTTGGAGGATTAGTGACATAAACAACTGCCTAACGTCCTGCAGGTGAAATCTGGGCTCCTGGGTCAAGTGATTACAGGAGGGACAACTACAGAGTGTGAGCATTACCTGCAAACCTCGGGGGAGACAAGAGCTTCAGGTGCCCCAAGAGATGGCAGGAAAGTGGGGGAAAGATCGAATGTCTCCAGAAGTATAAAAACCCGGGGGGCTCAGTTTCAGACAAGCGCAGTGTGAAGGCAATAAACACACAGAGGAAAAGCCCCAGGGCACCATCACAAGGCCACTAAACTGGGAACCAAGGGGACTTATTTTAGTTCCAACCATGCTGTCTCTAACTGTGTGGCCAAGGCAGACCCCCCTTTCTGGGCCTCAGTTTCTTCAACTGTGAAACATTCCCACCCCCGCCAGTACCTCCATCCTCTGGCTCTGTGTCCTTCCATAAGTACACGACCAACATTTCCAATCTGGTATCAGGGGACACCATTTAAAAGAGACAATATATTTGCTTCTCTTCCCCAAACAACCTCCCCCTGATGCGTGTACACACACACACACACACAATCACATTTAGAGTTATAATCATTTGACTGTTAATATAATCACTGGCAAATGTCGGTCATAAATACTCAGTGCTAACGGTGTCGGATTTCCTGGTGGGCGTTGAGGAATGCGCCTGGTGGGTGGTGGAGGGGAGCCACTTCTCCAGGGAAGTTCAGAAGGATTCACCACCCACCTATACCTCCATGGCCTTTCAAAGAACACCAACACTCTCTTCTGGCCAGACTGGACAAGTCCCACTTTCCTTCAACTGGAATTTACCACTCACTATAGCCTCTTGGCAAAAGTACTCCGACTTGTAATGTTGGGAGATGCACAAGGCACAAAAAACTCATAACGCTTCTCTCTTGGAAATTAAGAAAGCAGGAAGGCAAAGGATAGACTTCTGTCATGGTAAACTGAGGTTCTGATATTGCTTTCATGAGACCCAACCAGAATTCCCCCTCTGTTTATTGCCCACTGCAGGGCTATTGCACTGCCATAAGGTGTTGAAATGGCAAACTAAAAAGGAAGCAGCCTAAAAATAAAACCAAATGACCCCAAGTATTTACTGGGCATCTACTATCAACTGTGCACAGAGGGAAAAAATACGGTTCCTGGAATCAAGATGCTTGTAACTGGGCCGAAGAGTAAAGGCTAATAAGTACAGAACAATGAAAGAGAGAAACGGTACACGATTGAGCACAAAATTAGGTGACTTCCATTGAAGACAACCTTCACTTTCACTGCTTGCCCCCTCAGCCATTCTCCACATCTCGGGCACAGTCACTGTTCCAAATCATAAGTCTAACCGTGTTACTTCCTGTTTAAAGCATTTCAGCAGCTCCTCCTCCAGATGAAGTCCATATTCCTCACCTTGGTTTTAAAGGCCATTCAGGATTGGGCCTCTGCTTACCCTTGAGGTCTCGTTTCTCACCACTCTCCTTCTTCCCCGGCCCTCCATCTGTGCCTGGAAGTTTGCACGGCTCCCAAAACATTCGGGGATTAGACGTCACTCCCTATGCTTTGTTCCTTTCCCAGCATGCCTCTCTACTCACGCTGCTCTCTCTGCCTGGAATATGTACACACACACCCATCTTGCTGACCACTGCCCGTCCTTCAAGTCTTAGCTCAAACATCACTTACCCACTGGGGCCTCTCCCACTGTTCCCACAGCCTCCGGTCCTCCTACAGCACGGGATTTACTGTGCCATATTGTATTTGTTTAACTGGCTATTGCCACCATTCTGCTTTAAGACCTACGAGGCCAGGAACCATGACTGTCTTAACACGGTAATCCCTCCTCTTAGCACAATGCACATTTTAGGACTTCCCTGGCAGTCCAGTGGTTAAGACTCCGTGCTTCTAATGCAAGGGGAAGCGGGTTCAATCTCTGGTCGGGGAACTAAGATCCCACATGCCATGTGGCACGGCCAAAAAAAAAAAAAAAAGAAAGAATGCACATTTTAAGTGTTCATTCAATATGTTTGAATGAATGAACGTGCGCCCTTGATAGTTAGAGAAAATGAAGATTAATAAGGACCAGAATGCAAAGAAGGGAAGACGGCACGGAAAAGGTACTACTTAACTTGGACCTTATGGGTGTGTAGGATTTTGGACAGGGAGAAAGGAGATTAAATTATGGTCAACAGTATAGGTGAACTACTTTGAACTATATCCAACACATGGAGGGTGTTCAACTAATTGTCAACTAATGAATTTAAACAATGAGTAAACAAATGGCTGTCTTGATGAAAGGAACAAAAAATAACATGAATTAAAGTGTTTTTCTGAAAACATGAAACTAGTGCCCTTTATCAACATCCCCAAACATATGGTAACAGAGTATGTGAACGGAGGTGGAAGAGTTATCAAGAGATCACAAATAACCAGCACTTGCCATGTCCCATGTCATTTCTGACATCCTCCAACCCTACTCCACCTGGATGTTTTGTTGTTATTTCTAAGAGGTCCAGGAATCTAGAAAAATGTCTTCCAGTTGCCTTTGGACTTTAACTGTATACGTTCGATGAGGTTTTTTCCCACAATGCTCGCCTTAAAACAAAAAGAAATGCAGTCTTTCTAGCAAAAGTATATCCAGCACAGATGACAATGACAGTTACTTCAAAGCCAATCTCAAGAACATTTGTCAGATGTGATAGGTTCTGAGCTTTACCCTCTTCTCAAATGCTGTGGATTATCCTGGAATTTTTTATTTGGTTTGCAGTTCTCCTGACTGGAAGTCCTGATTAATAGGGAACATGAAGCCCTGTTTAGAAAAATTCAATACATTATGCTCTCGTCTAATACCTCCTGAGCAACTCTTTTGCAAACCCACGTTGCGGTGTTCACGCTGACTCTCTCCTCTGAGGGTTTGAGGGGCCAGGAGGCGGGGGACGTGAAGAGAAAGAAACCAGTTTCTTGGCAGTTTCTCAACAATAGCTCCAGCTCCCCAACCCCTCCAAAAAAACAAAAAATCTTTTACATAGTTGCTCTAACCAAGAAAATATGCACAGCTTCCTGACAGATTGGATAATGCGGAGATTTGAGAAAATTGTGCAATTCGCCTTATTTTCATTTCACCCCCTAAATGCTTTCGGTGCAAGTACAACTTCCATCCACACATAATAGTAGTTTCATTTTCTTAAACTGACAAGTGGGGTCAGGGAGCAGTAGTCGAGCAGGGGCACTTTTTTTTTTAAGGCAGGGGACATCACAATGACGCCCAATCTTGTTTGGGACTGCCTCTCTTGGTCACTGCTCAATTGCAGTCCGATCTCTCTCAGCAGAAGCTCCAGCTGACCCAGCTTCATTGAGATTAGATATTCCTGGACAACACGAGGAAACCTTCCAACTTGCACGTTGGAGAATCAGAAGGAACCAGAATCCTAGCTCATGGTTGCCAAGAAACTCTATATGATGCAGGTGCAAATCATTTTTCCCCCTTTTAAATTCAGACTCATTAAAATATGTATTTTGCAAGGGGATTAAATTCAAACATCTGGGAAAGGGGGAAAAGAATATCCACAACTCTCGAAATACTTTTTTTACTTGGTTTCAGATTTTGATTGTCTCGTTTCTTTTAGGTTGTGGCTAAGAGGCTGCTTGCTGGTGGGATGACAGAAAAGGGCAAGGAGAGAGTTAGAAAATGACTTCCAAGGGCCCCCGACTTCATCAGCAGCCATAATTGTGGGAAAGTAACCCGAAGATGCCAAACAACAGGAAATTACCAGAAGAATCTGTCAGCACAATCAGCTGCTATTTTCATTGTTCTTTGGCAAATTTATACACAGTCGGGAACACCTGGGCTGGCCTGCAGCCCAGGTTTGACTAATTGCCAGGGGAGAGGAGTCGTCATTTGTCTTCGGAGGGATTTCCTCCGTTCGCTCCTCAAAACATGTGGTTTCACTTTTCCCCTCTCTCTGCAGGAAATGGCAGGACAGTGAGATGCAAAATAAATGAGTTCACTTCCAAGAGGTTGCCTCCTAAGAGGCCACTCCAAAAATAACTGTCTTGTGAGAGGTTGTTAATAACCAAGATTCTATATACTGTCCTCAGAAAACAACATTTCAAAGGCACAATGATTTCCACCCCCAGCCCCTTTCCTTCCAAACGCAGTGCACATTAAAAATAAAAGCCATGGGAGACTAGAGAAGTAATCAAGTGCTCCGTCTTCTGGAGTTTGCAAAGCCCCTCTCCTTGGAGTATAACTGCACCCAAAGCCTCGTCCCTGACAAGTGAAAGGTGAAACTGGAATAGGAAGGGATGTCAGCCTCCCTTGGTCTTCCTTGCTGCCCATCACCCACTTCCCTCTGACACGCGGCATCTCAGCCTCCCAGTGGGGACCCAGGGAGATTCCTCTAAGGCAAGGACTGAGCCCTGCTCACCTTGGCGGCCCTGTGCCTGGCAAGGGGTTGCTGCTAGGTGGGTATTTGTTGAATGAAGAATACTCAGGGGGTTGCATGAATCACCTGCTTTGTGGCAAGCTTCCTAGGAGTGGGTGTAGCTATTTTTAAATTTCTTGAACTTCAAGAGATCACCTTTTTACGAGAACCACCTGCCAGAGAGACAGCCTTCTCCCCTAACCTCTCTCCATATTTTTATAGGTTAACATACCACTACACACACACACACACACACATACACACACACACACACACATACACACACACACACACGCAACTTCTACCTCATACCCCTCACTTTATTACAAGCTCTGGCCAAGGTATCCTACTTGGGTAGCAAAGTCATCTTTTATATTCCTCCCTGAAGCCAATAGAGCTTTCTAACTTAATTGCCTAGTATTTTAAATGTGCTGATTGGGAAATGTCACAGTGACAGTATGTTTCGCATTGAAATGTACATCCGCCTTTGGTATAGTTTCACCTGCGTTGTGTTCAACCTCTCCAGTGATTTAGGGGTTCTGGCATCACGTCAGCAAAGAATCAACTGCTTTTCCTTTCTTCCCTTCTTTCTTTTTTAAGGCATTTAGAGCATGCCGCAGATCATTACTACCCTCAGTGAAGCCAGCAACATTTGGGTTTGATTTGGTTTCAGCCGCAGACCCCTTTCTCAAAGTCGAGCGGCGCTGTAATTCTAAACTGACCCACCTTCCCCCTAGCAAAGGTGAAAAAATGTTATGGAGCGTTTTACAACCCACAGCCCATCATTTATGCCGAAACACTGGGAGAGTTCAGACTTGGCTTATTTTCGCTAACTCAGAGCTGTTTTGACATGTTTATTTGTTTAATTTGTTTATTTTGACTAGCTCTGATTATAATTGGCAGCAGTGTGTAGCATTAACATTAGACAGTGTCTTAGACTTGTCTGTTACAATAATGCAGAAAGAATGTGAAGGAAAATCTACCCACTGCATAACAATGGCAGGCATGCAGGAAAACTATAAGAGGTTTCTTCCACAAAAAGAAACGCAACCTCACTTTTCAATGTTGTTTAAAAATTTACCCAACTGTGCAAACAATACTTGAACACTAATTATTTCCTTTATTCAATGAATCTGCCCCTCTGCTAAGATACTTGTACAACAGTTACTAAACGTGGAATTTAAAATAATCTAACCTTTGGAATTTATTTTTTGAGATTTTTAAAATTCTTCTCTGGGCTCTTTACAAATCAAGGTACAATAATTACTCGGTAACACTGCACTGGTGTTGGGAGATTCACATGGTATCCAATGCAGTTTGTGGTTGAAAATGTACTTTCTGAATTCTTTGACTCAAAATCCCTGAACAATGAGATCTGCACCGCAAACAGACAAGTTTATCTGAATTAGGTAACTTCCCCTGGATTTTTGTCATGTTTGCCAAAACAATGGTCTATCACCTTAGCTTTCTTCTTGGTGCTTGCAAGGGTCTACATAAAGTCTGTTTCACAGGGTTGATCCACACTCCATATATATAAAAACGATATAATCCAGTTTTAAAGGAAAAAAAAATCTGTGTTCATTGCTCAGCCAGACCACACATGGAAGTCCCGGTGTCCTTTACAAGCATTAGTCCTAAGCCAGTTAACGCTGTCCTGTTCCCCCAGCCTCATCCCTTGCCCTGGAGCTGAAAACTGTTTGCGCTCCTAGATGTATCTGAAGGGGCATCTATCTGGCCACAGCTCCTTAAACGGGAAAATAAGAAATCAGTTCATCTACATATTCTACTGGCAATTATGCACCGAGCACAAACATGGTTTGCTCACATTTATTATCCCATAAATATTTTCCCCGTGCGCAGTATGGTATATTGCTGTGTGTGATCCTGACATGGAACGCCATATGTGCTCTGAGATGGGGGCCAAGTTCAGGTTGCCGAATCTGCACCAAGCAGCCCAGAGGTCTCTGCTATGGAATATTTGCTCTAAGAAGCCTGCAGTCTCTGGACAATTGATCCCTCAGCTTCTATTTCCCTTTAGCTTAAATCAGACTTCTTTGGGGCAAGGAAACCTACCCTAAAAGCACAGGAACGGCCAGTTACGACGCGCTTTCCCTGAGGAGTTCCCTGTTGGGCTGTGTTTGAGGAACCAGCTCATGCTGTTGAAGGGAACCGGGAAGTCAGATTTCTCTTAGGAGGCACCAGAGTGTTCTTTTTAGGAGACTGAAAATGTTATTATTTCCCCCCCCCAACTTCAATGACAGATAAAGGAATAGTGCAGGGCACAGGCTATGAGATCAGGCATCAGAATCAGTTTTAAAAATAAAATATGGATGTAAACATCCAACTTGCTAAGAGACTAGATCTTAATTCTTCCCACCACAAAGAACTGATAATTACGTGATGGGATAGAGGTGTTAGCTAACGCTCCAACGGCAATCATACTGCAATACATGAATGTGTCCGATCAACATGTTGTATGCCCTAAACTTACGCAATGTTATATGTCAAATATATTTCAATTAAAAAAGAAACGGAAAAACAGCAAGGCAAAGTTCTGCCTTTCCCGAACTGCATTCTGAGTTTTCACAAGAGGAGAACAGAGGGGGATACAGGAAGGACAGAAATCCCAGATTTCTGAAGCACCCACCACACTCTCAGACACAGTCCCCACCCCCCATGTGCTTCTCCACTATGCTGAACCCTTGTGGGATGAGGTGCCACCCAGCCAAGCCTCTGGAAGAACGGGATTCAGGGGAAGAGAGAAGAGGGGTCAAGGAACAGGTAAATATCAAACGCACACGGTTCTCCAATATGTGCCGACGATACGGCCCAGGGGTACAGAATGGAGATCAGAACATGGCCGTTCCTGCTTCCCAGGTGTGATGTATCAGCAAGTCTGACAATGAAGAGCCACCGTCTGGACGGAGAACTCGGAGAGCCTGCACCATCAAGGGGAGACTCAACCAGGGGCTCCCCACTTCAGAAGAACGGATAACAAGCATTGAAAAAGCAAGGGTTGGGCTTCCCTGGTGGCGCAGTGGTTGAGCGTCCACCTGCCGATGCAGGGGACACGGGTTTGTGCCCCGGTCCGGGAAGATCCCACATGCCGCGGAGCGGCTGGGCCCGTGAGCCATGGCCGCTGAGCCTGCGCGTCCGGAGCCTGTGCTCCGCGACGGGAGAGGCCACAACAGTGAGAGGCCCACATACCGCAAAAAAATAAATAAATAAATAAATAAAAAGGGAAGGGTTTACAATGTAACATTCACTCAGCTACTTGATTCAAAGAACTAAAACGCCTAACTCCCCACCACTGCCGCCACCCCAAGTACTGGGCTAACTGGTACTTCACCATATATCATGTGTTGCCCTGTCTGCCAACATCTTAGGAGAATCAGCCAGGACATAAAGATTTCAACCTCACACCCAGAGGCAGAGGCAAGAGTGGGAGATTCTTCCAAGTAGTTACGGATGTTTAGTCAAGAAAAAAAACGAAACGGCCCAAGATTTGTAACAAGGAATAACAAAAGAAAGTCCCCTTCCACTTTTTAAAAATTTACCATCACCATACTTGTCACC
This sequence comes from Neophocaena asiaeorientalis asiaeorientalis, assembly GCF_003031525.2. NCBI lineage: Eukaryota > Metazoa > Chordata > Mammalia > Artiodactyla > Phocoenidae > Neophocaena > Neophocaena asiaeorientalis. The sequence continues at coordinate 151,452 of NW_020175436.1, read as the reverse complement.
AGTGTTAACGGAAGGGTAACAGGCGAGTCAGATATTCTATCTCTGATTTCCACTCTGCCCCCATTTTACTGGGTTACGTAAGACCAAGCACTTGCCCTACCTGTTCTTTATTTTCTCCGGTAGTTCAGTTGCTCAAATTACTTCAAGCTTCTCGGAAGAGAAATGTGTCATGCAGACAAAGTGCTATTCTTATTACCTATCTCAAAGGGAGCACTTAAATTTGTTAATATGAAGTGGGTTGACTTTCTTTTTGGTTAAACTAAGTAATGAAGCATGGGCTTCATAAGTGTTTTTAAGCTCCTTAGATATAGACATTATATAAATACAAAGCAATATTGAAATGAAACTTCTTTAGGGTGTTTGCCAAGGGACCCAGTGTTAGGAACATCTTACAGGAGAAGATTAAATGAGGGATAGTGTAATGAAGTCTTACTGCTGGAGGTTCCATTAGGGCCAATTCCAAATCCCACTGGATGTCTGGGTGATTTAGATTACAGAGAGCAACCAAAAGTGGCGAACTTGAAGAAGACTTTTAAAACCATTTCACTGTCTGCCAGTGTAGTTCTATGGCTTGGGAGATTTCCCAAACTCATTACACTGAAAATTATCAAGACGTAATCAAAGAATCCTTCAGAATGATAATACCTTATATATTTTCACCTTAAAAAAAGTATCCCCTCTTCTAATCATCAGGTAAAAACCTCTTACTATGAGAAATCAGATTCCTTCGCTTGAGCACAAGTTCTTTGAGTTCTTGAGTCATTTTAAGATACACAAAAGTTGTATCCAACAAAAGTTGTATCCAAGAGAAATAAACAATTCTCCTAGTAGAAGGAAAATAGCAAATACACACTGGCAAGGACTGTGAATGTTAAAGGGCTTGTTCCGGAACTCAGAGGATGGAGTCACCCTACAGTTTTCCCTTTGCCAAACTCCAGCCCTAAAATCTTCCCCACTCTCTACCTATCCCCTGCCACGCACACAGCCAAGGAAGGTAATGAGACATTATGATGCTTTTTCTGTTATGTTCTGTTGTCACTTTCTAAAAGAAAGTTGAGAATAGCGATGAAGCTAACAAAGAAAATAAAGATATACTTAATAAAGCATCTTATAAACATAACTATAATATCTTATAAAATATTTTGAAAGAAAAATAACTGTCAAGCTAAAAAGTAAAACAAACACTAGACTGGGAGACCAGAAACCTGACTTGCACCCCATGCTTTTAGCACCTTACAGGTGGCCATAGATAAGTCACTTTAATACTTTCTGGGCTAAAACATCTGCACCTGGTAGATTAGGACTAATAATCATGCCCTCCCTACCTCACAATTGCTATGTGGAGCAAAGCAGGTAGTGGACATGACCGTGCTTTGAAATATGTGAAGTCTTGTACGTATATATAGTTTTATTTTTCCCAAGGGTTGAAGCCAACAAAAACAATTCAACGATCAAGTCAGAACTTTCAATTGGTCTGAGAAACTCAGTGTCCATCCATACCCTGACCTCAATGTTGCTAGACATGAAATGAAGATGTTTTGGCAGCTAAACATTCAGGAAATCTAAAATGCTGCAAACATGACAGATGGGCATACACAGGCTTTGAAACAGAAAAATGGTTTCTTGTTTTAGCCAAGAGCAGAACCAAATGCTGTCACCTCTCAAGAGAAGGTCCCTCTCCCCTCTTTCCAATGTCCTGTTAGCCAAGAACCATCCTCTCTTGTATATTATATAAGGCTACATCAGTACAATATAGTGTTATTTGATTCAGCAGGAGATTATATTCAATGTGATTCAACAGATGTCACAGACAAGTCCAAGCCTTGAAGAATCTGGGCATCCCCACCTAAGGGTCTCCTGAATATTCACACTCCTGTGGTCAGGCAGCCTCCCTTAGCGTTTTCTTTCTCCTTTTCTCTGTCCTTCACACAGGCCTCTTCGGCCACGCTGCCTTCTCCTGCTGGCCCAGCCCCCCTGGAACTTGCACAGTCCTGTTCAAGTTCTCCGCTAAACAGACACTGCCCTGGGGCGTGCTTTCTGACTCCCACTCTGAGCCACAGCCCAGGGGATTTGCCAGCTGTGCATCCATCAGCCAGCCAGCCTGTGGCCACCTTGACTTCCCAGGGGTCAGAATCTGGCTCCTGATGTGCCCTACACACGACCTGGGCAGAGAGCCGAGTGAGTGGCTGCTGACCCCAAAGCAGCAAGGCTCTGGGGGTCCCAGCGGGGGTTGTCTTAAACGGCGACCTACATCATGAAAATGTTCCATCATTCTTCCACTCAGTCTTTCTCCCTCTTCTTTCTTGTCTTCTTCTTCTAACTTAATTCTCTCTTCCCTTCTTTCCTTTCCCTAAGTGACAGGCAAGCCAGCGGCACCTACACATACCCATTGCACTCACAGCCAAAGAGCTTTCTGACTATTTCAAACTTGCTACATGGCTACAGCAAGAAGCTGCTGTTTTCTCTCTTCCCCACACCCGTTACAACTCCTCCTCGGCAACATTTTTGTTCTTACAACACCGCCATTGATTAAGTCCCAGGAGAGCATCAACGCCCACAGGCCTTGGTGCTGGCCCTGTATAACCGAGGCTCTGTCTCCCGTGAGCAGGCAGCCCCTTGACCTTCCTCACTCTTCTCTCACACCTCCCAGAAAACCTCACACTGCCCCCTTGCTGGTCAAACCAAGCCAGGAGGCAGTGACTTTCCCAAGGCCAGGGGACCAGGTCAAATTGTTGTTCGCAAGTAGGTGGTGAACAATTTCATACCCAGCAAGGCTGGCTACTTAGTTCTTCTCAATTTGAAGCAAACCAACAACAACAAAAAAGACTTTCAAAGAGCAGCAAACCCTCTCACATAAAAGAGAAAGGGGAAAATGTTGCTTGGCAGTTTTCCCCAGAGGCTAAAACATGAGTGACAGTATATACCCAAATCTCTGCTCCTTATAAGGAAAAATACAGTTGGCCTTGAAGATATAGGATAAGGGCAAAGGTTGAGAAGGTAGGGTCTAAACAGCCAACAATCAGACAGCTCTTAAGCAAAGTTCTTGGTATTGTTCCATGCAATAAAGAGAGGCGATTTTAAACTTCAGCAGCATGGAGGTGAAGTTCAGCCAGGAGCCGGGACAAAGGCATAGACGGCTCTCTGTTGCCATCCAGTGGATAAGCCCTGCGTGATCTCGAGACTCTTCGCTGAACCAGTGCAGAAACTTCAGCCTGCGTGAGATCATGTTATCTCCTCCAAAAAATTACTAAAGCTTCCAGAATGTCCCTCTCCTTCCTCCAGTCCTCCCACCTCCCTCATTAGCTGCCTTTGTTTATCTTTGAGATAAAGGGATCTTGGCTGGCCGCTCCTTGTTGACTGAAAAACTCAATACTCAAAAAAAAAAAAAAAACAACAGCTTTTGTGGCACATGAACCAAATCTGCAGTTCCCCTAATTGGTTTAAAAGATGGGAAAGAGGAGTGTGGCGAGAGAATAAATGAGAACCAGGGAGAAAGTGTGAGTCTGGCTTCAGCTGAGCGCCAAACGGTAAATAAGCCCTTTTATGGACTCATTTGGTCTCAGCCCTACAAAGGCTTCTAATTGAGGGAGGAAGCAGACAAAAAGGCAGTTTTAAGTGACATTCGATTCTTCCTGAGGAATGCTAAGGTTTGTCATTGATCTGGAGAGGAGATAACGGGGATTCTCAAGTCACTCTTTAAACCAGGAATGGAGTGTTTCGTTCAAATTGTGCTGGAATTTTTGTTTCAAGCACATACCTGGTTTTTCCCTCAGTGGGTCTCCCATTCTCCAGTTTATGCTCTGATGCAGCTGGTACAAGCCCAGGGGCCAGGGGTCTGTCTTTCTAAACCGACGGGTCCCCTGGAGGCGTGAGAGCCTCAGTATACATTTCAGGTAGTTTCAAACTGCATACCTAAACGCTAGGTTTCACTGGAGTCCCACAAATGTTTGATTCAAGTATCTTTAAAAATTACTTTTACCTAAGAAAACAGTAAAATACACTGTCAAGTGCCTCAATATTAAATGTTAACACATCAGGACGCCAATAAGTTAACTTGTGCGCCTGGACTTTTTACGAAACCTAGGCCCATGTGCATCTCCTCATGTACGACTGTGCACGAATGTTCCTTTTGCATGCGTTGGCCGGCGCAGGCCAAGTCGGGCCAGGCTCACGCACATCTGCTGGGAGGATGAGCTCTCCCAGTGTGTGATAAGTTGTGTAGTAACCAGTAAAGAGATGACAAGACATGTGATAACAGCACATTACAAACAGTCTCAGCATTTATTCTACATTTTGGATGCTTTTTATTTAACATCTCTTTGTGATAAATGATATTAACAGATGTTAAATATTGGTAGTCATTCAACTTTTTTTTTTTTTTTTTTTAAAGAATCCAACTATTCCTCTTTTGGGCTTTGAATCAATTTGTTTGAAGAGTATCTAGAGACTGCAGTATGAGCTCATTTAAAACTGTTAGCATTTGCAAATACTTATCTGTATGAATTAGAATTTTCCCATTACTGTTCTACCCGAATAAAACAAATATTATATTAATAAAGCCAGGATAACATTTATCAGCAGATCTCATTTACAAATACAACAGTAGATTTCTATTGTCTGAAAAGTGTATACAAAAGAACATAAGCAGGCTTCCCTGGTGGCGCAGTGGTTGAGAGTCCGCCTGCCGATGCAGGGGACACGGGTTCGTGCCCTGGTCAGGGAAGATCACACATGCCGCGGAGCGGCTGGGCCCGTGAGCCATGGCCGCTGAGCCTGCGCATCCGGAGCCTATGCTCCGCAACAGGAGAAGCCACAAGAGTGAGAGGCCCACATACCGCAAAAAAAAAAAAGAACATAAGCTTTGGAGTCTGTTATGGGCTGAATTATATTCCCCAAAATTCACATGTTGAAGTCATAATACCCAGGAGCTTAGGCTATAACCATATTTGGAGATAAAGTCTCTAAAGAAGTGATTAAATTAAAATGAGATGATTAAGGTGGGTCTTAATCCAATTGGACCTGTGACTCTCTAAAAAGAGGGGATTTGGACACACAAGGAGACACCAGGTATGTGTATGGACACAGGAGAGTCAGTGTTAAAACAACTGCAGGAGAAGGCAGCCGTCTACAAGCCAAGGAGAGAGGCCTCAGAAGAAACCAAACCTGCCAACACCTTGATCTCAGACTTCTAACCTCCACATCCGTGAGAAGATAAACACCTATTGTTTAACACCCAGTCTGTGGTATTTTGTTATGGCAGCCCCAGCAAACTAATACAGAGTCTAAAACAATTAGGTCTGAAATTTCCCATTCTACCACATACTACCTGTGTGGTCTTTTAAAAAAAAAAAAACTTATAGAAATATAATTTACATATCCTAGAATGTATCTATTTTAAGTATACAATTCAATGACCATTTAGTATATTACAGAGTTGTGCAACCATCACCACAATACGTGTGTAATCATGAGAAAGAGAGCTAACGTCTCTGGGCCTTAATTTCTTCATCTGTAAAATGGGGCTAATACCTTTTGCATGGCTGTGTTTCAAGAATTTAATGACACAACAAAAACATTGGGCACGTGTGTTTGTTTTCTTCCTTCTTTGATCATTCTTAAGACTTGGTGCCCTTCCACCCTAACCCAACTGAGTCTCAAATCCTTGTTGCCTGCCGGACCCAACTTTCTTGTCAAGGCTCCAGGACTTGCAAAACTTGGCACATAACACCCCTCACACCTACTTACTACCTCCTGCCCTATGGGTATAATAGTTAACTTTGGGTCCCTGTGTGGTAGGCAGCCACTAAGACGGCCACCAATGATCCCCGCCTCCTGGCATTCACGTCCTTGTGCAGTTTCCTCCCCTTTAATGGCCCTAGTGACTCACTTCTAATGAACGGAATACAGCAGAAATGATGGGATGTCACTTCTGAGATGAGGTGACAAAAAGCCTGTGGCATCCGCTCTGGCTCTCTCGTTTACACACTCATTCTGAGGGAGGTAAGCTGCCATGTTGAGAATTGCCGAACAGAGACCATGTGACAGGGAACTTGTGCCTGTGGCAGCAGCCAGTGGGGACCCGAGCCCCGCCAACAGCCATGGACATGAGCTTGGACGCAGATCCTTCCCCAGGCAAGCCTTGATGACCACAGCCATGACCGACAGCTTCACTGCAGCCTTCTGACAGACCCCGAGTCAGAGGTCCCCAGCTAAGCTGCACCAGGATTCCTGACTCACAGAAACTTCGAGATGATAAATGTTTGATGTTTTAAGCCGCTTAAAGGGATAATGTGTTACGCAGCCATAGATAACCAATACACCCATCTTCCAGTACTCCAGAAGAAAGAGAGCCAAGATCAGGCTGACCACTTCGGAACAGCCCCTCCTCTGCTCAGTGCCCAACACACTGTCAACGGCCAAGTAACTAACAGTTAACATCAGCCCACACTTGGCCTCTAAAAATTGGCTAAAATGGGAGTTGCTTCTGCCCATTACCTCTCCGTCCCACGCTCTGCAAAAAGCACAGCAGTTCCTCTGTGCCCGTCTCCTGGAAGTGCCTTACTACCCTTCCTACCCTGCAATTCCGTTGGGGTTGCCTTGTGACCTCAGCTCTCTCATGGGCTGAAAGAGAAGTTATGATGTTAGAGGCTACCCAGCTTTTTCTCATTGTTAGGGTAGAAGCAGTGTTCTCTTGGGGTTTTCTACGTCTTGAGTAGAAGTGGAATCCCAGACCGGGTTTGAATTTTGATCTCTCTCTTCCTTTCCTTCTGATCAGATACTGTGACACAGGCTCCAGAAAGCCCACATGACCAAGACAAGGAGGCCTGGATTTATTCTTTGAGTCCCAGGTCTGCAGCTGACTGGACCCACCTATTCCACTAACCCCTAAGAGCAGATATGCCTACTGACCTGGAGACAAGAGAAGAGGCTGCCCTAGCAATGGGATTTGAAGACCATCAAGGAGGACCTTCACTCATTGCTTGAACTTCCCACCATCAAAGCCAGTGATGAGTTTGATAACAAATCTGTTGAAGGTAGGCTAACACAGGAAAAAACAATAAACCTGGGTGTTAAGAGATTTGAGCTTTTTGCCCAGTTATTCAACCAATTGGGCAATCTGTCTTGGGCAATTCACTTCAATTATCTGTGAATCCGTTTTCTTATCTATTAAAGAAGAACCTAAATGATATTCTTATGACAATATAAAAAGGAAATTCCAAATGATCAGAAAGAGACTTCTTTTCTCTGATGCGCATTTGTATTACTCTGGGCTTCTTCAGAAGAGCCCACTGTTACGTTGGGCTCTAAGCAAACCAAGTAAGCTTTAGGGAAGGTTAAGGAGAACTGCAGTAACTATTATTCTTAGCACGTTTCCCATTCCTTTTTTTTTTTTTTTTTAATCTTTTATCACATCCCCTAGAGTGGAGACTTCCCAATGAGAGTCAGGATGGTCTGCAGACCACAACTGACGCCCGGAAGGATGTCTGTGTCCAGGCAACCACCTACCATGACGGTGCACTCCCGCTGGAGGCCACACTCCTGGAACCCGCAGTGGCGGATGAAGCGGCCGGGCTTGGTGCTGGGTGGCGTCTCCATGGCCCGGACGAGACAGCCCAGCCGGTACCCGCGAGGAAGCGGCTGTTCTCAAGTGGGAGCCGGTGGTCCAGGTCGGTGCTCACGAGCAGGCGGCATGGCTGCTGCAGGAAGCGTACGGCCTTGGGGAGCTTCATGGAGCTGAAGGGCTGGTAGAAGCCCATCTCAACGGCACACACCTTGGGCTCAGGCGGCGCGTACAGCCAGGCACCGGGGAGGTTCACCCTGCAGCGGCTTGGGCCCCACGCCCTCGTCCTCCAGCTCCGAGCCCAGGGCTGCGCTGCCCAGCATGCAGGCCTTGGGCCCGGCGCGCCGGCCCGGCGCTGCAGCAGGTGGAGCGCGGTGCAGTAGGCCAGGCCGAGGACCTTGCGGCTGCTGCCAGGCCCGCAGGGCGGCCGAAGCCCAGGCGCCGCAGCTCCGCGGCACAGGCCTCGAGGGTCTCGCTGCTGTTGTTGGTGATGAAGCCAAGACGCTCGCCCGCCTGCAGCGCCGTCAGGAGGCTCGGCGCGCAGGACGCCGCAGTCTCGCTGCGCCCGAGTGCGCCGTCGCCGTCGGACAGCAGCGTTTCCACGTCATCCAGCGACGCCTCAGCCAGCTCGGCGCTCAGCACCACGCAGCCGGCGTCGCCGCTTCCGGCCTCTGCCTTCTGCTTCCCTGACACACCAGCTGCAGGAGTGGACACGGGACGTAGACCTGGCCGATGTCAGTGCTTTAATCCTCAGAAAGCAATCTTTGAGACATAGGAAAGCCGTTTTCTTCGATTATCGTAAAGATTCTGGAGAAGGTAGTGGTCCTCGGTTTTTGCTAAGCTCGGAGGATGTGCGTTGGGGAATTCTGGCCACCACGTGGAGAAAAGCTTTCTGCAAGATGAAGCCAAGACAAGGAAAGGGGGAAGGGAGAGACGGCGAGGTCTCTGGGGGGGCCATGTTCCCGTTGCAGTTTCTCAGACTCTGATCACTGCAGCTATTCTTTAGATTCTGTGAGCAAACCTAGCGCCCTTCCCAGGTATGTGAATGCACGAAAAGAGCGGCTTTGAGTTGAGTTTCAGTTACTTGCAACTCGAACAATCCTGATAAATACAGGGACGGTGTGGAGGTAATGAAAACAAGCCCTGCACGACGGGGCACAGAACAAAGGGCTTTGGGCTAAGGTGATGGGACTCTTCAAGGCAGAGAATCCAGGGGACGCAGGTAGAACATCCAACTTGATTCCTTTCCAAATGTACATGCTGGAGATTGCCAACTACTCCTTAGAAAGTGGAGAAAGAATGGAGGCTTGTTTTTTGCAAGATCCTAGTCAGACTCTTAGGCAACAGGGTATCCTGGGCATGCTTCCTTTCAAGCTGTATTTGTCTGTGAAAGTCAGTTGGTGGCAGGACTAACAGAGCAGCCTATGCTGTCTCTAATGCAGGCAGCCTCTACTTTTTAAGTGCAGTGAGGCTCTGGAGACAATGTCATTGATTAGATTGTCATCTTACCACATTCCAACTGCCAGTGCACTCAGAGCAGAGGCATTGTGTTAGCGCGGACAGCAGGGGTATTGGAAAAGCATTGAAAGTGGAGTCAGACATCATACTCCCTCACCCACACCCTGTGTGCAAGGGTGAAGGGTGTCACCTCGGTTTTGGAGCCATGAGATGCTAACAGCTCCTTTGAGGATAGAGCCAATAGCCTTGGCCTTGGTCTCATTAGTACCAAGCTCTAGCCAGCTGAATTAATCATAGAAACGAGCACTTGTCTATGTAACACATGTATTCCCAGGGCAATTAAGCTCTGGGTTTAAAGGGACGTTACATTTATGGTAGCAATCCATATATTGCTGAGTTTTTCCACCCTGCTTGCTGTCATGGAACAGCCAACCCCCCTAACAAGTTTCCCCAAATTACGTCTTGCAACCTCGGGGTTAGGTGGGGAGTTTACAATGCACACACACAAAAAGCCCTGACAATCACAGCATGGTCTCCACTTCCATACTCTTTCTACCATCCTCTCTTTCTCTGCCCCTTTACTGTCACCAAAAAAGGACTGCCATTGTGTCCTTCAGATACCAGCAATGCACCAACACCATATTGCACTGACATAAGGAAAAATTATCTTCTGATTCTTAATGCCCACTTATAAGAACCACCAACCACAAGCATTGCGCCCTGTGAGTGCGCAGAAACACACACACACACACACACACACACACACACCCCTTAGTGATAAGGTCTACCACAATGATCCCAAAGAAATGGTATGTTATACCACAAATCTTAAAAGGATGTGTTGTACAAAGCACCCTTTTCCATTCCCATTCTTTTCTTTTCATTTCCCATGGCCCCAGATGTGAATCCAGGATGCCGACAGGTAACCAGCCTCCAAGACAACTCCAAAGCTATCCTCCAGCCAGAGCCTCCCAGTGCACAAGCACTTATTCCTGTCATCCGAAACATCCTGGCGTTCCATAACCAATCCTTGTGCTCCACTTTGACGTTTTGGTTGCATGTACATAATTTCTACTTCTGTGTCACATAATAGATCATACAGCGGTTGCTGTTGAATCCAGGAATCTTGAGAAGGAAGGCTCCCCCCCCAGCTCGCCTCATAGAAGGGGCGTCACGCTATAGTGTGCTTCACGGTACAGTGAAAAAGATGAATGAGATCAGGGTCATCTGAAAATGACAGGCCGGAATTTTTCTCTCTGTTCCTTGCCTGACATCTTTTTTTTTTTATTCAAAGAGTGTTCTTCCTATGTTTTCCTCTAAGAGTTTTATAGTGACCGGTCTTACATTTAGGTCTCGAATCCATTTTGAGTTTATTTTTGTGTATGGTGTTAGGGAGTGTTCTAATTTCATTCCTTTACATGTAACTGTCCAGTTTTCCCAGCACCACTTTTGAAGGGACTGTCTTTTCTCCATTGTATATCCTTGCCTCCTTTGTCATAGATTAGTTGACCATACCTTGCCTGACATCTTATGGAGAGATGTATGAGCCATTAAAATCGAAAGTCAAACTACAAAACAAAAGGAAGAGAGAGTGAGTTGGGACTCAGACAATCCACCAACTAGGTGAGTCAATCTTCTTTAATCCAGAGTGCTACAAGTTTCCAGACCACGTGGTAACTTTTTAGATTCAAATTCAAATCCTAGGTACCAAGGCCCCCTCATCTTTCTAATCCTGTGTTAGGGACTTTCTTATGTATTATGCCACTTAATCTCCACGATGAAACTGTGCTATCTATGATATTTGAAAAAATATATGTACTTTATCTTTTGTTCTCCAAGTAACACATATTCACTCTAAAAGAAAAAAATCTGATAAAAAGAGACATTTTAAAATCATCCATAATTCCCATGCCTAAAGAAAAGTATTTTAACATTTTGACATGTATGATATATATTATTCTACCATCTTTCCCTATGCATATATAACATATAATTTATAATATTACAACTTTTACATTTTTTCTGAACAAGATAATAGTGAATTTTATTCCATGACATGAAATGTAATTTTTTTCTACAACATGTTAAGGTTACATAAAGTTCCATCACACACCACACACCATGATATATTTAATGGATTCCCCGTTGTTGGAGATTTAAGCTGTTTCCAATTTTTAGTTATCATAAAAATGCTTTGATCAACATTCTAATAGCAAAATCTTTGCATGTAACCATGATTATTTCTTTTGGATTGGTTCTTACAAGTAGAATTTTGGGGTCATAGCGCATGTCAAATTTTAAAGGTTTGCTTCTGTTGTACCAAATGTCCCTCTAAGTAAGCTAGAGCGCTTGAACAGCCACAAGTATAAAAAAGTACTAATTTCCCTGCAGCACTGCCAGCATTTTTACTTTTATCTCTGCTGATTTTTTGGAAGAAAAATTAACTTTCATTTGTTTAAAATGTGCAATTTTTGACATTTACCAGGGAGGCTAAATATATTTTTCATGGGTTTACTGGCCATTTACACTTCTTATGTAAAGTGATGTTCATTTCTTCTGTGTCTTTGAATTCATTCCTCTTTTTCTTGTCGATTTCTAAATGCTTTATTATTAAGTATTCCATAAGCACCACAAATATCTTGTGATTAACTCTTCCATAAGGACCAAAAATAATGTCTCCCAGTTTGCCTTTTAATATATTTAGTATCTGGTATACCTAAGTTTTCATGATAAATTTTTATGGAGTCAAATTATTTCATATTTTTCTTTATAGTTTTTATATTTTCATGCATTGTTAGAAAGGCTTTCCAAGATTGTTATTTTTTAATTACTTCATTATCTTTTAGAACTATGAAGTTTTGTTTTCACTGGAAAGTCTTTACTTTGGGTGTGGTCTGAAGGAGAAATCTACGTTTATTAAATGGCTAGCCATTATTAGGTAATCCTTTCTCTTCTCACTGAGTTGAAATGCCAGTCTTATCACCTAAAAAAAAAGTTCTGTTATTTTGAGTCGATTTCTGTTCCATTTCATTGATTTAGCACAGAGTGAGTCTCCTCATTGTGTGTCCTGCCTTTTCCATGTATCCTGCTCTACCACTGAGAAACTGATTCCTTTTCTACACAAAATGAACACTAGGCATCTGTTTTTAGACTTCCTTGAAAACAAAGAGTGAAAATAATGATTAGCCATGGATAGCTTTAAACCAGAGTGTCATTCAAAGCAAATCATTCCTAAAGTAATGGGCTTTACTCCAGTGTTTTTGTTACTATTAGCCATTAGCAAGTGAAAGAGAAAAAAAAAAAAAGTCCTGTTAAAACACTTGTTGCTCCCTTTATTAACCCTTGAATTACATGGAGATCCAGTTAAAGTCAGGTAGGAGTTGGCCAGAGTAGCTGTGCTTTACAATCCACATATATGAAGCAGAGAGCTGTGACCCATCCACATGGCCATTCTTCTCAGCCGCTGCTCCTTTAACATGCTAGAGTAAGAAGCCACTTATGATACTGGGTAGTGTAAATAGGCCTTTGACCCTGCACCAAAGACCTCTATCACTCACTGTTTTGAATCTGTTTCTGGTCAATTCAGTTGGCCCGAACGCAGCTCTAATGAGGCTGAGGTCACGGGTTCAATACCAGTGTGGTCTAATTACCAATAAGTCAACTGTTTCAGCGTCTCAGCTTGTACTTCTAAACCAAACCAGCCACTTTTGCATAGTCCCAGGTTTGGACACACAGGGGACAAGGTGAGAGAGCAGAGATAAATCAGAACAAATCTCCCATCATACTGGGACGTGCACTCAATGCCCTGATGTTGGCAGGTCAGTAGCAGGGTTTTGGAGACAAGCAATTGGAGCACATTTTTCTATTGGCACCACGGCCGTCAGTAATTGGCATCTAATCCACCCCCCCCAATCCTGCAGATAGGCTGCCAAACTCCCCTCTCCAAGGACTTACTATTCTAATTTAGAGAATAGAGTTTGGGGAGGTGGCAGTGTGTCCGGCGTTTTAATGGGATTGTTTGCAGTAACCATGGATGCCTAGGGGAAACTCAGTCGAAAACTAAATGAAGATATAAGCTTTCTTTTTAATTTCATTAGGAAGTAAGTAAAACATGTTAAGATAATTTGGAAAAGAAGCAAAGAAGGAAAACATCCAGTCTCGCCAACATAACACATATACAATTAGAAACTTTAGACCCATCGTTTTACTTTTTCATCACCATTTTAAGGCATTACACAAATAACATTCTATAGGAGGAACAAACATTTTTCAAGAAAATGGAAATTACCTACTATCTGTTAACAAGGTGACTATCGAAAATTTTCCCGGAGATGCTCAGTGCTCACCCATGGAAGCACTGCGTTTGGAGTGACTTCTCATAAATGCTGAGTCCTCAAAGATGCCGACCCAGCAACCCCACAAAAGGCCCATCAGTTAAACTTCCCAGGAAATAGAAGATGCCTCGGTAACCTTGATACCGCTTAATGCTTCAAACACTAAAGAAGTTTCTAATCACAAGTATTCAGCACAGTATCATTTGGAAAACATCAAGAGATGTGAATGTGAATTCACATTCACCTAATGTGAATGCAGCAGAATTGGCACTCTCCTTTAGAACGTACTGTAATTTCTCATGGAAACACTTTGTGAAAAGCCAGTCATATATCGTAGCCCCTAAGTATGAAACCACGGGTCCCTCTAACCACACAAAACAGCTGTGCCCTCGGAGGAAAGGTCATCTGCTGCAGTCATGTTTCTTTCTACTTTTAAAGAAATGTCAGACCATGTTTTATGCGGTCCTTATGACAGGGTGCTGTTTATTGTATCACCAAGCTGCCATAACTTCAGGACGAGGAAACTGCCATTATTTGGAGAGTATATATCTTCCTGACTTGCAGGAAAGATGAAAATTAAGAACGGCCCTCTTTTGGAGTGGGTCTAAGTATTCTCTGACAGTCTCCTACAATATTTCAAACGTCTTCGTCAGGCCCATAAAACCCAACGCTCACCTCACTTGGCCCAGCTAAAGCTGTGGAGGAGTTAGGACGTTTATCGCAAGTGTGGTGTGAATTCTGCCACTTGGCAGATGTTTCTGACTTAGAGCTTGCAACCAGCTTGCTTGGTGCCCCCAAGGACAATGAAATGTACATAAAGAGATTGTACGACAGTAGGAAATAATAATGATAGCTAATGTTGATCAAGTGCCAGGTTTCTGTGCTAAGCCTTCTACACACATGACCTCAATTTGTCCTCGTTACTCTGGGGACACAATGAGAACCCTATGACACAGACAAGAAAACTAAGAAAGAAGTCAAGGGACTTGCCTCAAGGTCATACTACTGCAAAGCAAGGGTGCCAGGGTTCAAACCTGGGTCTTGTCACCCAGAGCCACACATGTAATCAACATGTAATCAACATGTGTTGACCACGTGATGTTTCCCAGGCAGTGTGGTCCCACAGAATAATAAGGACCTTCTTCCCCAGTGCTCATACGCTCCTATTACGATCTAAGTTGGAACTGAGAGAATAAGTTCCCTCTGCGTGGTAACAACTGTGTGACAGCTTTCACTAGAAATCAGATCAGTATGACCTCCAACTCTATACTCAAGATGCCAAAGTTCTTGACCTAGAGAGTTTTCTAGAGATGAGCAGTAAAGGGAATGTGAAACATTTTCGAAAACCTATTCCAGGTCTAAATTATCTGGGATCAACAGGGGAGGTGCTTTGATAAAGTCACTCAAATATTCTATTTAAACTCCTCATCAAATTCTGTTTCAAAGTGTGTTTCTGCTCTAGCATAGGTGAAATTTTAGGAATGCCAAGCTACTTCAGAAATCAGTTTGGATCTGGACCAAGATTATGAGGGACAAGTGATGAACTAAACTAAGTGCAACCTGAGTAAGTTAGTCAACCAGTACCTCGCTCGGGGTCACCAGCTAGTGGTGGCATTGTACAGTCTAGGCAAGGTCCCTGCTGATGAGAGCTCGCCCTGGGGATGGGGAAGCCACGAGGTTCAGACTGAGTAGGTGACGTGGTCAGGAAACTTTTTTCTGCTTAAAGAAAGAAAATCACAAGGGAGGCTGACAGCTGATACACAAATTTACTTTCTCTCCTTCCCCCTGGCTTGCTTCCCAGCCCGCATTCCCCTCCTTGCTGTTCTCCCTGGGGCTGGGGGAGGGGTGGTCCGAGCCTGCGGTGGGAAATCACAGGATAGGTGGGCTGGCTTCTAGCCCCTGCTCCGACACTCACTAGCTTTGTAACTCTAGACACTTCGCTCAACCTATGTCTTTTGACCTCAATTGCTTCATTTTTTTTTTTCAGCAGATTTGTATTAAATGCCAAATGAAATGTCCATATTTCATTGGTGACGCGAGGAGCTAGGCTAAATGGACCCTAGATCCTTTCGCATTTTAAAACGCTGTGACTCTTTCCCTCTTATGTGATGCTCCTTTTTTTTTACTTCCTTCCTTCCCTCCCTACTTCCTTCCTCTGGCACCTACATCCCAGCCCACCTTTAAGTCTCTCTCTGACCCGGAAGCAGAGAAATAAAGATGGAGGAGAGAGATTCGGTAGGTGCCTGTGGAATCTTTCTTCCTTTCTTTTTCTTTCTTTCCTCTCTTCTTTCTTTCTCTCTCGCTCTCTTTCTTTTCTTTCTTTCCTTCCTTCCTGACGCCAGGGTACCTTTCTTTGACTTTTCAAGAACATGTTTCAGGGACTGAAGAGACCACTCTTCGTTCATTTCCTCATTCAAGCAAACGTTTTGAGTGTCTGCAAGTGCCAGCATTTTGTGGGGCATGATCATTGCAGTGACCCTCAATGGGATCTGGGAAATATTCACTCACATTCATTTGCAAACTGTGGTTCCTTAAAGGGGCAGACACAGGAGTCCACTGCCATAAAGCCCTCCAGACAAGGACAGTCAGTAAGTGCCAACTCTGTCGAATGCATCCAGCCTTGCTGCTTGAGAAGAACTTCAAAGGGCCTGAGGAATAGCTAGACCAGCATTGTCCAAGAGAGCTTTTATGATCAGCGATATATTCTGTATCTGCAGTGTCTGATATGGAAGCCACTAGCCACATGGTTATTGAGCACTGGAAATGTCATTAGTGTGACTGAGGAACTAGATTTTAAATTTTGTGCTACTTTAAGTATTTAAATTTAGATAGCCACGTGTGACTAGTGGTGACCACACAGGGCAGCTCAGAAATAGAATATTAGACACACATGAAAGGACACAGGTCTCCTAGACAGGATACAGCAAACTATGTAAAATGGAAGGCAGGTAATATTGTATAAGATGATGAGGAGATTAAGGGTAATCAAATCCTGAATCATGGGATTGTTAAGAGGAAAAATGCCAAAACAAGGAGAAGAGAGGGCTCTTACTCTTGGGCAGCGTCAGGTGTCCCTGGTACATAGTAGCTCTCCAAAACTTCATTGGATGGATGAATGGTTCTGGTTAGGCTTGTTTGGTTATTATAAAGAAAGGAGACTCACCCACATTAGCTTAAGCGAATGATGGCAATAACTGTAAAAACAACTGTACTTGTTCTGCACAGGGGTTAGGATCTTTCAGACCTCCAAAATCAGGAGCTAAATAGAGCTAGGTCTCATGATGATTGGGTGGCTCTGGAATTTCCACCATTATGGAAAAAAAAATAGCATGATATCAGACACCTATAAATACTGTATAAGCATATTTCTGGGTTTTAGCTCTGTTAAGTGCCAATGATAACAACAACAAAAAAGCCTTTTAAAGAGTATATCAAGAAAAAGATAAGTAAGTCTTCATGCTTGGGACAGAGGTTGCTATTAATTGATCATGGATAGAAATGGAACTACTTGGGTCCAGTTTATTTTTTTCCTCCTAGCTTATCTCAAGAAGATTGATCTTCATATTAGAAGAGGTAATGCAAACATTTCAAGAGGAAAACCAGGGTTGGTTATAATACACCCCATTGCTCTCAGAAAGTTCAGGTCTCCAGATCTGCACAAATTATACCACCAGGGTCTTGTAGAAATAATGAAAGCTGAAATGCTATGGATACTTTCTGAACAACTACGAAGAATGAGAGAAGTCTCGGGAGGCTGGAGAGGATTGAATGTTTTCCCAGTTTTCAAGAAAGGGAAGAAAAAACGTTCTATAAACTAAAGACCAAATAGACTTGATGATCATCTTGAGAGCAATTTCAAAGTGGGTTTTAACAGAAATGCTTTGTGGACATACTTTGAAAGGACAGCAGTGACCACCAAGAGTCAGTACAGGTTCACTCAGAATAAATCATGCCAGTCTAACCTTCATTCTGCTTTTGGGACAGAGAATTGCAAGACATATAAATCACACTTCAGCAAGGCGTTTGACAGTGTCTCTCATTAGAACCTTATGGACAAGATGGAGAAATGTAAGCTAAATATTGGAATCGTTAGATAGATTAATAAGCACTTGGATGGTTTACCTCACAGAGTGTGTTTAATAGATGGTTGTCACCTGAAGGGAGGACTTTATACTGTGCCATAGGACTATTTGTCCTTGGCCTGTTCTGCTAAACATTTGCATGACTTAGATGAGGACAGTGATGGTGTGTTTATTAAATCAGCAGATGACAGGAAACTAAGAGGGAGAGAGAACAGATTTCAGGCCCCAAATCTTCACGGTCTGAGACAGACAATGGGCCAACTTTAATCAACTTCCAGTGTGAGGACCTGCCCTAGTTCATTCACACTGACAAACACCCCCTCTGGCTTCTTGAAAGACCAGAAGGGGTGAAGCCATGAAAACCTTGCCTGAGTGATGAAGAACTCAGCTTCCACCATCTTCCGTGATCAGACCACCGGAAACAATTTGCCTTCCAGTCTTTTGGTCTGTTTTGTTTTGTGGTCAGTATAACAGGCGCAACATCTCTTATCTCATCCCTTGGCTCTTGTTAGGACTGACCCCTGGAATGACTCCTCAGTCCCTTGTCTTGGCGCCTTGCTCTCCAGGAAGAAATTTCCAAGTTTCAACCGACAGGTATGGCCCCCGGTGCTTGGTTTCTCTTCCTGGTGAGGAACTTGCAAAGCCAAGTCTTGCAGTTTGCCTTGTGATGGGGCTTCTGTCCAGAGAGTGACCATCCTGGGCTTGTTGTGCAAAGCTGCACTACCCTCTGTCCAGAAGGCTCTGCTTGATCTCTGATGTCATCTAAAAGCTCCAGCCAACCCTGCTTTGCCCCTTGACACTTTGGGACTACAGCCACTGTGACATATGATGGACAATTGAAATTGGTTGTGTTCAAAAACCAGTTTTACAAGGGGCACAGTAGCTTGTGCTCAGTTGATGATGAACCCAAAAGCCAGTGTGATTCCAAGCTCTGCTATCAGAGATAATGAGTCCATCATAAGAGAACTGAACATCTTTCTCCCCCTTGTGCTAATTAGACCATGATGGGTACCACATGGAGAAACATTAACAAATGGAAACTTCCTTGGAGAAGAATATCTAGCAGAGTTAAGAGGCTTGAAACTGACTAAATAAGCCAAAAGTTGGAAACATTGGATGTTAACTTTGAAAAGACCATAATAGAAGCCAAGTTTGGGGTCTGGCAAGTGAAGAAGGATTGGAGTTATTCTACCAGACAAAGCAAGCATGATGGGTAAAAACTACAGAAAATCAGATTTATTACAACAATCTCTAACAACCAGAACTGTCCAAGACTGGCCCAGGCTATTTTAGGAAGTTTTGAGTTCCCTGTTGCTAGAAGTGCTCAAAAAGAGACGGTATGTTATCTGTATGTTGCAGTCAAAATGCATGATCTCGTATGTAGTTAACTAGAAAATATTCAAAGCCCTTTACACCCTAGGTCTATGATTTTATAACGATGTATCTGATTTTAACTTGGGCTATTTTTTCCCTATTTTCCTTGTCTACTATTCCAAGAATATAGAGAAGATATATGGCCTCTCTTTTTAAGTTTGCAAGGCCAGGCAGAGGGAAATTGGGGAAGACCAAGATTAATCCTTCTTTGAAGATACAGCTGGTAAATATCTGGTCTCCAAAATTCTCCTCGCCATTTGTGACAATCCTTGCCCCCACCCTAGCTCCCTTGGGTCCTTTGAAATATGACTTCAATCCCATCCTGTTATCAGACTCTGGACAGCAGTTCAGTTTCCCTCCCAAGCCTTCCTTGTTACAGATGGGAACCATTCCAGGACACTGTGGCCAAGCCTGGTGGAGGGGGCCTTGCTTACTCAGTCATTGAAACCCACACAGTGACCTGATTGGCTCCTTCTCATCCCATGATAAGAAAGGGAACAGAGAAAGGAGGGAGTGATAATGTAGAAGAAGCTGACTAGGCTCATCCATTTTCCTGGGTCAGCCCATGGCCATTCCATTTCTGGGACTCTTTCCATCCTGGACCTGTTTCTCCAGCTAAACAGCCTCAAGGTGACTCCCCAACTCTCTCCCATGCCTCTGGACCACCCTTCCCAGATGAGTGTCCTGTCTGCATCACTACCAGTCTCTGTCCGAACCCACACATCTTTCACATGGAATAGGAAGATCTGGCTCAACTGCCTTCAGACAGGGAAGTTATAATTATTTTAAGTGTTATTGTTATCATCTCTATTTCCTGAAAACTTACGATGTCAATGCTGGAAGGTACTTCCTTTAACAGATAATGAAACAAGCCAAGATAAAGAATATTGAATAATTGACTAGTCTCAGAGCATGCTGTAGATGGAATCTAAAACATGTGGATGGGAAGTGAAACCAGGTGACAGTAAGATATCTTTTCAAATCTAATTGGAGAGAAGGAAGGAAGGAAAGAAAGAAAGAGAAAGAAAGAAAGGAAGGAAGGAAGAAAGAAAGAAGGAAGGAAGGAAAGAAGGAAAGAAGGAAAGAAAGGAAGGAAGGAAGGAAGAAAAAGAGAAAGAAAAAAGAAAGAAGGAAAGAAAGAAAGAGAAAAGAAAGAAAGAAAAAATAAAGGAAGGGGAAGGAAGAAAGAAGGAAGGAAGGAAAGAAAGGAAGGAAGGAAGAAAGAAGGAAAGAAAAGAAAGAAAGAAGGAAAGGAGGAAAGAAAGAGAAAGGAGCAAGGGAGGAGGAGGGAGGAAAGAGGAGGGAGGGACGGAGAAGAATGGTAGTGATTGCCAGGGGGTACGGAGTCATGGGGAGTTATTGTTTAATGGGTATAGAGTTTCAGATTGAGAAGATGAAGAGTTCTGCAGATGGATGGGGATGACAGCTGTACAAGAATGTGAGTGTATTTAATAACACTGAACTGTACACTTTAACATGGTTACCATAGTAAATTTTATGTTAAGTGTATTTTAGCACAAGAAAAAAAATGGGAAAAGATTTTTTTCAAATAGATATGACTCTGTGATTTTCAATGAGAATGTATAAGAATCAGCACATAGATAATATGGTAACAGGCTACAGGAATCTGAGACATGACGCCAAAGTAGGTGAGAAATACATCTAAGCCGGAAATTCATAGTTCTCACGGACAAGAGAATGTGCTCACTCAGAAATTTACCAACACTGAAGCCTTGGTGTTCTGGGTTCCCAGCCAACAATAGATTCTGAGTAGCACATCCGAAGAGAGGAAGATGTGGCAGGGAAGAGATATTAGGGAAAGACACTGAGTCTAGAAAAGATATTGAATAATGATTAAGAGCATATACAAAACTAATAAAAGTCAACAGACTGAGGCCAGTTAGTGTTGGAGCAAACAGCTCTTCACAGCTCAGTAGGCCCTAAGGGCCTAGAACAGTGACTGATGCACATAGTAAAGACATCAAGGCATCATTATAACAGTTAAATAACATTCAGTGTTCTTAGTTAATGAAAGAAGAAAAGTATCAAATACACTTTAGAAATACAGTCGGCCCTCCATATCTACGTGTTCTACATCATACATTCAACCAACTGCAGATGGAAAATATTCAGAAAACAAATTCCAGAAAGTTCCAAAAAGCAAAACTTGAGTTTGCTGCATGCCCAGCAACTATTTACATAGCATTTACATTGTATGAGGTATTAAAAGTAATCTAGAGAGGACTTAAAGTATACAGGAGGATACATGCACCCCAGTGTTTATTGCAGCACTGTTTACAATTGCCAAGACATGGAAGCAACCTAAATATCCATCGACAGAGGAATGGATAAAGAAGATGTGGTGCATGTATACAATGGAATACTACTCAGCCATAAAAATCATGAGATAATGCCATTTGCAGCAAATGGATGGACCTAGAGATTATCATAGTAAGTGAAGTAAGTCAGACAGAGAAAGACAAATATCATATGATATCACTTATATGTGGAATCTAAATTATGACACAAATGAACCTACCTATGAGGCAGAAACAGACTCAGAGACATAGAGAACGGACTTGTGGTTGCCAAGGGGGAGGGGAGTTGGGGAGGAATAGATTGGGAGTTTGGAATTAGCAGATGCAAACTATTATATAGAGAATGGATAAACAACAAGGTCCTACTGTATAGCACAGGGACTATATTCAATATCCTGTGATAAACCATAAAGGAAAAGAATAGGAAAAAGAATGTGTATATATATATATATATGTATGTATAACTGAATCATTTTGCTATACAGCAGAAATTAACACAGTAAATCAACTATACTTCAGTAAAATAAATTTTTAAAAAATTAAGTATACAGGAGGATGTGGTAGGCTATATGCAAATACTGTGCTATTTTATAGAAGGGACTTGAGCATCTGAAGACTGGGGGGCTGGGGGCCCACTGGAACCAAAACCTCCAGATACTGTAGTACAACTATATTCTCATAAGATGCTTTATATTTTCCCCCTAAGTTTACATTTAAAATAGACTACATTTAGTTGTCTGGAAGATTCACTGATGCAGAATCCCCATTTTCTAATGATGCTGGATAAATAAGTGTACCAGAGAGCTCCAGAATTTTAAGAATTGTGCCATTTATAATAACTCCTTTTGAGTGGGGAGAAGTAAGCCCCAAGAGGGTTTTTCCTCCTACATATGTTGCCTTACTCTTACATGTGTGTTCTCAGTTAACCCACATAGGCCACATGGAACCAGAGCTCAATGCAAACAACAGGCAACCAACCCATCCACTAGGCTTGAGGAGAGTCAAGGACCTCTGGGAAGGATTGATAAGTAAACACTGCTCAATGGAAGTGCTCTCACCTGAGTGGTAGCAACCTGATCCAACCAACACTCTCTTTGGGGAAGAGTAAATGCTATGAAATAAGTAAAAAGTGTGCTAATCCAGCTGAGCTCCTTGTTCCAAAGCTGCTATTTCTACTCGATATGTCATTCAGAATGCTTAACAAGACCAACAGCAATTTTTGAGGAGACGACCCAGAGTCCTCAAATGATGGAAGATGTTCCTTGAGCAAGGGATAGCCTTTAATTGAACCGGAAATAGGCACCTGGTCCAAGGTTGGCCAATCTATTGGCTGATTCCTAATCAGTGAGGTAGTCTGGCATAAAACAATCTACCCAGTAGATAATTAGCTAGATCATCCTTTCTCTTCCATTTGAAAAGGAAAGTATGGCGAATTCAGTCAGTGTGCTTGGGATACATCCCAAGTAAGGAATACTCTCTGTCCACATAGAGCTTACAGAGGAGAACCACTGTTCTGCGGGAAAGTAAGTGCTATTACCGTAATTGCTATGAAATTGTGTGATACAAACTGAGATAAAGAGAGGGTGCTAAGAAGCCACAAAGCTGGGTTTGAGTTGGGAAAGGCTTTCAAGGGGACAATATCTAAGCTGAAACCTAGAATATGAGTTGAAGGAGGAGAAAAGAGGAGAGAAGGCAGAGCAAATCATATGAGGGTAGCATCAGTGTCAGGGGAGACCTGGTGAGTCCAATCATGTAAAATTAGAATAGTGGAGTACTGAATGCACAGGCAAAATTAGAAGAAATGAGGCTAGAGAGATAGGAAAGTTTTGTCTCCACACTGTCAAGCAGTCCAGTCTTTATTATACTGAAGGGAAAAGGAACCATTGAAGAATTTTCAGCAAAGAAGAGGTGCGAAGTGCTGCATCTCTAATATAGGGGGCATATATCTTTTTGACTTAGTGTTTTTGTTTCCTTCAGATAAATGCCCAGAAGCGGAATTGCTGGATCATATGATAGTTCTATTCTTAATTTGTTTGCTATTTTTAGAAAAGCCAGTTAAGTTGCAGAATGGAGAACAGATAGAAGAGAAGCAAATACAGAGTGAGGAAGCATAATTAGAAGATTTGTGCAGCAATATGGAATAGAGATTGGTGGTGACCTGAACGAGAGAGATGGCACTGGGGCTGGGAAAAGGGAAGCCTAGCTGGCCTGAATTAGGAGCTGGATTTGAAAGAAGTTAATCATTGACTGGCTGTGAAGCCAGTGAGGAATTGTCAAGGATCAGATTTCTAGAGTCAGCAATTAGGTGGATAGTGATACCATTCAACGAGATAAAGAAGATCAGCATACATGAAAAGGTACCCAGCATCACTAACCTGTAGGGCAGGCTGTCAGGAAGGGCAGGCTGGAACCTTCAGGCACAAGCTGCAGCTACAATACCCAAGGAAGCCTTGGTTCTGCTCTTAAGGCCTTTTGACTGATTGAATCAGTATCTAAGTATCTAAGATAACCTCCCTTACTTAAAGTCAGCTGATTATGGGCTTTAATCACATCTACAAAATACCTCTAACACCTAGATTGGTGTTTGATTGGATAACTGGGAATGATAGCTTAGTCAAGTTGACACATAAACTGACCATCACAGATGGGTTTGAGATTCAGCAAGCAGGCAGATGTGGCTGGACGGACGTGAACAAGCAAGAGAGTAGTAGTAGGTGAGTTCAGAGAAATAACGGAGGGCCTGAAATGTAGGGGGCTGAAGGCCATCGAGAAGAATAAAAAATTTTGAAATCCTTAATTCAGAGAATCAGAGGGCCTAGTTAAGGCTGAAGAACATCAGTTCAGAGTACACCAACCCCTAGGATAATGTTATTTTCTGTAGCAATGAAGCAGTTCAGGTTCAGGCAGGTTGAAGTCGGATGCTCAAAATGATCCAGGGTTTTCCAGTGGACATAACAGAAGAAGGAAATGGGGGCAAGAAAGTTAAATGGCAAGAGAAATGTAGAAACCACGAACCATGAAGCCTAAACTGGGTAGGAAAGAGAGTGAACATTGGATTGGGGAAGAGCTGGGCTTCAAGAGGTTCAAGGAGGATGATAAAAACAAGGCCATGGGCTTCCCTGGTGGCGCAGTGGTTGAGAGTCCACCTGCTGATGCAGGGGACGCGGGTTCGTGCCCCGGTCCAGGAAGATCCCACGTGCCGCGGAGTGGCTGGGCCCGTGAGCCATGGCTGCTGAGCCTGCGCGTCCGGAGCCTGTGCTCCGCAACGGGAGAGGCCACAACAGTGAGAGGCCCGCATACCGCAAAAAAAAAAAAAACAAGGCCATGATCCAGCAATCCCACTCCTGCATATTCCCAGAAAAAACGCTAATTCCAAAAGATACATGCACCCCTATGTTCACAGCAGCACTGTTTACAATAACCAAGACATGGAAACAACCTAAATGTCCACTGACAGATGAAAGGATAAAGAAGATGTGGTATTAGCAGATGCAAACTATTATGTAAAGAATGGATAAACAAGGTCCTACTGTATAGTACAGGGAACTATATTCAATATCCTATGATAAACCATAATGGAAAGGAGTATGGAAAAGAATATATATACACATAACTGACTCACTTTGCTGTACAGCAGAAATTAACACATTATAAATCAACTATACTTCAATAAAATTTTAAAAAACAAACAAAACCAAGACCATATGACCAAGGGACATGTATACTGGGAGTAAGCCCTACTGTCCTGCAGTGGTAGAGTTTAAGAAGATGTGGAACCCTATACACATGGCGGACCACTTGGAAATGATATTGTGAGTCCCTCAGGGATGAAGGTCAATGGAAAGAAAAGTCCAGCAGACAGGTAAACCATAGGACAAAGAGCCATAGTGATAGATACATACATACATTAAAATTTTTCTCATTGAATACTATCAGTATTAGCATATAAATGAAAATTGAAGCTATGGATATAGAGGAGGAAAAGTGCCATCTAGGCATGCGGTTAATCATCACAGTGACAATAATGATAGCAAACATTTATTGAGCACTTTCTCCATGCCAGCCACTACCCTAGCACATGCCATGTATCAGCTCAGTTAATCGTCTAAACCACCCTATGAGTAGGTATTAATATTTTCCCTGTTCTAAGAGATGATGCCACAAAATTTATAATGATAACACTAGGATTCAAACCTGGAGCCCACTCTCTTAATCCCAATCTTATACTATCAGAAAAAGAGAAAAGAACTGAAAGCATATCCCTGGAGAACATCAATAATTAAGAATATACTATATATAATATAAGCTATTACATATAGAATGGAGAAACAAGGCCCTACTGTATAGCACAGGGAACTATATTTAATATCCTGTGATAAACCATAATGGAAAAGAATATACAAAAAAAGAATGTATAGATATGTATAACTGAATCACTTTGCTGTACAGCAGAAGTTAACACAACATTGTAAAACAACTATATTTCGATTTAAAAAAATGAATATACTGCAGAGAAAGTGTATGTGGATATATATATGTACTGTAGAAAGTGTATGTGGTTGAGATATGTAAGGGACCCTACATTTGGTATTGAAAGGTGATTTTAGGATAAGCTCCTGATATGACAGCGTCATGTTTTCTTTGACTCTTTTTTTCTCCAAAGGGGAATGCAGCACGCGAGGGGCGGGGGAGGGAGGGAAGTGAGTTCAATTTAGTTGAGTTTCAATTAATGAAAGTTTTGTAGTATCTGCTTAGTAGCTTAATAAAAGCAACTTTAGCACTGGGAAAATTTCCTCCAGCCTTCCCGTATTCCCACAAGAAATTTTTATTTAAAAAATAATAATCACCATAATAATAATACTTTTTTCTTGTTTTCTAAAGGGGACTCCTTGGACTCCACTAGCTACAGCAGTTACTGAGGAAGGATCAGGGGTTAATTTTAGTTGTCCTGGGTTATGAACACTGGCATGAGACTTAAGAAAAACCTTCATCCAATTTTTTTCCAAATTAAATCAAGAGCATTGATAATTAGTTTCCATCAAAGACATCTAGTGGGAAATGAAAGAACTGAAAAAGCCATAAGCTGCCTTTACTTCTTCATTAATATTTGCTCCCCAATGCAGGTCAAATAAACCACACTCACAGTTTTAAATGAATTGCTTTAAAGTTGATGAATTATTTTTCTCTTTGGATTTCTACCACCCATCGCGGCTAATTATTCCCACTACATTCCCTTCTCTGACTAGAGGTTTCAGTCGAACAAAGAAAACAAAGCGAGGCTCCCTAGAAATTGAACTCCGTTTTGCTTTAAAAATTTCTTTCACCACACATGCAATCCCACTTATGAATACTGAGAGGATTGTTCTCACAATCAAAACTCCTCCTGGCTCTCACTGAGAGTTTGTGAGGTCAGCTGATTTTATGGCTTTTAGAAACCCCTGAACAGAAACATGATTTAGGAGACTGAAGCCTGCAGGAGGGGCAAGTGTAAATCCCACCAGGACCACCACCACGCCAGTTTTCCTTGGTTGAAGCTTTCTTTCAACTCTCCCGTGCTTTCGTTTGCTCATCTCCAAGATAAGGATAAGAACACTGTGGTAGAGACACCAAAATGCATGCTTCCCCTCTCCTTCTGCAGAACTGTTGCTGGGAAGTAATCATTCAGCCGGAGACTACATCTCCCCAACCCCACTGTATCCAGGTGGAGCTGTAGGACCAGTTTTCACCAAGAGAAAGTCCGTGGGGGTGTGTGGGCCTAGGCTTTTAGAGAATGGCACTCTCCCACTTCTGGCAAAGATAGAGTAATGCAGACGAGATTTACCCTCGTGCCTGAAACCATGTACAAGCCCCTGTGTCCTTGTCTTTTGAAGTAAAATACTGACTCAAGAGTAATGATTGGGAAATGTGAAGCTGGAGAAACAGAGAATAGCTGTTGGGCTGGGGAACCGGTAACAATTTAGACTATAATTCTTCCACATCGCAGAATCACCAAACTCCCAGTTCGCTGAAAGATACAGAAAAAGGCCTGACTCACATTCCTAAGTTGTTTGTACAGGAAGCCGATCCCACCAGATGAAGACTGCTGACCACAGGAGCATGGACCCCTAGACTGGTTGAAACCAGAAGGTTGATGATGCTTGAAACTTCACCTTGATGCCAACCAATCCGAGAATGGTCCACGAGCTGATCACGCCCTGCTCCGTGAACACTATAAAACTCCTAACGAACCCCCTCCAGGTGGGGGGGGCACAGTTTTTGAGGCGCTAGCCTGCTGTGTTCCCTCTTTGCCTGGCAAAGAAATAAATCTAATCTTTCTCTTCCCTCCAAAACTCTGTCTCCTTATTTCTATTCGGTACTGGTGTATAGAGGACAAGATTTTGGCAACATGCCTGAAACAATCTATATGAAGCAATGATTCTCAAGACGTAAGACATCAGAAAATAAAGGGCAGAGAACCCTGAGTGATGAGGAAGAAATGAGGTGAGCCCACACTTATCGCCTAGAGAGAGCTTCCTTCCTGCAGGACGGGGAGGAGAGTCCAGGCGAGCCCTGCACTCTCCCAGAACTGAGGTTATGTTGCTGGGTGCCCGGGAAAGCCGAGGTAGCTAGACTTCACGTGCCAGAGTAGGGGGAACAGAGAGAGGGGACTGCACAGCGAGAGAACCCTGGAGCTCTGCAGAGGGTCTCCATTGATTACTCAGTTCAATATTACTCAGTACCTGTGTGAGTAAACTACCTGAGGCCAGGAAAAGAACCAGTCAAAAAGGATCAGAGGGAACAAGGCCCAGAGCACACACAGGGCTGGAATAGTGCCTGTTCAGCCAGAGTGGAGCCTCTCACAGTACATGAGGCACCAGAGTACCTCACTACTGGAGACCGTTTAATCTTAGAATAAACACTGCTCTGGTCTCACCTAAAAAGGCTTGAAAGCAAGATCCAAAAGGATTGAACCGTTTTAAAGCAATTTAACTGCATCCCGGAACAAAGCTCAAGGCTATCTGTTAGCATACAAAAATATCCAGCTGGCCACCAGAACATGTAAAATTCACAACGTCTGGCATCCAACAAAAATTGCCAGGCATACAAAGAAGGAGAAATATACAGCCCATAATGAGAAGAAAAAATCCATTGAAACTGACCCGGAAGTGACACAGATCATAGCATCAGCAGAAAAGGACATTGAAAGTTTCTATAACTGTATTCCATACATTCAAGATGCTAGAGGAAAAACAGAACAAGCTAAACAGAGACATAGAAGATATTTTAAAAGAACCAAAGTGAGACAGTTATTAGAACAAATGCAAGAAAACTACTAGAACAGATAAGTGATTTGGGCAAGGTTTCAGGATGAAAAATTCATATACAAAAATCAATTGTGTATCTATACAGTAGCATGGGAACAATCAAAAATTGAAATTAAAAACAATACCAGTTATAATAGCAGCAAAAGATACACAATACTTAGGGATAAATCTAACAAAATATATGCAAGACTTGTACAATGAAAAGAACTCTCAGAACATACCCATTGGGAATTCCCAGGCGGTCCAGTGGTTAGGACTCCACGCTTCCATTACAGGGGGCATGGGTTTGATCCCTAGTCAGGGAACTAAGATCCCACAAGCTAAAAAAAAAAATACCCAATGACCAACTCAGTCAGCAGAAACATCTCCCCTGGACAATCTCTCTCTTTCAATTCCCCCACTACTCCCTAATCTCATTGGGTCTTTGCCCTCCCGCAACCCCCATCTATTGTCTCCCAGCCTGAAGCCTCAAGGTCCCACCTCCTTTTGAGTCGTCTCCCACCACTGGAGCTAGAGAGGCCTCTAGCATCCCTCTCTCCCTGAAAACTCATGTCTTCAAAACCCCATCTCCTTTACACCCCAATGCCACCCCCGTCTTCCTCTTCCACCCCCGGATCTGTCCACTTGCTGCGTGACTGAAGATAGGAATTTTCACTTTCGGGGGAAACGCAGCCCCCTGGTCTCAAGGTAGCTTACCCTAAATCTCTCCCATCTGTCAGAGCCCAGTAATCCACTGTCAGCTCGGTGTGCGGGGCTGGATTACTTAGCTTGGAATGACATTCCCGTGGGCCTTCACATGTTGAGTTTTAAGCACCCGGTCTGGTCTCATTCCAGGGTCCCTCTATCAGCTCACCTGGAGCTTGTCCCTGATCTGTGTGAGGAATGGCTTCATCAAGGACCAACAATCATTTTTAGCTGAGGACTATCAAAATCCATATGGTGGGGGAAATGTTTCCTAAAAAAGAAAATAAGCTGAGGAGGTACAACAACTTTGCCCACAAAGACATCCTTTTACATTACCCTGCAGAACAGTTTGCTCTCTTTAGAGACTCATTTATTTGTAAACGCTCCTTTCCAAGAAGGAAAGGATCTTTTATGTTTGCAAAAGCAAGGTTCCACTGAGCCTGTCTTCCTGCAACCAAGAAATATTTGTCCTAAAGTTCTTCAGGACCCAATCTTTTAAATATATTTTTTTCCCAAATTTTCCAAAATCCCAGGACTAATTCTGGCAGGGCTCAAGTTCATAGTATCTGTACTTGTCCTTTCCCAACTGACACCCCAGCAGCTCATGCAAGAAGGAAGTATTTCTAAAACAGCAGCCTAAGATGGGAAGCTGGCCACCCACAGCAAAACCCAGGGATCACAGCCTGTATCTTCTTACAGGACACACACATACACACACACACACACACACACACACACACACATAATATAGCAAATATACATATATTACAGATAATATAGGACATGACACCTGTGTATTATGTTTGTTGACCTACAGCAGCCTATGCCTATGAATGGCTGCCCTTGGCTGTCTCTCTGTGCACTCAAGACATCCCTCCAGAGACTCTGTTCCTAACAGTGAGACAAGGGCCCCTCTCCCCTACATTCATATTACCAGATAAAATAGGATTTAAACAGATAGAGGGAAGAGTGAACCTACACCATTTGAATTAAAAGCATCTGTACATCTATCAGCATTGTAACACAGAAGAATAAGTCATTACCTGCATCCCACACTGCAAAATATTTTCTGCAGGAAAATTTGTTTTGCGTTCCAAACAAGTAACTTTGAACACAATCCTCCGTTCCTTTTCACGTGCTTATAATATACTACATCCTATAACGTGCCAAAAAATGTGTTTTGTCTCTATACTTTCCTGTGAGATGAATATTGATAACTAGCAGGTAACTTGCTAGCTCCATTTTACAGAAGGACAGTTCAGAGGCTAGAGAGCTGATAAAACACAACAAATCTGCCTGAGGTCCAGAGCATATTTCCCTTCTACTAAGCAAGATTGCTTTGCCACCACAAATCGATCACTCAGATACATAAGTGAAGAACTGGAAAAGATAGAAAGAGGAGAGGAAGAGGGAACCTTGCCCAAAAGACAGCATTTTGTCACCAGAGTTGAGCCCTGCAGGCCTAGGCATCTAAACTTTTTGAAATCTTCTGCTTTGGCCAATTGGAAAACTCAGTTGTTATATTACGGCAGAGGAATAAAACAAATGCAAAACCCAAAGGGATGTTTTGACTGTGCTTTGCTTCTTTCCATCGACCAAGAACTTGCTAGCTGGAAACACAGTATCCCAAACCCTAAATTTTCCTTCCTGCCTCCCCACCCTGCCGGCTCTACGGAGAGGCCACCACGTTCCCTGGACATGTTCCCTCCAGTGTTCTCTCACTGGGTAACATTTAGTTAGAACTCCAAAGAAACTGTTACTTCCACCCAATGGATTCCATTCCATTCTTTCATCATAATGCATCCCAGGCGGTGCATTTCAGGCTAGTATTTACGTGGCTATGCGGGCTATTTCCAGGCTCAGCTATTACCAGTGAATGCGGTGACATTAATATGAGTAAATGCAGGAAAAGGGATGAAATAAAACATATCCTATTGAAGGAAATGAGAGCTCCTTAAGCAAGGAAAACACACATAGGAAAAGACGTGGGCATATCAGAATACAAATAGAGCCCTTGGGACCAGTGGATTCCACAGGCATGATGTTATTGAAGTATTTGATACTAGAGTAAAGCACCTGCAGATATGAATTACATCCTTGTTCAGACCACTAACGTTAGAGTACTGACATCTCCGGAAGCGCTTATGTTATATTTCAAATCCCCCTGCCCGTTGCACAAATATCCAATAAATCAATCACCGATAAAGGACACCAGCTAAAAGGCTTAAAATGCTGAACAAGTCACCTCTCCCTCCTCAGAGACGCTGCCACCTTTAATTTACTGGGGGTTTCCCTAGTCACACCTCAGCCTTGGGACACAGGGGGGTGAGATGGGCTATTAACACCTTCGGTGCTGGGATTGGGGAAAAAGCAATTGGCTGGACATCTGGGGATGTTTCCCGAGGTGGGCATCGTCTGGGAGAGGGCGGCTGGAATTCCCTGATGTCCTTCAGGAATTGCTAACACCTCCCCCTACCCCAGCCCCGCCCCCTTAACTTAGCCGCCAACTTCTCCCACCTTGGGGTGAGACCTAGGGTGGTAGGCCATGCTCATTTTATTTGCTTATAATAACAGTGTCTTCTATATATTCAAGGCAGTTTTTCTAATAATAACCATTATATAAGTGCCAAACCAGAGGCATAATGGAAATTTTAGATAATTCCCTAAGGAAATCAGAAAAGAGACAACATGAAATCTCTAGTCCAATAGAACAGATGATTTAAAAACTGATCTTTGGTTCATTTATAAAAAAGATTGGAAAGAAACGTGTCAGAACTCTAATAATGGTTATCTTTGGGTGGCAGAATTTGGAGAGTTTTTTTTTTTTTTTCCTTCTTTCCTGCATTTCCCAAATATTCTATAATACTAATGCGATGGTTAATTTTATGTGTCAACTTGACCAGCTGTTTGGTCAAATATTATTCTGGGTGTGTCTGTGAGGGTGTTTCTGGATGAGATTGATATTTGAATTGGTTGACTGAGTAAAGGAGATTGCCCACCTCAATGTGGGTGGGCCTCATCCAATCAGGTGAAGGCCTGAATGGGATAACAAGGCTGGTGAGAGAGAGCCTCTCTGTCTTCAAGGTGGGACATTGGTTTTCTCCTGTCTTCAGACATAGACTCAAACTGGAACTACACCACTGGCTGTCCTGGGTTTCCATCTTGCCAACTGGAGATCGTGGGATTTCTCAGTTTCCATAATTGGATGAGCCAGTTCCTTATAATAAATCTCTTTTTATGTATAATATATATATATACACACATACATACATATATATGATATATCAGTTTAATATAATATATATACGCATATATCCTATTAGTTATGTTTCTCTAGAGAACTCTAATAGAACTAGTTTTGCATTTATACTTTTACTATCTTCTACAATATTATTTCTATAATTAGAAAATAACTTTTAAAATTTATCTATGCAAATTTCATAAGAACTGTGTACTGTGCAAAGATAGCCTAACAGAATTAATCCCACTGAGAGCATTAGTATTTCATTTCAGGTTTAATTTTGATATTTATTCTAACCACATACATCTGAAGGCACCTAGAGAGTATTCACCTCAATATTATTTACATAACATTACTCAAAGCCTTTACTGGTTTGTTTGGTTTTTTTTTTTGCGGTACGCGGGCCTCTTCACGAGCTTAGTTGCTCCGCGGCATGTGGGATCTTCCCGGACCAGGGATCGAACCCATATCCCCTGCATTGGCAGGCGGATTCTCAACCACTTGCGCCACCAGGGAAGCCCATGAAGTCAGTTTTAATTATGTACCAACAATCCTCTTCTTCAGTGCTTTTAAAATTGGCAATAGCAAAAGTCTTAGCTTTGTTCTTAAAACAGTCGGCATTCAACAAAAACTTATTTAAGGTTGCATGGTGGCTAGGCCTTGGGGCAACACAGTTAACAGTAATGAACATCCTTTTTAAGTTTACCAAGTGCTGTGTTAATGACTATGTTCTTTAGTCCTCCCAGTGACCCTGTATTTTGGGTACATCAGCCGGCTTTATAGTGGAGGAAAGCGTAGAGGGCAGAGATGCAGTGGCTCACCCAAGGTCACATGAGCTGGGAGGGCGCAGAGCTGGGGCTTGAACCCGGGGCTCCTCCTTCTAAATTTTATGCCCTTTCCTATGGAGTGTGACATTGTCCCCCTGCTTGAAGAGCTTGCTGTCAAGATGAGATGGATACACAGGAAAAGACCTAAGAGTATACAATTAAGCATTAAATCTGAGTGGTATGTTCATTGGCTTTCATCAATTATAGCAAGTCTCGCCTGACTTGTTCCATTTTAAAAACTGAAGTTCAAAGTTGG
Source organism: Neophocaena asiaeorientalis asiaeorientalis (assembly GCF_003031525.2). Lineage (NCBI taxonomy): Eukaryota > Metazoa > Chordata > Mammalia > Artiodactyla > Phocoenidae > Neophocaena > Neophocaena asiaeorientalis. The sequence goes on along the minus strand of NW_020175436.1, from coordinate 118,013 downwards.
AAAATAATTCACCCACATAGTTAGTGGCAGCTCCAGAAAAAGAATCCTGGAATGATGGCTTATGCTTCAAATGAGGCATAAACATAGACATAACTACAGCCCAAGAAGCAGGGTTTTGAGGAGGCCCAAGTGAAGACAGAACTCCCCTCTGCCCAGATGTTCAGGAACAACAGAATGTAATGATTCAGAGGGGAAAAACTTGTGTTTGATTGTTGACTTTTTGTTAAGCCTTTACAAAATCAGTGATTCTCTTTAGGGTCCTCAAAATCATCGATTTCTTCTACACAGAATGCCAAGAACCGGATGTTCTTTCATAATTAACGTCTTCCTTCTTAGGTCTGGGGGTGGGGGGGAGGGAGGGAGGAGGAATGGGGAGGGTGTGGGAAGAAAGAGGGAAAGAACAGGAAGCGAGAAAACAGCAGAGGAGAGAAAAAAACCCAAAAAACCGAAAAATTGGGTTTTGCCTTGCTCAAGTTTATTGTTATAGTCACCATTTTTTGATAATTTTTTAAGGGCCAGGGTCTAAACGAGGTGTTGTATTTACATTGTCTCACAGGAACATTCGAAAGGTAGGTATTGCCATCATTTTAGACAATGAATTTGAAATTAACTTGCTCAGGATCACGCGGAGCTGGGATCTGAATCCAGGTCAACCTGACTCAGAGAGTCTGAGTTCTCAACCTCTCCAAAGAACTGCTCCCCCATTTCCAAGCTCTATCGGCAGAGACCCCAAATATTTCCAGATGCTCTCTTTCAACTTGGCCAAACAATGGCTAACCAGTTGTTCCCAAGCTCCTTGGAGTTCTTTGTCTATTAAGGTGCGTGGTCTGTGAATTAAGATTCTTTTCCCATTGAATTTTTAATGCAATTGAGAGCCAGCACTGCTGATTAAAGCACAGGATTTTATTTGAAGTAGAATTAATGCTGGAACCAGAAGGGTCCGGTCAGAGTCCCTCAGAACTTCACATCTCTAACGGATACGTCACCCCAGTGGATTGCGTCGTTATTATCCTTCTCTATATTAAGGCATAAGAGGGTTGAGCCAGACTGATAAGCTTCATGTCGCTGGGGAGTGACAGAACAAATCCAGCTTTTGATTGCTTCTAGAGAGAGTCTCTGACCAGAGCAAAAGGCAAGCCCATAGATACATCTCCAGTTTCTCAAGTCCTATCCACTCAGACACATTAACAATATCATCAGCACACCCTGGGAAAATAAATTTTCATTTCAGAAATTAACCTTACCAAAGGTATCTGAAGATAAAAGAGCTGGTTCCCAGCAAAACTGTACAAAAGGATTATGACCATTTTGAAATCAGGTTCTGGAGAGCTCATCAGAGTGAGAGAGAACTGTGAAAACAAAACCCCTAGAGCTTAGGCCGCAGAAGCGTATGACAGCTGAGTAGAGATAAGAACACACACTGACCCAGGGGCCCCGGTAGAGTTGCTTCTTGTTTAATTTTCTAATTTTTACAACAGAATGTGGTCAGCCATCTAGAACAAAAACACCATTTTTTGTTAAGAGTGTTATTTTGGAAAGAACCCAGGACTTAAGATCTGGGTTCAAATCCCAGTTCTACCACTAACTAAGGTCCTTTGGGCAGTTTACTAAGCACCTTGATTCTTAGTTACTAACTGGACAATTTACCAACTAATAAAACCTACTTCACGATGCTAATGAGAGAATTTATTGGAATATTTTTCAAAGCAACCAGCACTATGCCTGACATAATCTGTGCTCAGTAAAAGTTGGTTGGATCATGATCTGAATTTGAGTCAGAGAAACACTGTGGAAGTACTTCAAACATTTCCATTACGATATCTTAATAAGTACAGTCGTCCTCCAGATCCTTGGTTCCAGGCCCCTCCACAGTTCCAAAATCTGCAGAAGCTCAAGTCCCATATCTGTGATTCTGCATCTGCAAATTCAACCAACCACAAATCTTCCAGTGCTGTAGTTCGTATTTATTGGAAAAAAATCGGCTTATAAGTGTACCCAGGTAATTCAAACCTATGTTGTTGAATTGTAATCACTGTGATAAGTTGTTCTGTGTTCTTAGGAAATATACACTGAAGAATTTAGGGGTAAAGAGATATCATATCTGCAACGTTAATTATGTGTTGCAGAAAAAAATTTATATATATATATATATATAATTTATCTATCTACATAGATATGCCTATATCCATCTATCTCTATGGAGAGAAAGCAAGTAAAATAAAATGCCAACATTAGGGGAATCTTAACAAAGTTATTTGTACTATTGCTGTAACTTTTCGGTAAGTCTGAAATTATGTCAAAATCAAAAGTAACATGTGGGACTTTGGTGGCGCAGTGGTTAAGTCTCCACGCTCCCAATGCAGGGGGCCCAGGCTCGATCCCTGGTCAGGGAAATAGATCCCACATGCGTGCCGCAACTAAGAGTTCACATGTCACAACTAAGGAGTCAGTGAGCCGCAACTAAGACCCGGCGCAACCAAAAAAATAAATAATTAAATTAAAAAAAAAAAGTAACACGTAATGTTATCCTGTTGAATCCCAAACACTCAACAGGAACTTTACACACATTATCACTGCCTAATTCAATACCGCCTCACACAATTGTAAAAGACAAATACTACTATTATTCTCATTTTACAAATGTGGCAACTGAGAGAGGTTCAGAGAGGTGAAGTAATTCAGCCAACAATGCAGTAATTGGGACACCAAGTTTCAAACTCAAGCCTAACTTCAGATTCTTTGCTCTTGACTCACAGTCATCCCACTGGCTATGGGCATCAAAAGAACTAAGCAATTGATTGGGACTGACGTATACGCACTACTCTGTATAAAAGTAGATAACAAATAAGGACCTACTGTATAGCACAGGGCACTCTACTCAATCCTCTGTACTGGCCTATATGGGGAAAGAATCTTAAAAAGAGTGGATATATGTATACGTATAACTGATTCACTTTGCTGTACACCTGAAATGAACACAACGTTAGTTAGTTTCATTGGAGTATAGTATAGTAACTATACTCCAATAAAAGTTAAAAATTAAAAAAAACAAAAGAACTAAGCAAAATTGACAAAAAGATTAGGAAGCAGAGAGTTTTAAATGTTTGGGATCCATGTGTACCCAGGTCTAGGGGCTGCTTGAGGCAGTGGGTCAAAGGGGGCACTGTCTTCAGGTAAAATGCTGACCTCAAAATGGGATAAGATTCTTGTCACCTGCATTTTTAGAAAGCTCCTTGACCAGTTTAAAGGGGATCACACTTCGAGCAATACCGAGTGATTGCCTGAGATTCCCTATCCAGCCCCTCCTCCTGAGTGCCTATCCCAAGGGTGTAGAATGCATTTGGATCATGGGCTTTTCCGATAGAAACAATGGTCACAGCACCTAATGCAGGTATATTAGAGCATCGCACAGCTCCCTCATCCCCTCAGCAAGCATTTATTAAATAAGTTCTGTGTCCAGCAATGAGCTGGTTGGTGGTGTTGCTACACAATAAATAGAAAGCCCAGCTGGTTGGCAGCAGGTTAGGTGGTAGAATATCATATATCCCACACAAATAGCACGGAGAGGGCAGACACAGAGGCCCTGTGATCACAAGACCTGGTCGTAGCCTTGCCTTTAGAAGCTGTGTGACCTCAGGCAAGTCACTCCAACTCCCAGGCTGTCAGTTTCCTCACCCGCCAAGTGAGAAGTTTGGAAAAATAGTCGCTGACTTTTTTGTCTTTTATCTCCATCATTTTGTGATTTTATACATTGCTTTATACAATCGTATATCAGAAGTCTTCCAAATTACAAGTGCCAAATAACATAGCCCCAAATTTTATAATTGACATTTTACAGCGTCCATGTCTGTGGCATAGAAACATGTTACAGGTAAAATGGGGTCATCATGACATATAAGATACATCTTTTACGGAACTCCCTGGTGGTCCAGTGGTTAGGACTTGGCACTTTCATTGCCTTAGGTCCCAGGTTCAATCCCTGGTCGGGGAAGAAAGATCCCTAAAGCCGCGTGGCAAGGCCTTTTTTTTTCTGCAGTACGCGGGCCTCTCACTGCTGTGGCCTCTCCTGCTGCGGAGCACAGGCTCCGGACGCGCAGGCTCAGCGGCCATGGCTCACGGGCCCAGCCGCTCCGCGGCATGTGGGATCTTCCCGGACCGGGGCACGAACCCGTGTCCCCTGCATCGGCAGGCGGACTCTCAACAACCAGGGAAGCCCACAATGTTATATTTTTAAAAAGACCAATTCCCAGTGCTTTTTGCAGAAGCTATTGGGGTAAGTGGGGAAAGTTTCCCCACATTTAGAGGCTAACTTCTTTAGAAGGGAGATCCCATGCTCACCCTGAAATTTGTTGGTACCACTGTCTGAGCTAGAACCAGGAGCTGGCGGGACCCCTTAACTTTACCCAGCCTCTCCACGCTACCACACCAACTAAATTTATGCTTGACTCTCTGGTAATTAATGATCATTTAATAAACATTTCTTTGTCTCACAGAAGACCTGTGCCAGTTCTACCTCCTGGACCTCCAGACAGAAACGGCAACAGCTGACCACAGCTCAGATGAATTTCTTCCCGTGCTTGAGGTGCCTGTCAAGACGGAGAGGTGCCTAGCTCGAAATATCCCCAGAATTAGATTTAGGAAGGACAAAAAAACCCTGATGGAGACTCTGCTCTTTTGCCAGACTCCCGTGAGAAGATTCTGGTAAGCTTCCCCAGTCCTTGGCTAATGTGTACACCTGTCCCCTCGCTGCGAAACTACAGGTGGATACATTTTGGGTGGTGAAAATATCCATGTATTTGATTTCCATGGATAGGAAAACACTAGAGCAAGGCTAACAGTTTTGAATAAGATGATATAAGATGTAGGCAAAAGCGAGTGCACTCCGTACAGGATGACACCACCAGTCACCTCACTGGTCACACATACGCCCCCATAATTTGCTAGAAATCCAAACTAGGAAGGAGGAGTGTAGTAGGTTGTACTGCGCTTGAGATTTACATACTGATGGGACTGATCTCCTTCTGGAGACAAGCAGGACGAGGCTACAGACTAAGGACGTTGAAGCAAGACTAGAAGTGGGGAGAGGCCCCCCAAAATGGAGCAAGGGAGCCGTTGTGTCTGGAGTCAGGAGGTCGAGGGCCATAGCTCTCCATCAAGGGCATTTCTGAGAACAGTGGCAAGTCTCGCACAGAAAACATCCTCATCTTCCCTGCGTAACTTTATTTTCCTCTTTCCACAACCCCCAAATCTTTGCCTCTCTAGTTATAGCATTTCATCAAAGGAAAATGGACTTTTAGAGTAGGACAGTCTCCTGATTCTAGCTCTACCATGTACCAGCTATCTGATCATTTTTCTTTTTTTTTTTTAGTATTTATTAATTTATTTGGCTGTGCCGGGTCTTGATTTGCAGCATGTGGGCTCTTAGTTGAGGATGCGGGATCTAGTTCTCTGACAAGGGATCGAACCCGGGCCCCCTGCATTGGGATCCTGGAGTCTTAACCGCTGGACTACCAGGGAAGTCCCCCAACTATCTGATCTTGAACGAGTCACATTACCTCTTAAAGGCTCAGCTTCCTTGTCTGTAATATGGGCATAATAATGAGATCACATAAAATGAGGGCACATGGGAAAACACCTACTACCGTGATTACACTGTAGATAAATGGTACCTGAGAAAGGAAATGGGCTTCTGTCACAAAGTGCAGAAGGATGCTGGTCTGTGAAAACAAGAGGCACCACATCTGTATTATCTGATTTTTCATAGCAGCGACACGTAAAGTAGGTATCACTAATATTCTTACTTGACAGACAAGGTAGCTGAGAATCACAGAGACTTTTATTGTTGTTCTAAGCACTTTAGTTTCTTAAACTTTTAATTTTAAAATCATAATAGAGTCACAGCAATTGCAAAAATAGTAGAGGTGTCCTGGTCCCTTTCACCCAGCTTCCCCCATGCTCACATTTGACTGACAGTCCGACAGAGGCTGTTGCCATTTCCTGAGATGCACACCTCAGAAGTAGAGCTGAACCCTCTGAGGCTGACAGTTGGGGGCATGCTTGGGGCCACTGGAGGGCTTTTCTTGGTATAAGGAATAAAGGAATCGGTTTCAGTGCCCTGGGGAGACTGCACTCATCCTCTGATGGGAGACTTATGAGATGAGGCAGTAATTGAGGTTCGCTGACGTGGTTAGAACACTTCTGCCTCAGAAATGGAAAGTGGCCCTGCCACTCCAGTTGTCAGTGATCCTGCCAGTGGAGACTGCCAACTCACTCCATGGTCCTCTACTCTGTGAACTAGGCCCTGGATACCAACCAGCTGGGCACTGGGTGATGAAACCTTGCTATTTTATTACCAATTCCTCTGGTTCATTAGTCCTTCCATCCACTCTGCTCACCCTTCCAAGTTTGAAGTGTGAATCCAGCCAACGTATATACTGTCTGAATCCAGCCAACGTATATACTGCCAACATATATACTGCCAGTTCCACCCGCCCCTTCTCTACTCCAACGTGCGAACTTGGAAAAGAAAATAGCTCCCACATTTCTTACTGCACTCTTTATTGGGTGGGAGTTATTTCATCAATCACTAACATCCTGCTCGGACAACGGGTTCCCAGGAAAGAGGAAACTTGATCCTTTTCTTCAGCGCACACATTGCTTACAGGGGCCACTCTATCCTCAGGACAGACCGTGGTGATGTCTCCCAAATACTCCACAAGCGTGGCCTTCTGCTCTGTCGGCCACGATGCTCCAAAGGCCAAAAAACCCTTATGGAAAATTAACTACATCGAGCGGCTCCCCCAACCCACCTGTCCCCATTCCCATGGCCCACGGGGAGGCCACACTTGTCCACTGAATGGGAACACCCTTCTGCGGTGGCTGCATCCTAACCTGGTCTAGGGTCTGGGGGCAGCTCGTGAAGCTGAGGAAGTCTGGGTAATGGTAAAAACAAAGAATACTTGTATTCCTTAAAAAAATAAAGGAGAAATGTTCTCTCTGACCCCCACCAAAACAAAAACCTTTGCTGCGAAAAAGCGCCCCGCTCAGCTGCAATAAGGTGAAAGGTTAAATGTGGACAGAGTAGTCATATATAAGCAGTTTTTTAGTTTTCTGGTGGGAATACTTAACAACCTAAGTATGCTTCCCCAGGAGGTAATCTATTATATTTTGTCCAATTTCTTCCTCCAAAAACTGAATCAATTCATGATGTAATGCCCAGGGGAGAACAATCTTCTGGAAACTGAGTATCTTTCTGGGGACAAGGTTGAGGAAAACATCTTAATATTGTTACAGCTTTGGCCTGGCAGTAACAGCTCTTTGCTTGTGGCGATGGCAGGACAAGAACCGGGAAGGCAGCAAAATGTCAAAGGACACACGCCTCCGAACTGTTTGAGATTTGCCTAGAATTGTTTTCTCTCTTGGAGAAATACAGGCTATAAATCCGTTTGGACATTTACAGGACAGCTGCAGGACCCTGGGCACGCACTTCAGGGCCTGAGTTGAGAACGCTGCTTGTTCAAAGTGTTGGCATCTAAATGTAGATGTCGTCCTGATTTCTAGCTTAAGATGTATTTCTTCTGACTTCTTTCCTTCTCCCAATCCTCTCTCCCCCCAAAAATTAAATTAGAGAACAAAGCGTAAATCAACACTCATCATTCACTTCGCTTTAAGGAAATAGAGGCAACTTCTATTTGTGAGAGGTTCTGGATGACTTCAAAACCCCAAGTAGCTATTGACTTTAAGGGCTCCTCCAACTAAACTTTTACAAGAGCAGCCAACAAACACCCATATGGCTTGGCCTTCTTAGGCACCTCGGTGCTGGAGGGTAGATGGGGCAGCTGAAGCAAGTGAAATAAACAAAAGGCCCCTAGTCTCTTCCAGGCTCTATCGTTGCTGGCTGCCAAGCAGAGAAAATCACTTCCCTCTTGTTCATCTTATTTATAAGATAGAAATAATAGTATGTCTTGCTTTGTATGAGATATATGAGATATACATGACAGAGACATGAAAACACATGACAATAACATAGAAGGGTGTTTTGTATGTTTTCCTATCGTGCGGCTTGCCAAGACAAACAAAACAAAACAAAAAATCGGAGGGTCTGGGACTTCCCTGGTGGCGCAGTGGTCAAGAATCCGCCTGCCAATGCAGGGGACATGGGTTCGAGCCCTGGTCCGGGAAGATCCCACACGCCATGGAGCAAAGAAGCCCCCGCGTCACAACTACTGAGCCTGCACTCTAGAGCCCGCGAGCCACAACTAGTGACCCGTGTGCCACAACTACTGAAGCCCGCATGCCTAGAGCCCGTGCTCCACAACGAGAGAATCCACTGCAACGAGAAGCCCGCACATCGCAATGAAGAGTAGCCCACACTCGCCGCAACTAGAGAAAGCCCGCACAGAGCAACGAAGACCCAATGCAGCCATAAATAAATAAATAAATAAATAAATTTATAAAGGAAAAAAAAATTGGAGGGTCCAAGGCTAGATTAAGGGTTATGAGTATAGGTAGGTGGGCCTGGGTTAGCTATTCAAAGGAAAGTTGGGCTGTTTGTCTCTGAGGGGAAAGGCAGCCTCACTGGGAATTGAGAGACTCCAACTGGTTTGGGGAAGGTACGTTAGTTTTAAATCTAAAAATAAATTTATTTAGGTAAAAAAAGGAACCCTTCAGTACTCGCACAGGGTTAAAAAAAAATAGGAAGAATTTAGATAAACCAGAGGGTCCAATAATTCCTACCCTACCCAATGCAAGAAACTCATGCATCTACCACATTTAAGTTTAAATACTAAGAAATTGGAAAACAGCATCTAAAATTGAAAAAATAAGAGCCTGCTTTTTTGTAAGAAGTTTGTTTCCACCCCCATCTCCCCTCCCCTCTTGAACCTCACATTCACGTTTGCCCCTTGACAGCCTGAGAGCCATGGACCTCAGCAACGCCCACCTACCCACTCACGGAGGTCTTCCTATTTCTCACCATCCAGACAGACTGCAAAAAACTAAGCATCTACTCCTTAAAATGATTTATACGTCCAGGACATGCCAGTCATTCTAGTTGATAGGAGTATAATTGGACCTTGCAATGCTTGGGAAGTAGAAATCTTTGCGGTAATGTGCAACATTTCTAACTAAAATGCAAGATGCAGGCAGTGTTTTATCTGTAGTGTTTATTATATGAAAGGTTAACAGCCAATGAAATGATCCAATGGCTCATTTCCGTTCACACGGATGTCTGATATCGTTCAACAGAGCGCTCCATGAAAGTTAGAATTTTATATTTCTAAAGGAGGACCTAAAATGTGGATTGAAGTCTGTTCTACCATTCTGAGAGGCAGATCGCCTGGCTTAACAATTTACGTTTTCAGTATTTCTCAAGTAAGGCACAAACCAAGAGCCTGTTGGTCGTAGGTGACCATAAATTTAATGTTATTATTGTGACTAGTAAAAAATATATTTTGCCCGGGGCATGAAGCACGATGGCGCATTACAAAATGAATTATCTTGATTGTGCAGAGTGATTCTCCCTACAGATCCAAAGGGTGGGAATACGTAACAACCTGGGTGGGGGTGGCTGGAGCCGGTAAACAGGGTTGGAGGCATCATCATAAAGGAGTCGTTGATAACACTAGAGTGGGTGCTTTGGGGGCCAGAGAAGGCTGCCATCAAGGGAGTTTTATGGCATATTTGCTGGGTCTGATATTCCTAGAATTATCAGATTCTTAATGGCCTTTCTAAATGTTTAAATACTTAAATTCAAGCATTTATCACTCTTCAGGGACTTCTGTAGAATTTATTTACATTAGGAGTTATTATTATTGAAAAGTTCATTTTAAAAATACTAGCCAAAAAAAGTAGTCCATTTAAAAGTATTACCACAAATGCAATTCTTTAAGACAAATATCTAACGTTTCAGAACAAATGCCACCTGCAAGCGGTAAATATGTGTATTAATTTTTCCCCACAGTATTTGCTTTGGCTGTGACCTCTCCTCACATTCAGTTGGACAAGGGCTAAAAATTGTCAAACCAAATTCTTGTTTGAGAGCTGAGCTCTAACTACTGCCAGTTTGAGAGAAACACACATCCAGGTTTAGGGAATATGTTTTGTTTGTTTTGGCTGTGACATAGGGCAGAACAGTTTCCATCCCATTCGAATGCATTCAAGAGAGTTTGAAATATTGCACAATAAAAGTCATTCATTATATCTGTCTCCTTTCCCTTCCAAAAACAAAAATGGCTGCCCAGTTCCAAGTCTACACAGGGGGCAGGAAGAAGGGGGTCACAGGGTCACTGGAAATCACCCAAGACTAACACCAGGTTTTTCAGGTTTGAGTTAGGGAATCCTTCTGAAATCTTCATTCCCCATGTACACTTCAAATAAGAAAAGACTAGTCACACTGGATTATTGCTTTGTTATGAACAATTGGAAAATGGACGCATTGTACGTGTTCTCACATTAGCAACATCCAAGAGCCTGGCAGCCAAGCTAAACTTACTTGAGCTGAAACATCTTTTTACTCACTTTCTCTAGGAAGTTTCAACTGTTTGACACCAAACTTATACTCAAAAAAATAAAAAATTATTTCACTGTTTGGACCATACATTTGAAAGGACCTAGTTTTTCAGACGTCTGATGCTCCTTAGCAGTTACTTGATGTGTCTAAATAGAGAAAAAATTGACATTTACTTTGTGTTTACCAGCAAGCATCTGGGACATCAGAACACTGGAAATGCAGTTTGTTTTTAAATGTCAGAAATAAAGACGCCACTAACAGACCACTACGCTTGACAGGACAGGACACTGCCAAAGTGAATTTTTTTTAAAAAAGCAAATTTTAGGTGGGTGAATAAAGCTGTGAGAATAAAGAAATTATGAGATGCAATTGGATGTTAACTGCTTTCTTTACATTTTGGAGCTTAAAAAACTCACATGCAAATAGAGTTAGAAATTTGGAACTTAGAACAAAATGATAAAGTCTGAATTTTCTTGAATTACATCTAAAACCCAAAAGCCAGCTGTTTGCTCCCCAGCAGGCTACTTGTATCATAGAGAAGTCAATTAAACCATTTAGTCAGACAACATTGTGCCATGGACAAATGAGAAAAGGGAAGATTTAAGAAGGCTGCTTTCAAACTGGTCACCGGAAATTTTGGAACTCCCAACCTACTCCTTAGAAAATGCAAACTTGTATTTGTTTTTTAATGTGCATGCTCATTTATTTTTCCTTTTCATATGTGATATAATGCTTAAAGTATCAAAAAACAGAAGCAGTTCCAAAAAAATACTTGCTTCCCAATATCCTAAAATTTTCCAAAAACCTTTCTAATAAATCTTAAAATTAAGGTCATAGCCAGGCTAAGTATGATCTTGGTTGAAGATGTGGGACAAAAATATGTATCACGAGGGCTTCCCTGGTGGCGCAGTGGTTGAGAGTCCGCCTGCCGATGCAGGGAACATGGGTTCATGCCCCGGTCCGGGAAGATCCCACATGCTGTGCAGCGGCTAGGCTGGTGAGTCATGGCCGCTGAGCCTGCGCGTCTGGAGCCTGTGCTCCGCAACGGGAGAGGCCACAACAGCGAGACGCCCGCGTACCGCAAAATGTATCAAGAGAATGGCAGTAATTACTTATCTTCTCACTGAAGCTATTAGGTTATTTGTAGTTTGTATCACAATTTCATAAAAAAACAGAAAAGCATCAAAGAATGCACAGAATTGAACACACCAGTGAAAAATCATACAAACTTGAAATTGTTAGGCCACAGTACAACGAGTCCTTCTAGAGCCAAGTGAAGGCTCTAAAAATAATCTTCAAATAAATCTAAGACCAAGAAAAAGAAATTCACTATCTTTTTGTATGTGCAATTATTTATCGTAATTTAACTTCATCCCCTAAAATCTGCTTACTTGATCTAAGAATCTAAGTCCAGAGTCAACCTTTCAGACATACTACAAAGAAATCTGGTAGCACAAAAGATAGAAATGCAGAAGGATTTAAGGAGAGAGATTTCTTTAAAACTTTGTTATGGACAATTCACAATCTCTAGTTTCTTCCGTTGCGGAGCACAGGCTCCGGACGCGCAGGCTCAGCGGCCACGGCTCACGGGCCCAGCCGCTCCACAGCACATGGGATCTTCCTGGACTGGGGCATGAACCCGCGTCCCCTGCATCGGCAGGCAGACTCTCAACCACTGCGCCACCAGGGAAGCCCCACAATCTCTAGTTTTGAATCCATGCTTCATCCAGATGTATTCATAGGTTAGAATATAATGGGAAGAAAAATACTTAAAAATGTGTGTGAGATGAAGCCAACTCAACACTGCCTAGTCTCAGTAAATAATAAGGAAAAGACGTTTGGAATAGAATGCTGCTTTGGGATCCCCATTTCTCTAAAACTCCTATAAGTGAACTCTGTTCAAGCATCACTTCTTCCGGAAAGAAACAAGACAAACTTACCTGATCTGAAGTTGGTGCCACTTGAGGGTGGAGCGGTCCTGGGCATTCCTTTATAATCATACCCTGTATTGTAATTCTGTACTCCCCCAACCCTTTAGAGAAAATTGAGCATCTTTAAGGCAGTGATCACATTTAGAAATTAATGCCTGGCACATGTACTAATGAATCTATGATCTGCTCACCTGGGATGACCTGATGCAGGGAAGTTTTCCCATGTTAAGAAATAATTCTCAAATGCTAAGGCTACTTTCCAAGTAAGGACAGCGACAATTTTTATACTAAACCAAACTATAATAAAAATCTTAATTTATGAGAAGAATTGAATCAGACTTATTAGACAATTTAATTTTTAGCAAACAACTCTGAACCTTATTTTAATTCAACGCATTTCATTTTCTTACTGGTATATATTACACAGTGGTCAAGAGGAGAATTTTTCTCAATGACTAAATCTTAGCATCTCAGGGTGACAATTTTAAATCATGAACTGTAGCAAACCCATTTATATGAGAAGTTGGGCTGAGTATAGGTATAGGTACCCCAAGAAAGTTGGTTTCCTGCCCATATTTCTGATAGCTTATTATTACTGACTTTTTGCCCTAAACGATAATGTATGTCTGGGTGTAATTGTAGGTTCCACATAGAATTGGTTGGTCAATCTTTTGCTTCTACTGGCCTCCTCCTTCACAAAAAGAACTTTAAACAAAAACTATGACATAGATTCACAGTAAAGGGGAAGGCAAGCTTTCCTATAGTAATCAAGATGGTGTGATGCTGGTTTAAGAACAGACATAGAGATCAATAGAACAGAATCAAGTCCAGAAATAGACCTACACATACAAGGTCAACTGATTTCAACAGAGGTGCCACTGTAATTCAATAAGGAATGCAAAATCTTTTCAACAAATGGTGCTGAATGACTTCCACTGAAAAACCCAAAACAGGGGCTTCCCTGGTGGCACAGTGGTTGAGAGTCCGCCTGCCGATGCAGGGGACGTGGGTTCGTGCCCCGGTCCGGGAGGATCCCATGTGCTGCGGAGCCGCTGGGCCTGTGAGCCATGGCCGCTGAGCCTGCGCGTCCGGAGCCTGTGCTCCGCAACGGGAGAGGCCACAACAGTGAAAGGACCGTGTACCGCAAAAAACAAACAAACAAACAAAAAAACCCAAAACAACTTCATCTCATACATTGTACAAAACTTAACTCAAAGTGGATCTAACACCTGAGAGCTAAAACTCTAAAACTTCTAGAAGAAATTCAGGAGAACATTTTTGTACCCTAGAGTTAGTTAGTCAAAGATTTCTTAGGACACAAAAGTATGATCCATTAAAAAAAAAAGGATAAATTAGACTACATCAAAATTAAAATCTGCTTTTCAAAAGACACTCTAGGAAAAAACACAATCCACAGACTGGGGAAAAATATTTGCAAGATACATATCCAATAAAGGACTATATCCAAATATACACAGAACTCTTTCATCTCAAAAACAAGACAACAATATCAACAAAAGGAAACATAGGCAAGAGGTTTAAATGGACGCTTCAATAAAGAGGATATAAGAATGGCAAATAAGCACAGGAAAACAAAGATGTTCAACGTCATTCGTCATTAGGGAAATAACACACCAAAATCCCACTGAGATACCACTGCACACCTACCAGAATGCCTACGAGGAACGAGGCTGACAACACCTCGTGATGATGAAATCGTGGAGCAACTGAAACAATATGCTGCAGGTGAGGATGCAAACTGGTGCAGCTGCTATGGAAAAGCTTGGCAGTTTCTTCAAAACTTAAACAGACCCCAGCCATACGTCCCAGGAATCCCACTTCTAGGTATTTACCCAAGATAAAGGAAAACATGTGTCTATAAAAAAGATCCATATGTGAATGTTTATAGCAGCTTTATTTATAATAGCCAGAAAATAGAAACAACCCAAATATCCATCAATTGGTGAATGGATAAACTGTTGATACATCCATAAAATGGAATACTACTTAGCAACAAACAGGAACCAATCACTTATACAACATGGACGAACCTCAAAAGCATTATGCGAAGTTTAAAAAGGCAGACACAAAAGGATACCCACTGTATGGTTCCATTTATATGACATTCTGGAAAAGGATAGAACTCAGATGAGTGATTGTGAGGGGCTGGGGTTGGGGGAGAGGGACTGACTGCAAAGAGGCAGGACGAAACTTCTTTCCGGGTGATGAGGATGTTCTACCCCTTGACTGGGGGCGGGGGGTGTCATGGTTACATTCAAACTGCTAGGCTTAAAAGGGTAAACTTTACTGTAGGTGAATGACACCTCAATAAACCTGACTTTAAAAAGGAAAAGGAAAACAACAGCTCTTTCAATACAAAGCATAAATCAGGCATTATTAAGTATTTCCTCCTTGTTATGCCAGGTCTACAGCTGAAGTCTGGGCGTTGGGGGGGTGGAGGCATTCGGTGAGAGAAAATGGAAGCAACGTGTTTGCCAGGTCAGATCCAGAGAAAAGAACCGAATAACCACTTAATTTTAATTTCAAGGAATTTATCTTACATCGTCACGCAGGCCCAGTGTGGCATAATTTTCAATTACAAAAAACTGGAGGCAACTAGCGTCCACCAGTAGGGAGATGGCTAACTACATCATCGATATCCAAATTATATCATTCTATGCAGGGGTTATAAAGACTGCAATGGCACCAGGGCTCCCCACAATGGTATTATGTTGAATAAAAATTTTAACTTGCAAAATGGAACATAGAGCGATCCCATTAGAAAACAACAAAACCTATGTTTACACAGGCAAAGGGTCTGGAAGAGGTTTGCCTGCTGTTACTGGTGTTGACACCTAGAAAGGTGGGGAGAGAAAGGTGTAGCTGCAGGATGCTTGCATTAGGTGGAGGGAAGACACTTTTTCATTATGCACGGTTCTCTACTTTTTTCAGTAGACACATAGGACTTTTGTAATAAAAATGAGTGAAAATAAAAGTTAAGGGGAAGCACCCGTAGCAACAGTGAAGAGCTGCCCTGGTTTAAGGTAGTGCACACAGGATGAGAACTTCAGATGTCATGCTGCCATCTTCTGGAACAAGCAAGAATCTATGGGAGCAGGAAAAGATAAAAGTAGAAGCCATTCTAAGGCAAACCGTCAAGGGTTACTGCGCTAGAAAAGATAAGGCAAATTTTTGATTTAGCCATTAATGAAAAGAAACAGTTAAAAACACACAAGCATGATGACATACAGAAATCATTAACTTTTCACAAATTTTATGATACAAATAGATGGTGGATAAACCTCCAAGTTGTTTTGATTTCTCAAGACTTCTTTTTAGGAAAACAGCCCATTTGTTATTTACAGATAGCAACAAAATATTCATAGTGAAATATTTTAAAACGAATAGAACTTGTAAAGTGTTTATCTTTCTAACTGCAGATACTTGAAAATGAGAACAATTTTACATTGGAAAAACCAAGCCAAAAAAAATCACAACCAAAAAAAAATCACAGGCCAAAATGTCTCCTTCATCCTCACTAGCACTTTTTGGGAAATAAAGCACGTGAAATTCTGAAAATTCAAATACAATTTAGATCATATATCATACAGTAAAAATGGTAGAAAATAACAGTAATTTTAACCTTCCTATGAACAAACAACAAAAAATTTTTAAAAAACAAAACCCTCTAACATTGTATGTTTCTGAAAGTTTTTTTTTATGACCAAAACCAAAAAGCTTCATAAGAAGTTTTTTTTTTTTTGGTTTGTTTTCAGTGGTAGACATTTGCCAACCGTACCAAACTATAAATGGGGGGGAAAGCCCATAAATAATTTACGTGTAAAGATAAAAGAATTTTTGAAACAATCCACCCTTTAGCAGGAGAAATTGGGGATCACTTTGAGTGTTAATGTAAAATACATTAGTCTTTAGCAGCAGGAGTTCCAGACCTATTGGTGCCAAGAAGGTAACAAATAGTCTCTATCTAAGGCAGGGGAAATGGGCGCCCAGCAGGAGCTTTCTTCCCTGTTGTGTTATTTATAGAGAGCCCTATTTGTTAACATGTTTCTGCTATCACAGGAGTAGGAGAGTTTAATGATTTAAAGGATTTCAAAGACAACTGTTTAATGATACAATGATTTACTTGCATTCACAAATTCTAAAAATATAGCAATTTAGATTTTCAAACTGCTGTCACCAAAACTGTGATAGGATATACTGCTGAAGCTTAACTGGACAAACCAAAAAAAGTACTAGCTCTTGGTATGGTGAAATAAAAAGTCAGAAAGCCTGGAAAATGCCATGCTAAAAAAGAAATCAGCAACCTACCACCATGCTTCATGTTAGTAAACCAATTTGTTCGGGTCTTTTAAGTGAGTTTCTGGATTTTTTTTTTAAAAGGAAAACCATGAATTCAATCCCAAATTACCTGTGACTAATCTGAATGATCTGGGAGATGAGTCTTCAACTAGACTGCTTATATTTTCACCAAAAACCAAACCCCTACTTCCTACCCCACAAAGCATACAAGAGTGTTGTGTGAAGGTCAAAATGCTTTCATGTTAGTTATTTCTAAATTATATATTCACTTTATAATGACAGATTTGCAATATTCTGGTTATTGAAAGAATTTTCCAAAATCCCATGTTTAAGATTTGATTTTAATCTATTAAAATAGAATTTTTATTTGAGACAAAGTATAGTATTAAAGCTTCTCTTAACTTTAACCCCAAAAGGAAAAAAACAAATTTTATCATTTCCATCTTTCCTACTTGTTAAAAATTTTAACCCGTTTTTTGGGGGCAACCTTTTAAAATAAAAACATACCTCACCCCACTTTCTTTAACAGTTTCAACCTTATATTACCTTCAATTTTCATAAAGTTACATTAATTCTAACAATTTGTTAAAGACCAAAACAAAACACTCTTCTCATCCAGATATAACAAGTCAATTCTAAAAGATGCTTTTTTTACAACAGAAACTCTAAACCTTCAGTGATAAATATGTACTAACATGAAATAAAACTTAAGAGACATGCTGTTAGGTCTAAAAGCAATCCTTTTTAACAGAATACCAATAAAGCTTTTATCATTTGTGGGGAGAACATGTTTAATACAACGCTTTCAGTTTGAAAGGTGGAGAAATTCACTTATTTCTACTTAAAAGTAGGTTCTACTCAAATAATTTTATTTGAAACTTTTAAAACACTGAGGTTGAACAAAGGATGGGAACTTGGATGAAAGACTCTTTCAGGCAGGAATGGTTGGTTACCTTCTCTCTTGCCAAAACGTTCTGCAGGGAATGTCAGTTACTGCTTTAGTTCTCTGATATGTCCGATTCTCTCGAAGTCACTTGGAGAGCTTCCTTCTGGTTGAGAAAGGTGGTTCTTTTGCAGCCTCTCGACTGGGTGGTGTCTTTAGGATCTGCAAGTGTAGATGTACAAAAGCTCTTCCGTCTCCTCCCAGGTAAACTGGCAGCAGCAGCAGCAAAGCCCTCACTGTTTTCTTTGCCTGGTGTGGAGGGCAGCACACGAGGTTTTTGCCTGGAGGACCCGTTCTCCAATCTTCTGCTGTCAAATGTACCTATTGTTCTCCTCTTGGTTCTCTGGGAGGTGCCGGAAGCGGGCGGCAATGGAAGGGAAATCCACACCAGCCCTTCGCTTTCCAAACCTTTTTGTAGCCTTGTGCTGCGTCTTACTTTGGTTTCACTCTTTGTTCTCTGAAAGGTTTGCTCAATGGAGTCAGATAAATCTTTATACAGTTGGGAATTTTCTAAACTAAGTTCTACAGAGCTGCTCACGCTGTAGGAAGGTTTGGGATTCTCGATTTTTTCCAAATGTAAACTTTGCCCATCAGAACAAGCCATGGACTGTCTTCTGTATTTCCTTTCTCTGTAACTCACACCACGACTACTTGCTATGGAGTTTCTTCCCAAATCCTCACCTTGACTTTGACTTTCTTTCATGTGGTCAATTAAGACATCTTCTGAACAATCACATTCTTTTTGTGAGTCGGGCATTAAATGCTTGGTCTGCAGTTTTCCTTCTGGAACGACTAAGAAGTCATCCTGGTTTTCACATTTGATGTTTATATCTTCTGAGATTTTAAAGATTTGAAAAAGGTTTTCCATGTTTTGACCAGCAGCAGTAAGTTCTTGGGACTGCATGGTAAAATCAGGTTTTGGATTGTCTGATACAATGGGTGTTTCAGTCACAGAAGGACAAGAAACAGGGCTGTTTTCATTCTCAGTCTCAGTTTTTAGCTCATTTTCACTTTCCAACTTAATTGCTGCTTTTGGAATATTTTTGTTTCCATTAATTTCTATAGTACTTGTATTTGAACCTTGCTCAAAAGTAGCATTAATAAGTGATGAAGAACTTTTCATGTCAGAGCTGCAGAATTCAGACACATCGTATTTATTAAAGCCTCGAACCATCTGCCAATCCTCTGGGTTCTGAGGCAAAATATTATTTCTCTTCGGAAGCTTCACTTCTTCAAGTTCCTCATTTGAGTTGAAATCATCTATGGGCATGTAAATAAGTTTAAATCGAATTAAAAAGTAACAGTGGAAATAAACTTTCACAAATCAAACAGGTGTCAAATTGTATTGTGTCAAGGTTTCAAAGAAATCGCCAAGACCTACAAATGCTACCCTGTACTTGTCCCCATCTGTCATTGTTCTTTCTCTTTCAGTTCTTCCTCACCCCACAGGTTAAGAAAATATGTACTTAATGCATGAATTAATAAAGCATATAACCTGAGACCATGGAAATGAGAACTGTATCTGAAATTGCTTCCTCTACTCTAATGTGCTTCCCATTCTACAAGGTCAATTAGCACGAGGCAGAGACACCTCCTATCTCCCGAAAAACGAATCACTGGAAATCGGCAACATCATGCTTCTGAAACTTTTCCATCAATGTTCCCCCTTGAAACAGAAGAGAGAAAACTTGGAATTCTGGGGAATTTGAGGACTTAGCTAAAAAGGTACTTCTGAACACACTCAAGTCTTATGCCCAGTGTTTAAAAAATTAACATTAAACTGCACCAGACTCTCAAATAGAGCCCTGGTTGTTTCAATATTCTAGAAATCTCTCCCCTTCCCTGCCAATCTCCGAATATAATTCATCCTCCAGGAAGACACGCCATGTGGGCCCTGCCCTGTGTTTCTGGCACACGGTGTCCCATCACAGGTGAAAAACACATCATCAAGGTTTTAAAGTCACCTAACACAGCCAGCCTAAGTGAATCTAGGCTTTATGAGTTCTAAATCTCAGTACTATTAGAAGCCATCTCTCTGGTTATCTCACATAATAAAGTTTTTAATTGGTCAAAGGAGTATAAAAATGTTTTAAACAAAATAAAAACTGAGATAAAACATAAGCTGAGCCAAAAATCTACAAAAAACGTTTCAGTGTGAAAAGGTATGTATACATCCGGGATTTGGGTACTTACAATCATGTCACAGAAAGCTAGAGATTAACATAGGGCAGGGGGCCCTTGGTATCAACCAACCAATATGTCAACTGGGCTCTTTATACAACTTTAAAAATTGATATTCCGTGTATTTTTCGTGAAATTAACATACTAGAAAAGGAAGGTAGGGGAAAGGGATGGAGGGAGGAAGAGAGAAATAGAGAGGAAAGAAGGGAGGGAGAGAGAGAACGGCTTTAGACCCTCATAGCAGATGAAACCATTGGTTACTGATAAAAAGTGTTTCATGTATTTTTGAAAAGAAATTCTCTAATAAGATGCAAGATGTAAAATATACACTAACAGTCATTGTTCAAGTATCTTTGGAAAAAAGGAAACTGTTAGGAACTACAGATATAACGAAAATAAGTCTCAAGGGAAAGGCAACTTGCAGGGGAGGGAGGTGGACAGATCGTTATAAACCAGGTGGTAAAGGTGTAAGGTGAACAAAGAGTTTTCCTGGAAAGGCAGCCAGCATGGCTAAATCCTAAAGGCTAAGCAGCATCAGGCCAGATTTAAAAGAGGTGGGGTGGCCGACGTCCTGTCCCACGATGTAGCACAGAAAGAGGCTAGGGCAGGACAGCTCCACCTCTGCTGGAGCCCCGGGGCCGGAGGAATATGTCTATGTGGGGTGGCCATGTGTTTGTTTAAACTTTTGGGCGTTCCTGAAATAACAAGTAGGCAGAGGCCAAGAGTCTATAATGGCATGTACCATATTCGTCCTCGAATCTATGATAGATCCTATGTGCTATGCTGCAAATGGGACGCAGGCTATAAATACGTGGTGATTGACAAAGGCAGCTATCTTAAGAATGATTACATACAAAATTCACACACGAAATGAACACATACTCCAGCTTTTCAGCATGATTTAGTCAATTTAAACTCAAGCATTACCAACCAGATGCAACTCCAATCCAATTTTTGTCTAATCAGGATACCAACAGACTTAATCTTCCTTTTAAACAAAATTTTCCAAGTAATCAAGTTCAATTTATAAATGTTATTTCTAGAAGATGCTTAGCAGTGCCAACTCTACTGAAACATCAGAGGGCAAGGTTTTTTTGTTTTATTTTATTTATTTATTTATTTAAATGTTGAGCCTTCTTTTAATTTATTTATTTTTCTTTTTGGCTGTGTTGGGTCTTTGTTTCTGTGCAAGGGCTTTCTCTAGTTGTGGCAAGAGGGGGCCATTCTTCATCGCGGTGCGCGGGCCTCTCACTGTCGTGGCCTCTCTTGTTGCGGAGCACAGGCTCCAGACACGAGCCTACTGAGCACAGGCAGGCTCAGTAGTTGTGGCTCATTGTGGGATCTTCCCAGACCGGGGCACGAACCCGTGTCCCTTGCATTAGCAGGCAACTTCTCAACCACTGCGCCACCAGGGAAGCCCTTAATTTTTATTCTTAATCCATAGAAGATACACCTATTACTGAGCCGTCACCTTGTTGACTCTTAGTGATGGATTACAACACCAAACAATTCATTTTACTTTACCAAAACACTTTAAAAAGCAAAAAGAAACAAGGTGAAAGGAAATTCTTTCCCCTAAAATTATATGTAATATTTTGTGCCTGAGTTTTTCTGGGGGGAGGATCCAGAGTGTCCAACAGGTTCTGAAAAGGGTCTAGGTGAAAGTTACAAACGACAGCTTCTTTAACTTAAAATTCTTGTGGGAATAGGAGGGAAAGTTGCTATTTTAAATTTATATACTCTTTACACAATGAATGGGAAGAAGGGAAAAAAGAGAGTGAAATAGCAACAAAGAGGGAGGAGAGAAGAGATACAATATCGACAACAGGAAAAGGCCAGGCTACCTGAACACATCCTCCAGATGCTTGGAACCAGCGGCGTCTCAGATACCTCGGGCAGCTCAGGAATAGGGCTCAGGAGTGGCTTCTTAGACGCAATGTCTCTTTCCCCATATAAAGACTTCTGAACACTTTTTTTCTTTCCCTTTGCTTTCTTCCTTCTGCAACTTTTTAAAACCTGAGAAAATGTATTAAAACACTGTAATTGAGAAAGATGTAGCTCCATGTACAATGTTGACTCAAACTAATTTTTACCAAAAAAACTTAAAGCCTAGTTATTCCATTCAAAATTGTAGGAATCTCAGTCAGGGCTAAAGGGCTAGGTAGCTTACACAAAGTCAAATAAAATATGAAACAGAACTCAATTTACAAATTGTAGAGTAATGGTCTATATTTCCACAAAGCATTTGCCAAAGTAAGTTCTGGGTAAGTGAAAAATAGATGAGATGTTGTAGAACTGGACAGACTTAAGACATGAGGAATTTGTAACTAGGATGTGGTTACGATGACTCAGGATTAACCTAGAATGAGTTATCTATTGGAAACTAGGGGAGACTGTTTTCTGTTCCTAGATCTGGATGAAGAAACCACAGGTGTGTACATAAAATTTGAAGATAACCCAAAGCTGCTTCAAACAACAGGTGATCTAATCAAGATGAAAATGACTAGGTCAAAATAAGATGGAGTTTAATAAGCACAAGTAGAAGATGAGGGACAGAGGTTTGGTAATAACTGATGGAAAACATAGGTTTCTATAAAAATTAAAACTGTTTTAATAACATCTGGAATGCAGTATTCAATTCAATTCTGACTGCATGTCAGTAACTGAGCACTCATGTTCTATGTTAAAAAAAAGTTTCATATGGAGAAGTCTTGAGGGAAACTCAAACATTGTATTGAAATAATAGGTTGTTATGAGCAAAAATGAAATATATTCAACGTCATAATATTGGAAAGAACCAGATTTTAGGTCAACATAAGGAACACACTGTTAACAATTATAGCTTCTGGAAAATGGCATCCATTCAAAGATTTACTGAGAAACTGCTATGTGCAGGTAATAATTTGCTAGGTATGAGATATAAAAACAAACAGGAAGTGGTCTTTAGGGAACTCTTGGTCTAATTTTAATACATACAGACCAGGACAGGCTCTACACAGATTGAGAACACGGAGACCTGGCCTACGGGAGGTTTTCAAGACAGGCTCCACAGGAAATGGAGTGTCTAGGCCAAGTCTTCCAACAAGTGAGAATTGTTTTGGTTGAGGATGACAGTGGCACAGAAGGGCTTTTCAAAGGAAAGAGAATGGCACACGGAACAGGTCTAAGGGAGGTGGCACAGAGCAAAGGGGGAACTGCAATTAGCTGTACGTGGTCAGTGAACCCACAGAGAAGTGGCAGAAGAGGCCAACAAAGCAAGCAGGGCCCTTCTCTGCAATAAGTATGAGCCTGACAGCCACGAGGGTTCACCATATGGTGATTTAGAGAGTGACATCTGAGTTTGCATTTAAGAAAGATCGTTTGGGTGACAGCACAGAAACTAATGGTGTGGAAGATATTCAAGAGCACAGAAGTGGCACAAAACTGTAAGTTCCTTGAGATATTTATAGATATCCTGTAAAAACAAAACAAGAAAAAACATTCCATGGAAAAATAATTTTAGAACTGTACAAGATAAATGTTCCTCTTAGTGATTTACAATATACACTTAACGTTAAATCCTCTAAGAAGTCCTCGGTATAAATAACCTCTATATATGTTAGAAAAATGCTGGGCTAAATATTTTTCCACGAACATTTTTTTCAGGGAACATCTGTTGACTTCCAAGAAACAGTTGGGAAAATAACAGCATGGACAATGGAAATGGAAGCAAAGACGAAAATCTTGATGGGCTCCGCAGATGA
Source organism: Neophocaena asiaeorientalis asiaeorientalis (assembly GCF_003031525.2). Taxonomy (NCBI): domain Eukaryota; kingdom Metazoa; phylum Chordata; class Mammalia; order Artiodactyla; family Phocoenidae; genus Neophocaena; species Neophocaena asiaeorientalis. The sequence goes on along the minus strand of NW_020175436.1, from coordinate 94,385 downwards.
ACTGCAAGAGAAACATTTGGCTTCGTGTTAGTCACCTTCGGTTCAAACCCTGACCCTGCCACTTTACGGCTTTATAATCTTAGGCAAGTTACCTCACCTCTCTGTACCTCATTCTTCCCATCTGCAAAATGGGAACCACAAAAGCACACACCACAGAAAGTTGTGGTGAGTATTAAATATGTTGATATATGTGAAATGGGGAAAGTATGGCTTGATTCATGGTAAGGGCTATGTGTTAGCTATTCTTTTTCTTTTAAATTCCTTCTTACTATTTTGAGTATTGATACAGAGAAAAATATTTTTAATACTAAATTATGCTCTTAGTATTACCGTGTGACCCAGGCCCTAGTAGGTTGGTTAATATACTATGATCAATGTCATCAGGTTACAACCTCCAGAACAGTTTCTGATTCATAGCTCAGGTAAATACCCTTTTAGCAGGATTTTGGAAACCTCTGTTTACATTAACTGTAAAAGCACCTGCAACAGCGCCTGGCACTTAGCGGCTTCTCAACAAACATACGTGAACAAATGAATGAATGATTGTGAAAAAAAAAGGTACAAACTTCATAAAATTTGCTAACCATGATGAAAGACTAATATTATTTTTTCATGGTCATGGGCCAGGAGGACACCACCCAAAAAGAAAAAAGATGAAAGCACCTGTGGTCTGTCATGAAAATATTATCTAGCAATGCTTATCTTATCCAAGAGAAGGTTGCACCTGCAAAGGCTAGAACCTTATCAACCTTATTGGAGTAAAATTTGAATTTACTCCAATACAAAAAGCCTTGCTGAGACTGTAATAAACAAGAGAAGCCATGTGTGATTGGAATCCTTGGGGAGCCCCATGATCTAGAAATAATGAGACTGGTTTATGACTTGGAGGAGACAAAGGACAACTGAAGATATTATACCTAAAAGGTTTCTATTTACTCCCAAATCACCAGTATTTCTTCTCATACAGTGGAGGAGGTCATGCAACAGAAGTAAATGCTTACTTCTTGTGTTATTTGCACAATTAAGTCAAACTGTTTTCTGAGAGTAGCTTTAAAATTATTTTAAAATAATTAATGTACATGGCAACACATCAAATTGAACAGGAAAGCTTCTGGTGAAAAGCAAACATTTCCCTGTCCCTGCCATTCACTTATTTAATGGTCCATTTTTAGTTCTTGTGGCTGGCTCCATCTCTCTAAATCTCTCTAAATAAGGGGCTGAGATTGCTGCATTTCTTTTTTAATATATATATATATACTTATTTATTTTTGGCTGCATTGGGTCTTCGTTGCTGCACGTGGGCTTTTTCTAGCGGCGAGCGGGGTCTACTCTTCGTTGCGGTGCACGGGCTTCTCATTGCAGAGGCTTCTCTTGTTGTGGAGCACGGGCTCTAGGCACACCGACTTCAGTAGTTGTGGCTCACGGGCTCTAGAGTGCAGGTTCAGTAGTTGTGGTGCACGGGCTCAGCTGCTCCGCGGCATGTGGGATCTTCCCAGACCAGGGCTCGAACCCGTGTCCCCTGCATTGGCAGGTGGATTCCCAACCAATGCGTCACCAGGGAAGCCCCAGATTGCTGTATTTTTAATGTTTAATAACAGAAAATTTCCAACACCCCAAAAATAGAGAGAATAGTATCTTGAACCCCACATACCCAACAATTAGCTCTTATAATTACTAACACATGGAAATCATGATTCATTTATAAGCCCCTTCCCTCAGATTATTTTAAAGCAAATCCCAGACATTACATCATCTCATCTAAAGATCCTACAGTATCTCTAAGAGATAAGGACTTCTTTTTTTTTTTCCAGTAAAAAAGTGAAACATTTTATTACCTGGCATTGTATTTTTTTTTTTTTTTTTT
>NW_020175436.1:72977-92362 GCF_003031525.2 Neophocaena asiaeorientalis asiaeorientalis | reverse complement strand
CGCGGGCCTCTCACTGTTGTGGCTTCTCCCATTGTGGAGCACAGGCTCCGGATGCGCAGGCTCAGTGGCCATGGCTCACGGGCCTAGTCGCTCCGTGACATGTGGGATCTTCCCAGACTGGGGCACGAACCTGTGTCCCCTGCATCGGCAGGCGGACTCTCAACCATTGCGCCACCAGGGAAGCCCTGGCATTGTATTTTATTGTTGATTTTTTCCCTCTTTTACAATGGAGTTTTATTTCTTTTCCAGCTTTGAGATATAATTGACATATAACAGCATGTAAGTTTAAGGTATACAAGGTAATGACTTGAGATAGATAGATATATAGTGATTACTTTTTTCTTTTTATAACAATGACAAATACTAGTCAGCAATAAAAGGAACTATTGATACACACAAATCTGGACAAATCTCCAGAGAATGCTGCTGAGTGAAAAAAGCCAGTCCCAAAAGGTTACACAGTGTGTGATTCCACTTACAAAATATTCTTGAAATGACAAAATGAAAGAAATGGAGAACAGATTAGTGGTTGCCACGGGTTAAGGTGGGGGTTGACAGTGGGAAGTGGACACAGCTGCAGACCAGAAGAGATCTTTGCAGTGCTGGAAATGTCCTGCATCTCGACTGTATTTTGATATTGTACTACTGTGATACTGTATAATGGTTTTACAAGATGTCACCATTGTGGGGAGCTGGGCAAAGGGTGCCTGGGATCTTTCTAATTCTTCTTGCAATAGCATGCATCTCGAAAACAATATCAAAATAAAAATTTAGAGGCAAAAACAATGATAGGCAGTTTTCCCTATCTGAGAAGTTTTCCTCAGAGTTCAAACTTCTCCAATTGGTCCCTAATTGCCTTTTTACAATTGTTCAAATCAGGATCCCAACAAGGTCTCCACACATGCCACTTGGTTGATGGATTTCCTTTGATCTATGGCTCCTTTTTTCCCCCTTGTTATTTGGTGAATGTTCTGAGGCATTTATCCTGTAGTAGCTGAGAAGCTCTGGATTTGGGTAACTGCAATCATGTGTGTTTTTATGTTCCTCCACCCCCTGGTATTTCCTATCCACTGGTCATTAGATCCAGGCTTGATTCAATTCAGCTTTCATGCTTGTTGGAAAGACCATCTCATGGAAGATTATCGAGGTCCTCACTGCACCAGGAGGCTCATATTCTCTCCTTGTGTGGTGTTATGAATGGCCAGTGCTCTCAGGTGTCCAGTCCCATCCATCTATTACCTTTGGCTCCTCCATTGGCTTCTACCTAACATCCAACAGCTTTTGTGAACAGGTCTTTTTGATTAGTGAAAATTCTTCGATAAAGAATCTTCCCTTATCAGTTATTTGTTTACTTGAAATAGAGCTCAAATTTTATTTTCCACTTTCCAAGAAAAACAAAAACCCTGAAAATAAAAAAGAGTTGATGTCCTCGACAGCTTCTAAGGTGGCCTTTAAGTTTTGCTGTTAGTTTTTAATTATGAGGAAATTGGTTTTTCATATTTGATGCCAGTGTTTTAATCCATTGCAATCGTTATCTCTGATGGTCACACTGTCCTATCTTTGGTCAGCGCAAGCCCCTTTGGAATGATTTTGTGTCCTTTAACGTGGCTTCCTTGCTTGCACACTGGTCCAGACCTGGGCTCATTTTCTACTTTTGCCGTTGTAAATCTGAAAGCAGCCATTTCACTAAGGTAACGCTGATCCCTTTTAGTTGAAATGGTAGAGATGGTAACATAGGCACAAAGGATGCTCAGTGCTTCTATGCCTTACCAACAGACAGAGCTAGAAAATTATTTTAAATGGGTAAAAGCATGTGTTCATGATATTTCCAATGCAAATTTAGCCTAACAAGGTTTTGAATTTGATTTCAATTTTATCTTGTCTCTAGTGAAGAGTCTTGATTCCTAATGACAGCAAAAAACATCCCCACAAAACCCTGCTTATTTGATTCATTCTAGATTGAATTCTTCTATCAGTGAGTATTTCATAACTGTTTAAACTTTTTGTGCAGTTATTTTTGTCCTTAGGATACATCCCATTTGGACTTTTCAAACTTCTGATTTGAAAAAACTCTTTATGAGGTTAAGCCACCGACTTGATATAGTTACATGTTTCATTTTGTTTTCAATTTTTTTAAATTGAGCTATAATTGTTCCATAGTCACGCAGAACATTTACACAGTTCAAAGTCAAAAGTAAAATACACATTCAAGGAAATCTAGCCTTCATTCCTTCCTGTTCCCTCCTCTGTCTCTTCTCCCGACAGGTAACCAGGTTTTGTCTTTGGCCTATTCTCTTTTTTGTAGTGTTTAAGATTATATATATGTGTATTGATATATACATTTTTTTAAATGCTCCCTACTTCCTTAGATAAAAGGTAACATATGAGTTTGCCATATCAGCTGCCATAACAAACCACCAGAGGCTGGGTGGCTTAAACAATATTAATTTATCTTCTCACAATTCTGGAGGCAGTAAGTCCAAGATGGAGGTGCTGACAGGGCTGGTCTCCCCTGAGGCCTCTCCTATGCGCATACAGACGGCCACTCTCCTGCGGCCTCTTCTCCCTGTCTGTGCCCCCCGAGGCGTCACCCTTTGTGTCCAAATTTCCTCTTATAAGGACACCAATCAGATTGGATTGGGGCTAGGAACCACCTAAGGGCCTCATTTATTAACCTAATCACCTCTGAAGAGGCCCTATCTCCAAACACAGTCACATTCTGAGATGCTGGGGTGTCGGCTCCAACGTATGCATTCTGAGAACACAATTTATCCCACACCAGGTAGCTTACAACTTGTTTTTTTTCACTTAACAGTAAATACATCCTAGCATCACTGCATAGAGGTTTGGATCGTTTCTCTGCTATTTTCTACATCTACAAAAGACTCATTTTGTGACCACAACAGTTTATTCAACCAGTCTCGTGGACATCTGATGGACATTTGGTTTGTTAATCTTTTGCATTACAGAGTGTTGCAATAACTAACTTTGTGCATATGCCTTTTTGTATTTTTGTCATTAGATCTTTGTGATAGATTCCTAGAAATGGAATTGCTGGGTCAAAGGGTAAATGAAAATATTTAATTTGGCTTGATATTGCCAAATTGCCCTCCACAGAGATTCACACTACCAGAAAATGTACAAGCGTGCCTATCTCTCCCCAGCCTCACCAGCAAAGTATGCTGTCAAACTTCTGGATTTTTGCTAATCAAAAATGGTAAGAAACGGTATCTCAATGCATGTTAGACTCGCAGTTCTCTTATGATGAGCGAGTCTGAACATGTTTTCCATGTTTAAGGGCCCTTTCATTTCAATTTTGTGAACAAAAATCTCTTGGAGATTTTGATACGAATTGCAAAAACTTTTTTCCAAGTTTGTCCTTTGTCTTCTAAATTTTCTTACGGAGCTTTTCCCCCATGCATGCTCCATGCTGTTTGGGTCAAATGGAGCAAAATTTACCAGTCTTTGACCTCACTGTTTCTGGTTTTTGAGTCATATTTTGTAAACTTTTTCCATTTCTAGTTTATAAAGGAATTCATGCTTATGAATTCTACTGCTACTTCCAAGTTAGCAATTTTATTTTCAAAACTTTTCCAGCTTTATTAAGGTATGATTGACAAATAAAAATTGTATTTATTTAGGTTTCATGACTTAAGGTGCACATGATGATTTAATATATGTATACATTATAAAATGATTACCACAGTCAAGTTAATAAATACACCCATCACCTCACATAGTGACTGTTTGTGTGTGTGTGTGTGTGTGTGTGTGTGTGTGTGGTGAGAACACTTAAGATCTACTCTCTCAGCACATTTCAGCCTACGATACAGTACAGATCTCTGCTGCCTCCTTACCATAAACCATGAGGCTATCACTTACTTAAACTAAACCTTCCTGTTGTCTGTGTTAGTTTTGCTTCTTCTCTTGGTTACCTTTGAATTTACATTTCTATTTCTTTTTAAGAACTTAAAAACAGTATATCTTGAACCCCTAATTTGCAAGATGATAATTTTAAAAACAGCCATAGTGCTTACAGGACAGAGCTCTGATTCCTTCTCTTTCCTCTGGCGCCTCCTGTAGATGATTCCTAATACTACAAAATATCCTTTTCCTTACACCCCATTGTTGCTTGAAATCACACTTACTAAAGTTTGCTTCATATTCGCTCCAAAACTCTTGCATTCAGACTTTTCTTTGGAATGGTATAGAATGACCTTTCTTTTTCTCCTGTTTTTTTTTTTTTAATTAATTAATTAATTTGGCTGTGTCGGGTCTTAGCTGCAGCACGTGGGATCTTCATTGCCGCATGCAGGATCTTTAGTTGCGGCATTCAAACTCTTAGTTGCAGCACGTGGGATCTAGTTCCCTGAGCAGGGATCGAACCCGGGCCCCCTGCACTGGGAGCATGGAGTCTTAGCCACTGGACCACCAGGGAAGCCCCTCTTTTTCTTCTCATATGGCACATCTTCCATTTGCTCAATCATAGGTCTTTTTGTTTTTCCCTCCAGAGACCTCCTCCCTGGAGCACCCTTCTCTTGCTCAAATTTGGCCTGATTGCTCTTCTAGGCTGACTGAACAGCTATAATCAGAGATTTCTAGGGCACTCCTCTCCTGTGCTATTAGACCCACTGTGTCCTGGATTCTCAAGCTTATTTCCTCATTTTGCTAGAGTGTATCTCCCTCCAGTAATATTAAAAAACAAAAAAACCAAAACACATCTTTTTTTTTTTTTTTTTCCAAAACACATCTCTTGAGTGTCTTTCACAGTAATTGAATTTGGCTGGATACAGAATATTGGGCTTAAATTAAGTTTCCTTCAAAGCTTTAAATGTCCTGTCGAATTCTCTTTCAGTATTCAGACTGCTGTCAAACTTGATACCACTCCGATCCTTGTTTCCTGGTAGGAAAAGTCCATTGTTCTCATTATCCTTATTGTTCAGTTTCACACTGACATGTCGAAGTTGTGGTCTTTTCTCTTGGTCCTAGGAATTCAGTAGGACCTTTTAACTTGAAGACTCTTTCTTCAGCTCTGGGAAACCCTCCCTTTTATTCTGATAACTTCCTTCCATTCCATTTTCTCATTCTGAGACTCCAACGAAGTCTCCTAGATTGGTCTTCCATGTCTGTTCTTACTAGTCTGTTGTTCTCTTGTCCTCCCTTAACTTTCCTTAACTTTATTCTCTAGTCCAACTACCGAGTTTTATATATTTTTACAAACCTTTTTTTCTCTGCTCTTTTTTCATAGCATCCCCCGCTTCTTAGTTTTCTGCAGATAATATTTTCTGAAATCTGAGTATATCAGAATATTTACTTTCATGAAGTTTCTTTCCATTTTCTGAATAACCTTTCTCTCTGGGGGTCAGTTTTTCAAACTTACTATTGGTCTTTGATGCTCTTGGTTGTACTCAGTTATCTGACTCTTACTTAAGAAGATACTGGCTAAACTGGTAATGGGTTTCCTCTGCTTTCCAGCTCAGCCTCTTTCTTGCATGGGAATTCTACCAGGAACTCTGTGCAACGCAGGGCAGGGCAGATGGAGAGGGTCAACCGCAGGCTTTGCTTTAGGGAAACGAGCAGGCTGTCCAGACTGTGGGACCTTCCAAATGCCAGAATGAGAACATTCAGGTGACAACCCCTGTTCTGAGCTTCAGGATGGGAGAGGGAGTGCGGGGCAAACCGGCGCAAATTGTTTCACATACAGGACTTCAATTAATCCGTTTCCACTACCACTTCTCACTCTCAGCACCACTGGACCTGCCAATACTGGGCCCAGAGTTCCTCGGGATTCCCATAAGCAGGCTGGCTCTCCCACGCTCCCAGCACATTCTGGGCTGTAAACCTTTCCCCCTCTTTTATCTGTCAACCCGCTCCCATCTGCTTGTCTTCCAGAAATTCACTGAAGGCTGTTGTCGGTTGCTGAATACCCCTCCTCACCCCCTTCCTCTTCTCATCGCTATTCTAAGCCTATTCCTTCTATTACATCAATTATTTTGGCTCAGTGGGGTCCTGGCAAGGGTTGGGGCAAAACTTAATGGTCAACCCTACTTGAACTTTCTGACTATTAGTTTCATGTGAAGAAGTAGGTGGACCTTCTTCGCAACAGTGTTTTGTAGAGAGCAGGAAGGAACCCAGTCTCTAATGCCATGATCTAAGACGTATGCATATTTTCAACTGATGTGTATTTTTTTTCAGCAAGAGGATCTTTCAGAGGAGTGTGTGACCTAAAGAAGAAACTGAACCAGGACAACATCCGGTTTCTTCCGGCTCTGCCGACTTGGGGATGTTTGTGCAGTGTTTAAACCAAGTGAGGCAACACTTTTTGGTTCATGAATCAGGAGGGAAATTTGCTGTTTTGGGTGGATGTGTGCTGGGGTGAAATGGGTAAGTTTGGTTTTGGAAATGTTGAGTTTTGAGATGTCTGCAGGGTGGTCTAAGAAAAGATGCCTAGTAGGTAGTTGAACCTATGTTAACAGATGGGAAAGATTTGGGAGTTGTCAACCGTGCTGCATATGAAACCACCCAGAAAATAAAGCCATTTCGAAAGACAAAGAGTAGAACTCTGGGTAACATAAACATTTAGGAATGGGCAGAAGAAAACAAATCTTTAACCACAAAGGAGACCACAAAGGACAATTCTCAGTTATGTCAAATGCTGTGAACAAGACCTCTAAGGATGCACTGGATTTTAGTCACTAGGTTATTAAATGCCTTGGAAAAATAATGAAAGTGAAGTGGCAAACTGGTGGCAAAAGAGGCCTGACTTCTAATAGAATCTGAAACAGTGACTCTGTAGCAACCTCTGTGGGTCTCTCCAGCAACAGTGTGGGATGGGAAAGGGGATAATGGTGCATTAATCCAGGGTGGGAGCAGAATGAAAGGGATGAAGACCCAAGATAATGGACAAGAGTGTTGAAAACAGCTGAAGACAGCTTAGGATGAATAAGGAAACACAGGAAGTTAAAGGATCTCTGAAAGCTGAAGAGTTAATACTAGAAGAGGCATGAGTAAGATGGCATGAGAACACTGGATGGATAGGAGGCTGGGGTCGGAGAGTGGAGTGACATATAAATGTGTATTATTAAAACTGGGAAGGTCTTGGATACCAACAAGCTGTAGGGTGTGGCAGGGGACGGTCCAGCTCAGTGAAGCGGAGGGCAACACCAGGACCTGGGTCAAGGTGCTAGATCTGCTATCCACAAAGAGGCGGTGACATCATTGAGCCGGCACAGGCCTCTGAGTGTGGAGGAAGACAGAGCTAGTTTCTAAATTCTTCCTGCAATACGGGGAGAACATCCAACCAGCCACTGGCAGTAGCAAAGTCAAACAAGAGGCAGATGGCACATGCATCCCTAAGAAATCAGAGGATTCCCCAAAGAGGGTGAGGTTAGATTAGATCAGATTCGAAGATAAGAATCAATTCCACATTTGAGTGCCCATGATTCCCTGCGCTGGGTGTATGTAACCCAATGAAGAAAATGCAAAAATGGCCCTCGGGTAACTCATAATTGAGTATATAATCTCTTATGGCCCTTTCGATTCTATGATAAGATGATTTCAATACTCTTGGTCCAAGGCCAACTAGGAAAAATTTTGTTTCTGGGTTTTCCTAACCATACAACAAAGAAATGCACCACTTCTACTCTTTATTACATCTTTAAACACACACTCACCTGATTCTTTCTAGGAAGTGCTCTGTCTGCGCGATTGCTTTCTTGAGACTTCCTCCTATTAATTTTCTTTTCTTTATAAGGCTGAGCTTCTGTATTAAATAAGTTGCAAACACTCTCTTCTGAAAAACTGATCAACTGCTATAAAGAAAATTAAAAGCAGGGCTACCATAAAACAGTCAGTTACATTTTCATGAGTGTCTCTCACATTTCTTTTCCCTTCCCTGCGGATTCTACCATTTTACATCCCATTTCCGCTTAATTCACAAATTCCATTAGAAGTATTTTAACCAAGTCACATTCAAAAGAGGGAAATAGTAATTACTGATTTCTGATCAAACTTTGACCCAGAAGCATATGCACTCTGTCCTACTATTTTATGGAAGAGAAAAAAACAACTTAAGAATCGTTGTTTTAGGTGCAAACTATTATATATAGGATGGATAAACAACAAGGTCCTACTGTATAGCACAGGCAACTATATTCAATATCCGGAGATCAACCATAATGGAAAAGAATATGAAAAAAATATACATGTGTATAACTGAATCACTTTGCTGCACACTGTAAATCAACTATAGTTCAATAAAATTTTTGAAAATAAAAAATAAAAAAGAGGGTTCCCTGGCGGCGCAGTGGTTGGGAGTCCGCCTGCCAATGCAGGGGACACGGGTTCGTGCCCCCGTCCGGGGGGATCCCACGTGCCACGGAGCGGCTGGGCCCGTGGGCCATGGCCGCTGAGCCTGCGCGTCCGGAGCCTGTGCTCCGCAACGGGAGAGGCCGCAGCAGTGAGAGGCCCGCGTACCGCAAAAAAAAAATAAAAATAAAAATAAATAAAATAAAAAAGAAACACTGTCTTATTCATTCATCAAATATTTATTGAACATCTACAATGTAGCACCTAACTACTGATGGGTTATAGGGGGAAAAATCATGAACCGTCAGATTATCTAAGTTTGACTTCTGGGTTTACCATCAACAGTATCAGTGAAAAAAATATCAGTATTCTATATGTTTATGCACTGTGATGCTACAGATAAAAATCCAAGTTCATCTAATTTAATAAAATCGCAAAAGACATGCATTCGATGGGAGTTATTCTCACACTGAAAACAACTGAAGGTAGTTTTTGAAAAAGTTATATTTATGGCACTTTCTGACTGTTAACACATGTGACTCTGGAGAACAAATGTATGGACACCAAGGTGGGGGAAAGCCGGTGGGTGGTGGTGGAGGGGGTTGGGATGAATTGGGAGATTGGGATTGACATATATACACTAATATGTATAAAATAGATAACTAATAAGAACCTGCTGTATAAAAAAAGTAAAATTAAATTTAAAAATTAAAAAAAAAAACATGCGACTCTTCTCCACTTTGCACTTCGATATAACTCATAAAACCACACAGATCCCAAATAAACTTTCTAAACAGACTACCTTCCACATGAAGCACCTCGTTTATTGTATTTTTCTTCTAACAGAATTAATTAAAATCAAATCAGGGAAACAGCATTATCCTGGCTTACATGATAGGTAGGATATGATATTAGTTCTCAACACATTGATTAAACCAAGATTTAACTGATAAATCATTTGATCATGAAAACAGAGAAAAATCTAGTGCAAGATTTAAAAACAGATACATTGTGCCAAATACAAACACTTACACTTCTTCTGTTAGAGGTCCGCGTTGCTCTACCAACTTTACAGGAGGCTATTTTCTCGTGGTTATTTGAAGAGGCAAAGGTATCAGTGCCTGATGAGCAAGACACAGCAAAATTAGGGTAGCTAACAAAAAGCTGTAAGATCCATCATCTATTGGACACACTGGATGCTCTTTTGGATACCAATTTTGCTTTTAGTATCCTACCATATCTGAACATATTACCAGGAGAAATAAATTTTGAGATTTCAAAAACATTTTTAAAAACATGAAAATACTTTAATTTCACAAAGTTCAAAAAATTTTAATTTGGTCACTTTGAACGGTATAAATAAAAGGTAGTATAACCTGTCAAAGAGCATAAGCTTTGGAAGATGACAGGCTATACTTCCAATTTAGCTCTAACTTAACACTCCATGTCTTGGATTCTGTGCTAATGAGCTTGGTTTGTGTCCTAGAGCCAACAAGATGTGTTGGTGATCCATTAAAGGATTTCGACCAGGGGAGAGACGTGAGTAATGGTTCCATTGCAAGTGCTTTGCCTGTGACATTTGCTGGCCAAGTCCTGGTTTGTCAGGAAAGCACAGAGAGATCTTTGTTGCCTTGTCATGATCATAAAAAAAAACTAGAGACCTCAGAAAGTACATATGCACAAAATGCCATGTTGATGTTGATGAACAATTTTGTGTAATCAAAAATGACCCTTAGGATCCATATCATTTCAATTGTGCAACCTGAAAAGGAGCCTACTGTCAATCCTTAAGTGTTGAGAGGGCAACTCCACTACTTGCAGTGACTTGAAAAATGTGGCTACCCATCAGAGGAAGTTAAATGTGGGTGATTATAAAGTATGGACTTGGAATGGAAGGGGACAGGTAAGAGACTTCTTGTAAGCTTTTCTACACGATTTGAGTTTTTGAAAAATCAAGTACGATCATAATAAAAATAAAAATTTTAAAATAAGGTGATTTTCATATATACACATGTTTAAAATGACATTTATGATTTTTAGATAAGCCAAAGTTACTACCTGAAAGAGTCTCAGAGATTGAAGACTTACTAAGAGGACTGAGACCTGCAAATGATACCTGAAGAGGTTCTATGTTTTCCTAAACAAAGAAAAAAGTAGAAATTAGATATCTTTAAATCCAGTGGACACAGAAATAATGTGCCCATAAGAAAATAATACGTATTTATTTTTGTAGGAGGAACTGTAATAAGCATAAAGATGGGAAATAAAAGATTAACCAGAAAAAGTCAGAGCAAAACCAAGATACTGGATATAAAAATAAATGTTTTATAATATTTACCAATCATATTTAAGGAAACCATGCTTACTAACTACAACCCACCAAAAAAACAATTAAAAATATAATAATAATTTTTAAAAAGTGAAAGTAGTCATGATGATCCACTAATAAGTTACTTTTTGGTTTATTTAAAATCCCATATCCTAACCCCAGTAAAGTAAGAAAATTCATTAATAAACACAACCAAACATTACAGTATTATTCAGGAGACCTTAAGGGTAAATATAAATGCAGATGTCAAATCTTTTCTTTCCCACAGCCAGTATAATGGTAGCTGTTAATTTTTCATAGATAAGATCTGTCAGGTTGAAAAAATTATTTTTTCTCACCAATTTGCTCAGAGTTTTTAATCTGAAATGAATGCTGGATTTTGTCAAATGCTTTTTCTCCATCTGCTGAGATGACCATAGAGTTTTTCTGTTTTACTCTGTCAATATGGTGAACTCTGCAGATTGGCTTTCAAATAAACCAACCTTGCATTTTGGGGGTAAAATCTCACTTGGTCATAATGTATTTATTCTCTTTTTCGTTAGTATGTTAGTATGTTTGTGAGGATACTGGACTGTAGTTTTCTTCTCTCATAATGTCTGATTATGGTATCAGGCTACTGCTGACAGTGATGAATTGGGAAGCATTCCCAACTCAATTTGTTTGGAAGAATGTATGCAGAATTAGTATTGTATCTTCCTTAAATGTTTGGTAGAATTCATTAGTAAAATCATCTGCACATGCAGTTTTCTTTGTGAGAAGGTTTAAACTACAATTTAAATTTCCTTAGTTGATATAGAGCTAACGAGACCACCTATTTCTTCTTGAGTGAGATTGATAGCTTGTGTCTTTCAAGGAACGTAGCTTAAGTTGTTGAATTTATTGGCATAAAATAAAGTTGTTCATAATATTCTTTTATGATCCTTTTAGTATTATTAAGATATGTAATTATGTCACCTCCCTTATTCCTTATATTGCTAATGAGTATCCTCTCCTTTTGTCCTGAACAGTCTGATTAGAAGTTTACTATTATTTTCTGCAGCAAAACCTTCTGATTTCAATGATTTGTCTCTATTGTTTTTCTGTTTTCTATTTCATTGATTTCTACACTTATCTTTATTACTTCCTTTCCTCTTCTTAGTTTGGTTTCAATTTGCTTTTCTTTTTCTAGTTTCTTAAAGTGGAAGCTGAGATCATTAATTGGAGACCTCTATTATTTTCAAATACAGGCTTTAATTTTTAGAAATTTTCCTCTAAGCACTGCTTTACCTGCATCCCACGCATCTTTTGTTACTTTATAGTGGCTTAGGATCTACAGCACACATCTTTTAACTTATTCCACTTTGTTTATAGCCTAAGAACCCCTCCCAACCTTTATGCCATGTTAATTTGGTTGTATATTTTACTTACCTAGGTTATAAACCAAACAAATATTGTTGTTACTCTTGCTTTGAATAATTATCCTTTATGGAGGCTAATTAAAAAGAAGTCTGTTACATTTGCCCACATACTTAGCATTTTCAGTGCTCTTCATTCCACTGTGTAGACGCAGATTTTCCTGCAGAACTATTTTTCTTTTGACTAAAGGACTTCCTTTTCAACACTTCTTCTAATGCTAACCTGTTATGGTAATGAATTATTTCAACTTTCGTTATGTCTGAAAAAGCCTTTATTTCCACCTTTTCTTTTGAAAGATGGTCTCACTAGATAGAGAATTCTAGTTTGACAGGTTATTTTTGGTTTTTTGCTCCAAGTAGTTAAATACATCTTTAAAAGATGTTGCTGCACTGCCTTCTGGCTCGCTCACATAGTTTCCAACCAGAAATCTGCTGCCTCTCTCATATTTGTTCTTCTTATGTCACATGTCTTTTTCTCTCTGGCTCCTTTTAGGCCATTCATTGTTGATTTTAAGCTTTGTGTGTTTTTCTTTATGTTTCTTGTGCTGGGAATATGTTGAACTTTAGGATCAGTGGGTTAATAATTCTATCAAATTTGGACATTTTTCAGCCATTATTTTGCAAATATTTTTTTCCTGTTCCTTCCAATCTCTCCTCTCCTTTGGGAACCCTAATTACAAGCACTTTATACCACCTGAAGTTGTCCCAGATCACGAATTGTCTGCTCATTCTTGTTCAGTCTTTTTCCTGTGTGTCACTGAGAATAATTTCTATTGCTACATCTTCGAATTCACTAATCTTTTCTCTTGCAGTCTCTAATATGCTATTAATCTCATCCAACACATTTTTATTCCTGGAGATTATAACATACAGAGTTTGATTTGGGTCTTTTCTTTATCTTCCATGTTCTTAAGAAGCTCAGTCCTTTCTCACATTCTTGAACATATACGAAATATAGTTAAAGTAACTCGTTCAATGTCTCTCTAGAAATTCTATCATATGTGCCATTTCTGGGTCTATTTCTATTGACTGATTTTTCTCTTCATTATGGGGCATCTTTTCCTACACAAGTATTAATTTTTAATTGAATGCCAGACATTTTGCGTTTAACATTATTTGTTGCTAGATTGTTTTGTTTTGGTTTGGTGGGAAGGATAAAACCATTTTATTGAGGGCCCTCAGGGGAGGGTTGAAGGGCTGGGAGGACAATGAGATCTGATGCCTTGGCCTCCCTGGGATCTCCCCACCTTCACAGCTGCCAAAAGCAGTTTTGATATTCTTGAGGTTCATTATGCAACGCAGTTACATGGGTATAAGTTAGATCCTTTCAAGGCTTGCTTTTAGGCTTTGCCAGGCTTTTAGTTTAACTCTGCTCCACTAATGAAGCAATACTCTTCTGAGTACCTGACACCCTCTGAATTACAAGGTTTTTCTACATGAGTTGGTGGGAATACAATTCCTGCCCTGTGTGAGCTCTAGGCATTTCCCTCTGCTCCATTTGGGAAGTTCCTCCCTGGCCTGGGGCAGTTTACTCACAAGGATGTGTTGACCAGCACTCAGCTAGAGACTTGACGAAACCCTTTGCAGATCTCCAGAGTTCTCTCTCTCTGCAGGTCTCTTCTCTCTGGTATTTTACCCCTGTGAACTCCAGCCTCCTTCACTTTTCCAGACCCCAAATCCATCTTCTCAACTCATGGAGACTGCCAGGCTCCACCAAGGTATCCCCTCCCTGTGCTGCAGCCTGGAAATTCAGCCCAGGCAGTAAGTTGGGGCTCTCGTAAGGCTTACCTCATTTGTTACCCCCCTCAGAGATTACTGTCTGTACTTCCAGACAGTCAATGCCGGTGAACCACTGTTTCGTATCTTTTTCTCTGGATTTTTAGTTGTTTCTCATTTAATGTAAATTAGGTCCCTCTTATTCCATCTTGGCCAAAAGCAGAATATTCTTATTTCAAAGTATAACAGCAAGAGAGAGATTGAATGATGGCCCCAATATAAAAATGGGTAAGTAAAACTAATAGGCAGTTCTCAAGAAATTCAAATAGCCTATAAACATGTGAAAATGCTCAAACCTCACTAACAAACAATATTTTCCAGTCATCTTTTTCTCCTATTAAGCTATTTTCTAAAAAAGTACCATTAAAACCCAGGGTTTACAAAGGTATAATAAATTAAATCATTTATAGTGCTGTGAGTTCAAATTAGTACATACTTTCTGAATAATTTAGCAGTATGTATCAAAAAGTTCAATAAATGTTCATATTCCTTAATCCAGTAATCCTACCTGCAGAAATTCATCTTAGGAGGAAGAACAATTTATACTTATAATATATCAATTCTAAGATTGCTGCTCTTTCAACATTTTAACACCTCTGAAATCTGAGTACATGGTGTGTATCACAGTTTAACTTTCAGCATTTTTTCTTAGTGATAGATAAAACAATGGCACATCTTACAATCAATAGCAGTTAGGTTTCAGAAAATACGCTATGTACAAGGAGTCATGGAAGTATTGTTTTTAATAGGAGAAAACTGGTAATCACCTAGCTAGAAAATGCATTAATTTGTACCATGACACATTGTTCAGTCCATCTCATGATATCAAAGCACAATTATTGCTCATGCAAAATAGGTGAGGTCTGATGAAAATGTAAACAAGATTGTTCCACACTTTTCACACTTACAAGATTCTCTCCCTTGTCATCAAAATTTGGTTGAAGTAACCCCTCAGGAGCTGGGGACTGTTCAAGTAGCAGGGGACTGAGGGTACTTAAATCCTTTTTACGAACCGGTGTTTCTCCTTTACGCAACGGAGTGTTTGCTGGCAAAGATTCATCAAACACTTCAGGGCTTAGGTCCTCTCCGAAAGTAACTCTCTTCCTCTTCCTCACATTTAGAGAGTCTGGTACTGTACAATTTTCTTGACCTTCTATTAGATAATAAATGGGAATATATTTAAAAACTAGACTACATTTCTTATCTAAAAGACATATCCTAGCATCTTTTCACATGATTGCATCTGGCTATTTGTATAACACAAAACATAGTTTGTACAGAAAAAAAGTTTAAAGTGGAAAAGATAAGCAATATTTCTAATTAAAATATGGTCATGGATTTTAAAGTAAATTCTGCATGCCTGTCTTAAAAGATTACAAAATTGAACATCAATTTCCTTACAAGTTTCACATTAAGCAAAAAGGGATAGAGGACATGGGTGGAACCAATTCTGAAACTTCAACAGAGGGTCCACCCCTCCCAACTCTTCTTCATTCCCATGTAATTTCAGAAGCATCAGGCATTAGTAGATCATTGAAAATACTACATACTACCTCAGGTTTTTTTCATAACAAGCAAATGATACCTTCAGGCTTCAAAATAAATCTGAATTTCTTACCTGCTTTTCGTTCTTTGCAACAGTTTGCAAGATTTAAGATTAAGCTTGGATGAGTCCCACCATCACAAAGGTTGTCATGGTGTTCCTAAATAAAATAAACACTGATGAATAATTTTACATATATAAATACATACACACAGACATTAAGAACGACAACTTCGAATTTCTTTCCTGCCAAGGGTAGATACTACATAGTACTGCAGATTACCTTTACTTTCATAGTTGATCTGACTTAAAATGTCATGATATTAGCCACAACGAAAAACTGGGTTCCTTAGCTATCATAATACTTTAGTAAATAGTTTTAGGCCAAAATTAAAGAACAGAAATCCACAATGTGGGCTAAATTCATTCCCTCATTCTTGACCTGGCAAGTGACTTGAAGGAAAATGTGAATGGCCAGAATTACAGTGTACTCTGGATGGTGTCAAACGAGATAGACTATATAAATGGTCTAAAGTATAAGAATTCCACTACAACAAGAAAAAAACAAATATGTACATGGCATAATAGGGTGTTTTGTCTTTTAGACATGGGAACCACACCTTTTATAAGTGTATAAATCTCCAGTCTACCATACTATATTCCTGAGTCAGAACAAGCAAAGAAAGTAGCATTTGTCCTTCTGTGCTTCTCCAGAAGAAGATTATAGAGTAAGCAAGTTGGTGAGGAAAGGACAATGTGAATCCTGAAGAACAGGAGGGGCAAGCCCAAACACAGGGCCACTGGAGCAAAGTGGGCGAAAGACAGGGCTGTGGGTGGCTGAGAGGCACCTCCAAATCACCATCTGTTTGTCCCGTCTCATCCTAAGCCCTGACCAGCCCTTGTTCTCTAGAGCTGGTCATTTTCTCCAGCACACCCATCCCAAGAGCAGCCCCTTCTCTAAGAAACAGTCCTGCCCTAAACAAACCTCCTTCATCAAGCATCTCCTGAGACTCAGCTTCATTTTCCCAACCAGGAAAATGCTCACATCAGTATTTGTGAAATAAGTGAACTTATACAACAAAGTTCATGTTAACGTTTAGATTTACTTTTCATTATTACCATGAAAGTTATCCAACAACTCAAACAGAAAACACTTGCAAGCTTTGGGCAGCTTAGCAAGAAGACCATTAGTTGTGAAAGTCTTCATATGATTTTAGTGGCAAGACTTGATGTTTCTGCTACATTAACACTGTTAATTGATAAGAGTTACACAGATCATTAAGATGCTAAGTCTCTTCTTTGAGGAGAAGATAAAACAAATAAAAGATAAAAATGAGCAGTGCTGTATAGAAACCCAAATCAAGCTCTTTAACCAGAAAAATTGTTAAAACATTTAAAAATAACAACTGACCATATATCCATGTAGACAGAAGGTAGTCTAGTTCACTTTGGCTTTAAAGACAGATTTATAGGTATAGCTGTATGGTCAAGAACAACAACAAAATGTGTAATTCTCATTTGCCAGGCACTGGTGCTAACTGCACATTATTATCCTACTTTATGCTCAAACTACCCTGTAAGGAAGTTACTAATATTGTCCTTTTATAGATAAGGAAACCAGGGTACAAAAAGGTTAACTAATCTACCTAGTTCTTAAACTTCAGCGTCAGCGAATGAAACCGGGCACTGTGACCCCAGAGCCGTCCTCTCAACCTCTCAGAGTGTTTACAGCCTGTCATGGATGTTTAACGTCAGATTCGTCTGGGTTCATTAAACAACTTCAAGCCCGAGTTGATGTAAAATGGGGCTAATACCTTTCTTGGATACTGCTGCTGCACGTACATCATATATTCCAGAACCTTCACTGGAAGTACTCAATAAATGCCAGCTAGTTCCCATCAACCTACTCTCTTCTCATACTAGCTCAACTTAAAGATGCTCGCCTGTAAGAGGTATCTTGAAAAGCAGATATTTTTGGTGGAAATAATTAACAAACTCACACATTAATAACTTACGAAACTCTTATAAAATATGGTCTACCTATATTAAATTCAACATACTATATTCCAAACTGAGTTTAAAAAAAAAAAAGACATTTCCTGTTAGGCCAGTATTACATAACATTTCAGAGGTATTTCTTTGAACCAAAATGAATTTTTATTCAACTTGCTTTAGGAAATGTAGCTCTACACTGACCTGCAGGCTGTCTAGACACAGCTTTGCAGAAGGTTTCTTCAGCACAGAACGAAGTACAAAGGTCTCAGAGGATGGAATGTCCCTCTGGCACAGTGGAGTAACCAGTGACCTGGCTTCAGGAGCCACGTCTGTACTCACTTCTGTAAATTTGTCAACTGAAACCGCATCGCTGGATCTTTTGCCCTCTACAGAGTCAGCGACCTGGATTCCTTCAACACAGAGGTGTAAACATGAGAGATGGCAGACACCTGAGTCAGTCTGTTCTACAACAAAAGTAGTAAGTATTTACAAAAGGAATAACAACCTTTTCAGAAATTCAACCCTAAGATATCCTGCTTGAGGAGTGGCATCTGGGATTTCACTTGGAGACATAAAACAAAGAGAAGCGGCACTGGCCACAACTTTTATTTCAAATCTGACCACTGAGGGCAACAGTGAGTAAGGTGTCTTGGCTCCACGGAAATCTAAGAAGGCCCCCACGGCTCAACTATTAACTGTTAATCTGCTTCCACTCACGACACCTACGGTCTGCACCATGAAACTAACTTGAGCCAGACAATGAATCATGACTGATTTTATTGGTGGAGTCAGAGGCATTTTCAGCATGCAAGGGTACTGGGAGGGAAAGGACAGAATGCTGAGGAGAACGACTATCAAATAAAAAAATGAACATGTTGTATGTGCCCCCAAGCAAGGCAAGGCTCCCCCCTGCAAATGCTCACAAGAGAGCATTGCCTGATGATTGACATTTAACAAATATATACTGGGCGCTTAAGGTGTGACAGGCACTTTGCGAGAGATATAAACACCACAGATAAAGCCCCCATGGCCTCAGAGGACAAATAGACAACATAAAATATAGTAACTGGGGGGCACAGAGGGAAGGAGGTAGCTGTGCCTGTGTAAAAGGGTAGCATGAGGGACCGTGTGATGGGACTGCGATATATCTTGACTGTAGTGTGGTTATGTGAGCCTACACCTGTGATAAAATCATGGAACCAAATATACACACAAACGTGTGCATGCAACACTGGTGAAATCTGACCAAAAAGGTCAGTGGATTGTATCAGTGTTGATTTCCTGCTCACGCACCGTATTACAGTTATGCAAGATGCTACCACTGGGGAGACTGGGGGAAGGGTGGACAGGCTTTCTTCCTATGGATTCATTCTTACACCTGCATGTGAATCTACAGGCATCTTAATATAAAAATTAAAGAAATGTATATATAATAACAAGCAGTAACCTATGCCGTTAAGGAGAATAATGCAGAGATAGGGTTAGGGTATGGGAGGGTGGGGGCGAGTTCAAGGACAGCCTGCTGAGCAGGTACCTGAACACAGTGAGGAAGCGAGCCGCACGTGTGTCTAGGGAAGATTATACATACGCTCAAAGCCAAGTGCAAAGACCAGTGACAGGAGTGCCCCTGGCGTATAAGAGGTGGGGCAAGGCCAGAGTGATTGGAACAGAGCCGGCAAGAAGACAGCTAAGCCACAAGCTCAGAGTCAAGGCTAAGGACCAGGTCAGGTGCGGCCTAGTAGGAAGTGGATGGACTGGATTCTATCCTAAGTATGCTGGGAGGCCAGTGAGAGATTCTGAGGGGAGTGACATAGTGTGACTTGCATTTTATTTATTCTTTTGTTGTTGTTTCTGTTTGAAGGGTAACAGGTTTTTTTTATCGCCGGCAGTATTTAGAGGGGTTATTTTTCTTCCCTCCAGTTTTATTGATACAAGGTGTGGAGCATAATGATCTGACTGACACGCACCACGAAGTGATGGCCACAGTCAATCTAGTGAACATCCACCACCTCATACAGATACAACGTGAAATAGAAAAAAA
>NW_020175436.1:17296-72682 GCF_003031525.2 Neophocaena asiaeorientalis asiaeorientalis | reverse complement strand
CTGGAGCTCTTTCTGTTGGCTCCTGTGCCCTTTTGACATAACTCAGTATTGTATTTTGTCTGAACACTCCCTTGGTTTCTGTCTTTTTTTTTTTTTTTTTTTTTTTTACGGTACGCGGACCTCTCACTGCTGTGGCCTCTCCCGTTGCGGAGCACAGGCTCCGGACGCGCAGGCTCAGTGGCCACGGCTCACGGGCCCAGCTGCTCCGCGGCATGTGGGATCTTCCCAGACCGGGGCACAAACCTGTGTCCCCTGCATTGGCAGGCGGACTCTCAACCACTAGGCCACCAGGGAAGCCCAGGATTTGCTCTCTTAACACCTTTCATATATACCATTCAGCAGTGTTCATTATATTTATCATGTTGTACATGACATCCCTAGTGCTTATTTATTTTATAACTGGAAGTCTTTACCTTTTACCTGCCTTCCTCCAATTCACCCTTCCCCCTTCCCCCATCCCTGGCCTCTGGTAGCCAGAAATCTGAGCTCTTTTTCTATGTGTGTGTTTGTTTTTGAAGTATCCCACTTTATAAGACCTCTTCCCTCTTCCTAAAGGTGCACCGTCTGAGATATAATAACCTCTGGGGTGCCACCAGATAACCAGCTTAAAATAAAACACTGGAACCAGCACTAGACTCCTTTAATCAAGGCCCCACCACCTATGGGAGATTTGTCTTTTCCTCTCTTATACAATGTTCCTGCTTAGGGCCTAGAGGGGTGTTAAAATGGGATACGTTGGCCCTTGTTGTGATGTTCCCAAGAAGACAGAGTGTACAGGGAGGTGTTAGGTATTATGACAGTTTTTAATGACCATACTTCATACATTCTATAACCACCGTCAAAGAATATGTCACTCCTAAGACAAAGTCCCATGAGAGTAAAGCAAGAGAATTGGTAAGAATTGCTGAAGGCAAAAGCATCCTATTTCATCCAGGTAACAAACTCATAACCCTGCTCTCTGACCCATCTATCCATCCATCTATCGCATGATTAAAATTTAGAAGTCAGAGCAGATGTGCACCACAAGAAATGCTGAAGGAAGTTCTTTTTCGGGTTGAAAGGAAATGATACCAGACAGAAACTTAGATCTTCAGCAAGGAATGAAAAGCACCAGAAATGGTACCTATCTAGGTAACTATAAGAGGCTATTTCCAATATACACATATTTCCCAATACACATGGTTGTTTAAACCAAAAAAACCTTATCTTGTGGGGTTTAAAATGAATATAAATATAGTATAGATGACATCTATAGTGTAAAAGGACCATAAAAGACATGGGTGGGAGGAGAGGTAGTAGATCTGCACAGTTTGTAAAGTTTCTGTATTTCACCTGAAGTTGTACAATATTAGCTCTAAGAAGGCTGTGAAAATCTAAGGATGTATATACCACAGTCCTTACAGTAACCATTAAAACAAAAAAAACAAAAGATGCAATGAGGTATAGTTTAGAAGGTAATGGATAAATAGATTTCTAAAATTTCAAATAAGCCCAATAGACGAGAGGAGGGAAAACAAAAAATAGAACAGAAAATACATGAAAGAAATGGCAGATTTAGGGAATTCTCTGGTGGTCCAGTGGTTAGGACTTCACACTTTCACTGCTGAGGGAGTGGGTTCAATCCCTGGTCAGGGAACAAAGATTCTGCAAGCCGTGTGGATAAAATTTTTTTTAAATGGCAGACTTAAATAAAACCATTTCAATAATGACTTGAAAGGTTAATGCACCAAATATGCCCATTAAAAGGCAGAAATTCTCAGGATTGACAAAAAAGCAAGGGCCAGCTATACATATACAAGAGTTTTACTTAAAGATAAAGACACAGGTATGTTGAAAGTAAACCTAATACTTTATGGTGACTTTCATTCAATACAAGCATATTGAATGCCGGTCCCTTTTCACACACTTAAAAACCAAAAAAATCATGTGTAGTGTTTTCTCTAACAAAACATACTTGTTAAATGTTTAGAGATCCTATTCTTTCTTTTTCTATTGAATATAGTTCCCTGTGCTATACAGTAGGACCCTGTTGTTTATCTACTTTATATATAGTACTGCGTATCTATTAATCCCAAGCTCCTAATTTATCCCTTCCCCCACCCCTTTACACTTTGGTAACCATACATTTGTTTTCTATGACTGTGAATCTTTCGTTTTTGTTAATAAGTTCATTTGTATCAGTTTTTTAGATTCCACATATAAGTGATATTACATGGTATTTTTCTTTCTCTTTCTGACTTTATGATAATCTCCAGGTCCATCCTTTTTTTTTTTTTTTTTTTGCAGTACGCGGGCCTCTCACTGTTGTGGCCTCTCCCGTTGTGGAGCACAGGCTCCGGACACGCAGGCTCAGTGGCCACAGCTCACGGGCCCAGCCGCTCTGTGGCATGTGGGATCTTCCTGGACCGGAGCACGAACCCATGTCCCCTGCATCGGCAGGCGGACTCTCAACCACTGTGCCACCAGGGAAGCCCTATTTCATTCTTTTTTATGGTTGTGTAATATTTCATTGTATACATATACCACGTCTTTATCTATTCATCTGTTGATGGACATTGAGGTTGCTTCCATGTCTTGGCTATTATAAATAGTGCTGCTATGAACACTGGGGTGCCTGAATCTTTTCAAATTACAGTTTTTGTGTTTTCTGGATATATGTCCAGAGGTGTCCAGGAGTGCAACTGCTGGATCACATGATAGCTCTATTTTTAGTTTTTTAAGGAACCTCCATACTGTTCTCCATAGTTGCACCAATTTACATTCCCACCAACAATGTAGGAGGGTTCCCTTTTATCCACACCCTCTCCAGCATTTATTGTTTGTAAACTTTTTGATGATGGCCATTCTGACTGGTGTGAGGTGATACCTCATTGTAGTTTTTTTTTTTTTGCGGTACGCGGGCCCCTCACTGTCGTGGCCTCTCCCGTTGTGGAGCACAGGCTCCAGATGCGCAGGCTCAGTGGCCATGGCTCACGGGCCTAGCCGCTCCGCGGCATGTGGGATCTTCCCGGACCGGGGCATGAACCCGTGTGTCCTGCATCGGCAGGCGGACTCTCAACCACTGTGCCACCAGGGAAGCCCTCATTGTAGTTTTGATTTGCATTTCTCTACTAATTAGCGATGTTGAACATCTTTTCATGTACCTACTGGCCATCTGTATGTCTTCTGTGGAGAACTGTCTATTTAGGTCTTCTACACATTTTTTGATAGGGTTGTTGTTTTTTTTGATATTGAGCTGCATGAGCTATTGGTATAATCCCATCCTTTGTAATACATTCTATCAGCTTGGAAATATTTCACTAATTCTCATTGGTAGTAATTCAAAAAAGAAAATGTCATCTCTCACGTAACAAGAATTCTAAAGCATTTCTAATATACCATGAGCTCCTAAAATGTAAGAAACGGTTTTAGTTTTCCCAAATGTTAGCACATAGGTAAACCAAGCATAAATGTCTATTGAACAAACATTTCAATGGGCGAATGGGCACATGTACTAAGGAAAAATGAAATACTTACCACTTGAAGCCTCCGTGAGTTCTGAAAGTAGAGGATACTCTCCAACTAAACATCCAGACTGTAGATTTAAACCAGATTCAGAAGATTTCTTGGAGAAAAATAAGAGTAAAGAAGTATTAAATTTTATTACTTATAGGATTACTGATATTTTTATAAAGATTTGAGTAAGCATTATAGATTATCTGGAAATCTGATATTAAATCAATCAATCCATCGCCTTCATTATCTAGTTAATTCTTAAGGGAGTATATAGGAATTCTATATTAGGAACCTCCAAACATCCTACCCAATAATTTTCAGTTCTCTAGGAAACGTTTATAGGACACATTTTTGCTGTCTTATTGTTTGAAGTCTAGAAAACTATGTTAACTGCTTTCTTTTTTTCCTCTCTCTCTCTTTTTTTTTTTTTTTTTTAAAAATTTTTTTTTTTTTTTAAAAATTTTTTTTTTTTTTTAAAAATTTTTTTTTTTTTTTAAGGCTAGTCAAGTGAAGCAGTGGGATTGAAGAAGGAACAAAGAAATCTGTAACTGGCGGTGATCAATTAATTGTAAACATCACTGCATTCGGACCAGCCAACGCTTTCTTTAAAGAGGAAATTCTCAAAATAAAGAAAAATATAATGACTAATCAAACAACAGAAGGTATCAATAGCTAGAAAAGGAAAACCATCAATGGCCAGGATAGAAAAAGACACTCATATTAATGTAAAAACCACTTGTAAATCATGGTGTATGGCCAACAATTAATGGAAGTTCTGATAAGAAAAATTATTGTCAGATGATGATTCCATATCTACTAGAATAGAGCAGAGGGAGTGGAGATTATAAGCGACTCTGAGATATATATGAAACCCACGGGGGCCCTGATGGTCAACCCTAATGACCATCAAGCATTTATTAAGCCAGTCCAGATAAGGTCAACAGGACATGTACTGGATCTACATGACAGAGAAGGTGCAGGAAAAAAGCTTCCACTCTACCGGCATTAGGTGTCTTCTCTCACTAAAAAAACAGAAACCTGCTGTATCAAACCAGAACTAAGGGTCGTGCGAGAACTAGATCCCCATTTACATTTGTGTGAAGGTCAAGGGTCCTCAACAGTATGATTTATTATTATTATATACATTTTTTTGGCCGCTCCGTGCAGCACGTGGGATCTTAGTTCCCCAACTAGGGATCGAACAAGAGCGCCCTGCAGTGGAAGCGAGGAGTCTTAACTACTGGACCGCCAGGGAGGTCACTTAACAGTATTATTTAGTTCACATTGGTTATCATCTTTTGATGATGTTGACAGCCTCTAGGTAGTTATAAGGAACAAAAAAATCCCTACAGCTACTTGAACGCAGTGGGGAGAACAAGGGAGAAATTGCTAAATGGCACCATGCTTTCCAGCAGGTATTAAACCAGTGAGGGGCAGCAAGGCAGAAATGCCAGACCTCCAGACCTGAGGGGTAGAGCCCAAGTATCATCTTCGCCTCATTTACCAGTTCTGTGTAAATTAGGTGCTCATATGTCTGTCTCCCCCAGCAGACAAAAAGCTGTTCAAGGGCAGGACTGTGACTTTCACCATTGGACCACTGGTATCTACAACAATACCTCAAATAATAGAAGACCAGAGGGCTTCCTCTTTTCATAAAGTCTTTTTCATATCAAAAGCAGCATGTTAATCAAAACTGTCTCTAATAACCAATAAGCCAACCAACCACAAAAAAAATTCAGCAAGGAGGAAATTTCTCTCTCTCTCTCTCTCTCTCACACACACACACACACACACACACACACACACAATTTAAAACCCAGCTAAAATACCACAATACAATATACATAAGTACTATAATTGCAAAAGGGCCTTGATAGTCAGTCCTAAAAGTGACTAGCCAGAAATCCAAAGCTTCATATTCCTATGTTTCCAGTAAGTGAGTTACCTCAGAGAGATTTGCAGAAGTTTCAACAGCACACTGTCTATCTGTATTGGGATAAGCAGCGACATTGTGTATCTGGAGACCAAAGGCATCAGTTAGGTTTCCATCAGAGCTGCTCGGAGAGGATATTCTCTGTCGCTTGGATGACAAGTTTGCAGGGAACTCACACTGTTGACATTCACCAAGACTTTCCTTTTTGGCTAGGTACACAAAACAAAATAAAAACAAAACAACACAGGCCTTCAATATTTTATTTTACAGCATCATTTGAAACTTGTGTACATCCTAAGTTTAGTAAAATTTAATGCTTGAGCCTAAATACTTTATCAATGAAAACTCTAGTAGTACATTTTTTATTCCAAAAGGGAAAGCTAACTGAAAAGTAAAAGAACATGACTGCTAAAAATTTAATTATTAGAATTGACTTTTTTCAGACTTTAAAATGTACAAAGATACTCCAAGATACATTTGCAATTTTGATATAGTATCTCATTCTATTTTTAAGTTTAGAATGAAACCTTTTCTTTTGAACATTTTAAAGGATGTGGTTATGTTCTAATATTGGTTCTGCTTTGACCGTGTATGATTTTATGAAAAATACAGCCACAGTTCTTCCTAGGTACAAAAAGGGAATTTAATTGTCTACAGAACTTTAGTAATGATGTAAATAAAATATTTAAAAGCTCAGATAAAAACTGAAAAATAGGTAAGTTACAAATACAAATGAGTACATCGGAGCAGGTCATGTACTGCAGAGGTAGATGAACTGGATTTGTCTTGAGTAACAATGCCCTGCACCCAAGGAGGTGTTGAAATGTACTTGAAGATAGTTCAAGAAAGCAAACAAAACCATTTGGAACCTTAGGGTTATGGTGGTTACAGCAAGACCAAGATTTTGTCTAGTTCTGGTATTTGCTGTGCGCGGGCCTCTCACTGTTGTGGCCTCTCCCGTTGCGGAGCACAGGCTCCGGACGTGCAGGCTCAGCGGCCATGGCTCACGGGCCCAGCCGCTCCGCGGCACGCGGGATCCCCCCGGACCGGGGCACGAACCCGTGTCCCCTGCATCAGCAGGCGGACCCCCAACCACTGCGCCACCAGGGAAGCCCTAGTTCTGGTATTTGAAATGCTTTGCAATTGGAAAAATCAAACGTGACAAAAAAATTACCAAATAAATTACAATCTAAAAGCTATGGTAAAGAATATGGCAGGCTATTAAGATGTCAGGCTGAACATATCTGTTTATAATATCAGAGTTGGGAGTTTGGTATTCATTTAAATGCTTGCCAAACTTAATAATAATCCTCTAAAAAATCAAGGTTTGTGCACTCAAATCTACCATGTGCCCTATTCTAAAGATGAAATGAGCCCACTGGCTTCGACATTATAACACTTAGCACTTAATTGTGGCCATGTGGATATGTAAGACATAGGCTCAGGAGTGCTTGATATTATATTTTTTCAAGAGAAACCAGAAATCCAGATTTTTGTGTGAAATGTCCCAAATTTTAAATGGTAGGCCCTATTGAAAAATACAGCTCTACTCAGAAAAGACTGTAGAACTAAATCTTTATACTGAGCATGGTCTGAATAAATACTAAAGCCCTTCTTTCTACTCACTTGAGCCTGTGATCTTGAACTCTCCTTCCATCTCTGAGAATTCAGGACAGTCAGTCATTTTCTCATTTTCCTTTATGGAGTGAAAAGCTGACTGGAAGGCAGATATTTGTTCTCTTAAAGAATGAACATTTCGATACAAAACAGGGCTGCCCTGTTAAAATACAGAAGCACAGAGGACATTATAAATCAAACCAAAGATAGGCTTTTCGAAGAGCAGAGGTAATAAGTTAATAGAGCAGAGCCTCTCCTCCCGTGAACCACACACTCTTAGTCTGAATATTCGGTGTACAGCCATCGTCTTCGTTTCTCCTCTCTCCTCCTTAATCTGAGCAAAGAGCAATAGCTACATGGGAAGTATAAATGTGGAGCTATAGGCTGGCCAGTACTGATACTGACAAGCCCATGGACCAGACAGGAGAAATCTGGAGGAGATGGAAAGCACTTTAAAAAGGCACCCAGACAAAACACATCCCAATTATTTGAGGGCTTGACAATCTTTAAAAGGATTCTTTCTGGGGGTGGGGGGAGGGGTGGTTAAGGATGCTCTTTTATAACTGAGAGTCCATAACCTGAGATAGCCTCAGCGAATCAAATGTGAAAGGGAAAGAGGTTCCACACAAAATGTTTGAGAGGCCAGTTTAAGAGACTATATGGATGTTGAGCTGTACGAGTTGTTTACATATGTTGGATATTAATCCCTTAAAAAATGGGCAGAAGAACTGAACAGACATTTTTCCAAAGAAGAAATGCAGATGGCCAGTAGGCACATGAAAAGATGCTCAACATCGCTAATCATCAGGAAAATGCAAATCAAAACCACAATGAGATATCACCTCACAACTGTCAGGATGCTATCACCAAAAAGACCACAAATAGGGACTTCCCTGGTGGTCCAGTGGTTAAGACCCTGGACTTCCAACACAGGGGGTGTGGGTTCAATCCCTGATCTGGGAACTAAGATCCTGCATGCCCTGTGGCATGGCCAAAAAAAAAAAGACCACAGGGCTTCCCTGGTGGCACAGTGGTTGAGAGTCCATGCAGGGGACACGGGTTCGTGCCCCAGTCCGGGAAGATCCCACATGCCGTGGAGCGGCTGGGCCCGTGAGCCATGGCCGCTGAGCCTGCGCGTCCGGAGCCTGTGCTCCGCAGCGGGAGAGGCCACAACAGCGAGAGGCCCGCGTACCGCAAAAAAAAAGAAAAAAAAGACCACAAATAACAAACATCAGTGAGGATGTGGAGAAAAGGGAACCCTCATACACTGTTGATGGGAATGTGAATTGATGCAGCCGCTGTGGAGAACAGTATGGAGGTTTCTCAAAAAACTAAAAATAGAACTACCATATAACCCAGCAATTCTACTCCTGGATATACACCTGAAAAAAACAAAAACAATAATTCAAAAAGATACATGCACCCCCAATGTTCATCGCAGCACTATTTATAATTGCCAAGATATGGAAGCAATCTAAGTGCCCATCAACAGATAAAGAAGATGTGGTATATGTATACAATGGAATACTACTCAGCCATAAAAAAGAATGACATTTTGCCATTTGCAGCAACAAAGATGGACTTGGAGGGCATTATGCTAAGTGAAATAAGTCAGACAGAGAAAGACAAATACTGTATAATATCACTTATATGTGGAATCTAAAAAACACAATAAACTAGTGAATGTCTAACACAAAAGAAACAGACTCACAGATATAGAGAACAAACTAGCTGTTATGGGGCTGGGGTGGGGCAATATAGGGGTGGGGGAATAGGAGGTACAAACTATTGGATGTAAGACACGTTACAAGGATGTATTGAACAAAACAGGGAATATAGCCAATATTTTGTAATAACTAAATGGAGTGTAACCTTTAAAAATTGTATACAAAATAAAAATTAAAATCAGTAGTAAGAATTTTATGTCTGTACAGTTAGCAAAGAGTTTACCCAATAAGAACAACAAAAGACAAAAAGAGAGAGAGAGAGACAGACTATACGGAGATCACAAGAAAGCATCAAATCCTGGAGACAGGGCTAAGGAAGAAGGGATAGGAAGAACTTGTCTATTTGGAAATTTTACCAAAGTTTTCCAAAAATATCCTTAGAAAATGATCTGCATGGCACCTTTGTCACATGTAGGTCTCAGCATAACTAGTTCCATCCAATCTAGTCTCTATTCATTTCAGTCCAGACACACCCTCTCCCCAGGGGCCAGAGCAATATACAGATGTTCTGAAGTAGCTTAGACACCCACCCACATATACCCTCTCCCCTCTGGCACCCCCCAGCTAAATCTTCCTGATGTCGTGGGAGCTTACTTCCTTAGAGCTAAAAGCTAGCCATTCACTGAAACTACAAAGCCAAATAGTTGAAAAATGGTCTAAGCACAGGAGCTCTCTGGAAACTCTGCTAACAGGATTTCAACCAAAGAGTGGTCAAATTCAATTGGTATTAGCAGGGATAGAAGTGCCAGACAAGCGTAAGCAATATACAGTTTAATAGTTCTGCCGCCTGTAAAATAAATTACTGGTTAGGTTCTCTAGGGTTTTTTTCCCCCTTTATTATTTAGACTAACATATTTCCACTGATTTGGAGCTTATACCAATTTAAAAAATTAGGCTAACAGGCGAAAGTAAAGTAAAAAAATTACCTCCCTTTAAGATACCATATGGAGAAAAATCAGTTAAAATCTTGAAGCCATGTTTGATGGT
Source organism: Neophocaena asiaeorientalis asiaeorientalis (assembly GCF_003031525.2). Taxonomy (NCBI): domain Eukaryota; kingdom Metazoa; phylum Chordata; class Mammalia; order Artiodactyla; family Phocoenidae; genus Neophocaena; species Neophocaena asiaeorientalis. The sequence continues at coordinate 62,923 of NW_020175436.1, read as the reverse complement.
GAATCTGCTCACACACTGGATTCTATTCCCAGTTAAACACCTTCATAAAGCAAACTCTGTTGCATAATAACACATTTAAAATTCAAATATGGTTGATGATGTAAACCTTTACGACATAAACAGCACATAACATTTATAAAAAGCTGGTGGTCAACTCTTACCTAACTGAGATATAGAGAAAGAAAGGGTTTATCCCAAAGTCATACAATTTACGTTGAATGTGTATTTTTTGTACTTATATTTGAACATGGGAGGGTTAGGTTTAATGTGCTAGGAGTTTGGAGCATTTTGAAATACTGCTTTAAACAAATTAAAGGTTCCCCAGTCAAAATTGTTTCTGGACTTCCCTGGTGGTGCAGTGGTAGAGAATCTGCCTGCTAATGCAGGGGACACAGGTTTGAGCCCTGGTCTGGGAGGATCCCACATGCCACGGAGCAACTAGGCCCGTGAGACACAACTACTGAGCCTACGCGTCTGGAGCCTGTGCTCCTCAACAAGAGAGGCCCGCACACCGCGATGAAGAGTGGCCCCGGCTCGCCGCAACTAGAGAAAAAGCCCTCACGCAGAAACGAAGACCCAACACAGCCAAAAATAAATAAATTTATTTAAAAAATTGTTGTTTCTCTGTTTCCTGACGGAGAAAGAGAACAATGTTCATATACAAAAATTAAAGGAAGCATTCAAAAACGTACTGCGTTTTTGATGCTTTTGTCTTAGGAATTATATCGGTCAGTCAATATTCTCCCCACGTACCAGAAACTATTCAAGGGGCTCAGGATACAGGGGGAAATTACATTCTAGAGTGAAACTCTTAAAACATATTAATATAGTTTCAGGTACAAGAGGTGCCACTGAGAAGGTAAAAAAGGAGTGTGGCAAAAAAAAAAAAAAAGGGGGGTGATCCCGCGTACTGCAAAAAAAAGGAGTGTGATTTAGCAATAACAGTGCTGCTTTACTGGAGTCAGGACAGCGCTCTGTCAGGAGTAACATCTGAGCTGGAACTGAAACAGAAAGTGGTAGTTAAGGGAAGATACTGGGGGAGGAAGGCATTCTGCAAGAACAAGCCGGAACAAGAGCAAAGGCCCTGAGATGGAAGGAGGATGCAGCAGGAAGAAGGCCCGCGTGCCCAGAAAACAGCAGGAGATGGCGAGCTGAGAATGGGGATAGGCAGGGCTCAGATCGGGGAGGGCACTCAAGGCTTCAAGATGGAGTTTGAGTTTAATTCATGGCATAACAGGAAGCCACGGGAAGGTTTTAAGAGGCAGAGTGAATGATCTGATTCATTCTTTAAAAGTGTCTCTTTGACTGCTCTGTGGGATGGTGGACGGACCAGGGAAGGAGGGAAATAAGGAGACCAGTTATGAAGAAGCAGCTGGTGATTCAGGTAGAAATCACATTAGGGTTGTAGCAATGGAGCTGGGGGACATGAGGAATTACAGACAGGTTCCTGAAATGAAGCCAAAAGGTAATAATGGGTTGGATGTGGGAGATGAAAAGGAAAAAAAAAAAAGGAAGGAACCGAGGAAGATTTGGTAGGTTGTTGGCCTGAGCGACTGGACGGCAGCGTGTACTGAGATGAGGAAATGGACCGGAGGATCTCGTGGGGGATGGAAACCTGGAGTTTGGCTGTGGCCGTGTAACACTCGAAATGCTTACTGGAACACCCAAAGGCAGATGGTGAATAGGCAACTGGGTATCTAAGTCTGGAGCTCTACAGAACTCTGGGCCAATGTTAGACATTTGAGTCATCAGCCTATAGATGATGTTCAAAGCCATAGCAAAGGATTAGTTTACCTAAGGAAAGCAAAGAAAAGGGGGCAGAGGAGAGCCCTGGGGAGCTCAAGCATTTGTGAGGGGAAAACTGGAAGGCCTGGAATAAGCAAATGAAACACAGGAACGGATGACAGTGACACAGGAAGAAAATCAGGTCAGTGTGGTATCCCAGAAACAAAGCAAAGAAAGCGCTTCAAGGAGGGAGTAGCTAAACTCAGGCAAAAGCTGAGGCAAGGTTGCGTAGGATGCAAACTTAGACTTAATCTTTGTCTTGGCCAAGATGCGGGCCATTTGTGATCAATGGTGACAAGAGACTTCTCAACGGAGTGGTAGAAACAAAAGTCCAATTGGAGTGGCTACAGCAGAGAGAATGGAGGGAAGGAAGTGGAGCTAGACAGGACAGATAGCTGTTCAAGGAGCTTTGCTGTGATGGACAGGCATAGGAATGGGATGCCATGGGGGTCTAGGAAGAGTTAAAGGGACAGAGTAAGACAAATGCATAAGGAAAAACAGGTCAGAATAACATACATGGTCACAATGATGTAAACATTCGAATACTGATGTAACCAATCTATTGGGAAGTTATAGAGGATGGGAAGTGCATACATACATTTACGATAAAAGGTATGAGGAAGAAAGAGGGCTAACTTTCCACTGAACACAATGGGAAGTCAATAACTAATGCCATAACACTTAAAGATCAAGAAGTAGCAATTAGGCAAAAAAAAGAAAGAAAGAAAGAAAAAGAAAAGAAAAGGCATGCAAACTGGAAAGGGAAAAGTAAAACTGTCACTATTTGCAGATATATATTATATATAGAAAATGACTACACCAAAAAACTGCTAGAATAAACAAATTCAGTAAAATTGCAGAATACAAAATAAGCATACAAAAATGTTGTGTTTCTACACCCAAATAAAGAATTATCAGAAAGAGAAATTAAGAGAACAATCCCATTTACAACTTCATCAAAAAGAATAAAACACTTAGGAATAAGTTTAACCAAGGAACTGAAAGACGTGCATCCTGAAAACTATAAGACACTGATGAAAGGAACTGAAAAAGACACAAATAAGTGGAAAGATATTTTGTGCTCATGGACTGGAAGAAATAATATTGTTAAAATGTCCATACTACCCAAAGCAATCTACAGATCCACTGCAATCCCTGTCTAAATTCCAACAGTATTTATCACAGAAATGAAACAAACAATCCTAAAGCTTGTATGGAACCACAAAAGGCCCTGAATAGCCAAAGCAATTTTGAGAAAGAACAACAAAGCTGGAGGCATCATGCACCCTGATTTCAAACTATAATACTATAGTAATCAAAACAGAAAAAGATGCATAGGTCAATGGAAGAGAATAGGGAGCCCAGAAATAAGCCAACCCATATATGCTCCATTAATTTACAACAAAGGAACCAAGAATCTACAGGCATAACTTGGAGATACTGTGGGTTAGGTTCCAGGTCACCACAATAAAGTGAGTATTGCAGTAAAGCAAGTCACAAATGTTTCGGTTTCCCAGTGCATATACAAGTTATGTTCACACCATACTGTATGCTATTAAGTGCACAAGTGCATTATGTCTAACAGCGTACATACCTTAATTAAAAAACCTTACTGCTAAAAAATGCTAACCATCATCTGAGCCTTCAGTGAGCAGCAATCTTTTTGCTGGTGGAGGGTCTTGCCTCAAAGACTGATCAGGGTGGTGGCCGCTCTAAGTTAGAGTGTGGCAATTTCCTAAAATAAGACAACAATGAAGTTTGCCACATAGATTGACTTTCTTTCACAAACGATTTCTCTGTAGCATGCAATGCTGTCTGACACCATTTTACCCACAGGAGAACTTCTTTCAGAATTAGCGCCAATCCTCTCAAATGCTGCAGCTGATTTATCAACTATGTTTATGTAATATTCTAAATCCTTTGTCATCATTTCAACAGTCTTCAAAGCATCTTTACCAGGAATAGGTTTCATCTCAAGAAACTTTCTTTGCTCATCCGTAAGAAGCAACTCCTCATCCATTTAAAAGTTTTATCATAAGATGGCAGCAATTCAGTCACATCTTCAGGCTCCATTTCTAATTCTCTATTTCTACCACATCTGCAGTTACTTCCTTGAACCCCTCAAAGTCTTGGGTCCCACAAAGTCATCCATGAGGGTTGGAATCAACTTCTTCCAAACTCTTATTAATGTTGATATTTTGATCTCTGATCTCTTTCCATGAATCATGAATGTCCTTAATGGCATCTAGAACGATGAATCCTTTCCAGAATGTTTTCAATTTACTCTGCCCAGATCCAGAGGAACCACCATATATGGCAGCTATAGGCTTACAAAATGTATATCTTAAATAATAAGACTTGAAAATCAAAATTATTCCTTGATCCATGGGCTGCAGAATAGATGTTGTGTTAGCACACATGAAAACAACGTGAATCACATTGTACATCTCCATCAAAGCTCTTGGGTGACCAAGTGCACTGTCAATGAGCAGTAATATTTTGAAAGGAACCTTTTTACTGAGCAGTAGGTCTCAATAGAGGGCTTAAAATATTCCGTAAACCATACTGTAATCAGATATGCTATCATCCAGGCATTGTTGTTCCATTTTTAGAGCACAGGCAGAATAGATTTGGCAAAACTCTTAAGGGCCCTAGGATTTTCAGAATGGTAAATAAACTGAATTCAACTTCAAGTCACCAGCAGCATTAGCCCTTAACAAGAGAGTCAGCCCGTCCTTGAAGCTTTGAAGCCAGGCATTGACTTCTACTCTTTAGTTATGGAAGCCCTAGATGGCATCTTTTTCCAATGTAAAGCTATTTCATCTATATTGAAAATCTGTTGTTTAGTGTAGCCACTTTCATTAATTATCTTAGCTAGATCTATCCCCTGGATAATTTGCTGCTTCACCTTGCTTTTATGTTATGGAGACGGCTTCTTTCCTTAAACCTCATGAGCCAACCTCTGCTAGCTTCAAACTTTTCTTCTGCAGCTTCCTCATCTCTCTCAGGTTTCATAGAACTGAAGAGAATTAGGGCCATACTCTTGATTAGGCCCTGGCTTAAGTGAACGTTGTGGCTGGTTTGATCTTCTATCCAGACCACTAAAACTTTCTCCATATCTGCAATAAGAATGTTTTGCTCTCTCATCATTCGTGTGTTCACTAGCGTAGAACTTTTAATTTCATTCGAGAGCTTTTCCTTTGCATTCACAACTTGGCTAACTGGCCAAGAGGCCTAGCTTTCAGCCTATCTCAGCTTTTGACATGCCTTCCCCACTAAGCTTAATAATTTCTTGCTTTTGATTTAAAGTGAGAGATGTGCAACTCTTCCTTTCACTTGAACAGTTAGAGGCCTAATTTCAATAGTGTTATTCTCAGGGAATAGGAAGGCCTAAGGAGAGAGAGAGAGAGATGGGGGAATGGCAGGTGGTGGAGCAGTTTGAATACACACACACACACACTCACACACACCCCCCCACACACACACAGCATTTATCAATTAAGTTTAACATCTTATATGGGTGCAGTTCGTGGCGCCCTAAAATAACTACAATAGTAATATCAAATATCACTGATCACCTTAATAGTAATGATATGATATAATAAGATAATAATGAAAAAGTTTGAAATATTGCAAGAATTACCAAAATGTGACACAGAGATACAAAGTGAGCAAATACTGTTGGAAAAATGGTGCCAGTAGACTTGCTTGACGCAGGGTAGCCACAAACCTTCAATTTGTTAAAAAAAAAAAAAAAAAAGGAGGTCTTCCCTGGTGGTGCAGTAGTTAAGAATCCGCCTGCCAATGCAGGGGACACGGGTTCGAGCCCTGGTCCGGGAAGATCCCACATGCCGTGGAGCAACTAAGCCCGTGTGCCACAACTGCTGAGCCTGCGCTCTAGAGCCGGCAGACCACAACTACTGAAGCCCGTGCGCCTAGAGCCCGTGCTCCACAACAAGAGAGGCCGCTGCAGTGAGAGGCCCACGCACTGCAGCGAAGAGCAGCCCCCGCCTGCCCCAACTAGAGAAAGCCCGCGCGCAGAAATGAAGACCCAATGCGGCCAAAAATAAATAAATAAATTTATTTTAAAAATGCAAAGCACAATAAAGTAAAGCACAATAAAAGGGGGTATGCCTATACAATGAGAAAAGGACAGTCTCTTCTATAAACGGTGTTGGGAAAACTGAACAGACACAAAAAAGAATGAAACTGGACCACTATCTTACACCATACACAAAATGGATTAAAGATTTGAACATAAGACCTGAAACTGTAAAACTCCTAGATGAAAACAGGTGATAAGCAACTTGACATAAGTCTTGGTGATGATTTTTTGGATTTGACACCAAAAGCAAAGGCACCAAAAGCAAGAACGAACAAGTGGGACTATACCAAACTAAAAAGCTTCTGCACAGCAGAGAATCATCAACAAAATGAAAAGGCAACCTACCAAACGGGACGAAATTTGCAAATCATATGCCTGATAAGGGGTTAATGTCCAAAATATAAAAAGAACTCATTTCAACTCAACAGTAGAAAACAAATCTGATTAAAAAATGGGCAGAGGGGCTTCCCTGGTGGCGCAGTTGTTGGGAGTCCGCCTGCTGATGCGGGGGACGCGAGTTCACGCCCCGGTCCGGGAAGATCCCACATGCCGCGGAGCGGCTGGGCCCGTGAGCCATGGACGCTGAGCCTGCGTGTCCGGAGCCTGTGCTCCGCAACGGGAGAGGCCACGGCAGTGAGAGGCCCACGTACCACAAAAAAAAAAAAAAAATGGGCAGAGGATGTGAATATGCATTTTTCCAAAGACATACAGATGGTCAATAGGTACATGAAAAGGTGCTCAGCATTACTAATCAGCTGGAAAATGCAAATCAAAACCGTAATGACATATCACCTCATACCTGTCAGAACGGCTATTACTGAAAACACAAGAGAGAACAAGTGTTGGTGAAGATGTGGAAAAAAGGGAACCCTTGTGCACTGTTGGTCAGAATGCAAATTGGTGCAGCCACTATGGAGAACGGTATGGGGGTTCCTCAAAAAATTAAGAAGTACTATATGATCCAGAAACTCTACTTCTGGGTACTTAATCAAAGGAAAACAGTAACTCAAAAAGATATATGTACGCCCATGTTCAACACAGTATTATTTACAACAGCCAAGATACAGAAACAACCTAATTGTCGCTTGATGAATGAATGGATAAAGAAATTGTGGTATACACACAATGGAATATTATTTGGCCATAAGAATGAAACCTTGCCATTTGCAACAACATGTTGGACTTCAAGGGCCTTACGCTAAGTCAGTCAGTCAGAGAAAGACAAATACCGTATGATCTCACTTATCTGTGGAATCTAAGACAAACACACAAAAGAAAACAAAAAAGTCAAACCAAGCTCATAAATACAGAGAACAGATTGGTGGCTGGTTGTTGGGAGTGTGTAAAAAATAGGTGAAGGGGGTCAAGAGGTATAAACTTTCAGTTATAAAATAAGTAAGTCATGGATATAATGTACAGCATGGTGACTATAATTAATAATACTGTATTGCATATTTGAAAGTTGCTAAAAGAGTAGATCTTAACAGTTCTCATCACAGGGAAAAAAGAATTTGTAACTATGTGCGGTGATCATTTTGCAATATATATATCCCTCATCCTTCCTCCACTACTCTTGTTTTCATTCTTGAATATCTCAATGCTAGATACTACAACTATATATTCCAGCAATTCTTTTAATAAGTACAGTCATATGATATGTGTGGGGATGTGTTTATGTACATATGTGTATGTATATCCTTAAGAAAAAAAAAAGAGAAAAATCAACAGCAGATATGGAATGTCACCAAACAAAAACTGACTTAGTCCAGAGAAAGCTGAAACTGACAGGGGCTCCTTAGGGTGGTCTCGTAACAGGAAACAAGCGGACTTGCTAGAGACCCCCAGAAAGGCTCAGGTTATCTAAAGCATCAGATATTCAATATGTCTGAAACAAGGGTCCAGGGCAATGTTGAAGCTGTATCAGTAGCACTTGAACCCACAGATCTCTCCACAAATAGCAAAGAACCTTTATGTTTTGGAGGGAACCTTTATGTTTTAGGACTCTATGAAATCTAAACAGCTAAGGATAGGAGGCCCTGTACTGAAAACAGTTTGTCTAAGTCTTCTCAATGCCTTCCAGCCACTTTCCACCATTTGCCTTCCACGGTTCTAGGGCTCAGGTTTACATCCCCAGGAATTCCCTCAAAGAAAACAGATCTGCCAAAGAGAAAGTACCCACAGGATTCTAATATTTGGGAGTTCCTTCACTGAAAAAGTGGCCCTGCTGTCCTACATGGAAATCCACTAGCCAACAGAGCCAGACCACACACAGTTAGCTCCCAGTCAGTTTTTAAAGTGTCGCACCTTCAAATGTGAACAGAGTCAACGATCACAGGCATCTGAAGAAAGATTTGAGAATGAGCCAGAACCTAAAATAATTAGGTAGCAAAATGAGACCCCATGAAATATGGAAGAAAACTTCAACAAAACTATAATGTCCTCAACAACGCACAGTGAAAGATAGTCCATCATGATAAATTAAAAGACTAAACCAAAAAAAAAAAGTACTTATTAATCACGGGAAAAACAAAAATCATGCAAGAAAGGAAATATGGCCCTAACACACCATATGGCAATTCATGAAAAATATCTATAGGGTTAGATAATACATACTAAACCCTAATTTAAACACAAATTGTAACTGGTTGTACTGGTAGGAAGGCAGGAAGAGGAAAGTGTCAGGACAGCTATGGCTAGGAGATGTGAGAGCAAAATCCTCATTTTTCACAGAAATAACAACAATGATAGCATAAAACATACCATGTTCCAGGCACAGTTGTAAGTACTTCATATCTATTAATTTATTCAACCTCATAAAACCCTTGCTACTATTATCACCCCTGTTTTATACATAAGGAAACTGGAACAGAAAATTCAAGTAATTTGCCAAAAGTCACAATTAACTAATAATAAAGCCTAGAATCAAACGCCAACAATACAACTCCACAGGCCATGTTCCCATATACTCTAACACAGTTCTCAATAAGTTTTTACACCCTAAAGAATTACTGAGCACACCGAATACTCTTAGTTCACGTTCGTTATATCTATCAAGAATATTTCAACAGCTTTTCCAGAATTGTGGATATCCTTTAATGCAACACAAAATTCAATGAAGATTTCTTAAACGTTAGTTGCAATGTCAAATATGAAATCTTATCAATGAACTTTTCATATTCTGTTATGTTAAAATCCATGGGCCTATCCTGCAACTTGAGGGTATAATTTGCATGTACTGGTCGTGTAGAAAATACTGGTTCACTCAGTTATGTGTACCTTCCAAACGTTAACATATTTTACTGTGCAATATCCAGACGTCACATTAATATCCCCACTGATCCATCAGAAAAGTGCAGCCACTGGGAAGCTGTCAAGTAAGATCACAGTCGTGAATACAAGTTTTCCAAAATTCTAATTTTCTCTCAAAAACTCGAATTTTTTCATTGGTAAGAAATAGCTGGCTTTCCTTGAAGTGGCAGGTTCACTGTTCATTTCTGAGAAAAAGCCAGCCACGTTCCCAAGTCTGACTAACCATGTCTGTCAGTCATTCTTTCAAATAAACACGATGTTCCGTGAAAAAGTGGCTAGTTCAACTCACAGCTCAAACAATCATATCCATAACTTTTCTGGAAACATTAACCACACTTTGGTATATACTTTGGAAATGCCTGGTGTCTACTTCCCATTTCATCACACACAATATTCCAGGGTTGAAAATTAATAAAATGTGTAATTTTTATTGCTTCATCAAGGATGTTAAGTGAAACTGGCCTTATTATTGTTTTCTGTAAACAATGAACAGGGTTGAAGGTAAAATGATTGCTTGATGCCATCAGTTTTAACCACCACTGCTCTTATACCATGAGTGCAAACATCAACACAGTGAAAAAGGGCAAATAACACCTTAGTGCTGTTTCAACAAATAGTTTGACCTCATGGACCTCTTGGATGGGACTCAGGTATTCCCAGGAATCTGCAGATAATTTCTGAGAAGCCCTGCACTGCACTAAACAGCCTCATGTATACACAGGGTCTAAAACGAAAAATAAAGAAGTGGCAATAAAAGTACCTTTTAAAATAGGAAGGCCCATACCAAAAGAGCCAAAGGAGCCAAAGAAGGGCAAGCCCGGGACTGTCTTTCATAGCAAGTCTTGTACTATTTGACTTTTTTAGAAGCATGTATTATTCTGATAAAAATCTGCAAAAATATCTAAATACTTCCCCATCAACAAACACTTCGCTCCTTTCCACAAGGTTATCCCAAATACATTTTGGTGGGGGTGTGGGGAACTCTTGCCCCTACATGTCAACACACAGTAGTCACAAAAGTATTAGACACTTACAGACAAAATATTAAAACAAAAAGGTCGGAAAACACTGCCTCACCTCATTAGAGAAAAACAGACATGAACTAGACAAAAATGTGCAAAATAAAACAGAAAGCGCCTCCAGAACACCATTTCTATCCAGGATCTCATAACCTTTAATAGATCCATGCTCAACATCAACATTTAAACTAAGCACACAATCTCTGTAAGACAGAGAAAATATTCTCTCTCCAGATCCAAAACAGATGAGGGGCACTGGAGAGTACCAACACTGTACAAAAGCTTTCTAACAGAGCAAAACATCCCCCTAGAAGAATTCATGACGGAACTTAAAAAAGAAAACCATACCTGATAAGGGGAATTCTTGGTCAAAGAAGCATTCTTTAAATTCCGCTGCTGGGCAATGAAACGAATTAGATGGTTTGTTTCCGGAGAGCCCCGAACACCAACTGTAGAGCGTCGTCTGGATTTTTTAAGGTAGGATGATGACTTTCCTATAATAAAAACTCTTTTGTAAGTTGGAACACAACAAGGCAATCAGTAATCATGCCCTGAATACCCATGATCCACCAGCCTGAGAGAGAATATGATGAACGCATCGTACAGGGATCTAAATGGAAGAGTACAGGCAAAATTGTGCACACATTATCAGATGGGTGGGTACCTTTGTTCTGTCTATTGATTTATGCCATGCCCTGGAGCGGTGCTTAGCACATAGCAGGCGTTTATCAAAAAGTTGTGGAACAAATGCATGAATACATTTGAATTAACAGGTGTCATTTTTGTTTCTTATTTCCTGCACAGAGTTGGTAATGGATTGCTTTGGACTAAAAATTTCTCTTTTTCTGATCCCCAAGGACGATCTCCTCCCAGGCACACACTCTCATGTCCTCAATTGTTCACAATAATTTGTTTCTCTTAGATACCTGTCTACCTTCAGCACACTACCCTGAATTCCAACCAGTTTAGCTTTTTAAAGGTCTAAGAATGATGTTCTTGAGAAGGGAACACAGGTTGGCATCCACTTCGGTCTTGTCTCCATCAGGTATTACTAGTCTAGTGCCCCCTGATTTTCAAGTCCCCCATTACCCTCCATTTCTAAATTCTATTCTCTAATTCCATTCCCATTATTTGTTTCTTCAGCTAAATCAGACTTCACAGGTGAATTTCATTTCTACTCCATAAAGGAGATTAGCCTGAGTCACTTTTCTGTTTGAGATTTTGAAAGAGGTATGCCCCAGTCTTTCAATGTCATATTTTCTTAATTGTCCTTCAACTTTCTCTCATTTTTACCATACATGACCATAAAATGTATTACTATTTTCACATACACACTCCTGTATCCCGTGTGTCGGGTCAAAGAGTGACTCGCACACATGTCCTTTTCCAGTTTGGGCCTGGAGCGCAGCTGTGACTTAGGAACAGTACCATGCTGGGTGCCCTGGGACCCTGATCTCCCTGATCCAGCAAGTCTGAGAGTCAATCAATTTAGATAAAGTAGTAAGATAGACAGGGTAAGTGAACAAAATAGAGTTTAATTTTTCAACTTTTAAAGGCACTGCAATAGAAGAAGAACATCTCTTACCTGAAGAGTTCTTTACAAAACTTTCAGGTGTAATTCCCAATTGCTCCACAGTTACTGTGGAAAAGTTCAAAGGTGATTGAAAAGCATCTGACATGCAACGATTAGGAGTCACTTCAGCTGCAGGCTTGTGAGGAGTTACAAGCTTCCCATTTCCCAAAATGAAAGAGGTATCTTCTGAAACAGACAACATGTAGGGTCTAAACATCATTATCAAGATAAACACCTAAGCCTTAAGTTTCACAAAGAAACAACAGGTCACTACATACCAGCGTTATTAATAGCAGACTCCTTGGTTTCAAGGGGCTTGCTGTCTTTTGAACTATCATCCATCTAAAAAAGAGAGAAGAATGAAAAAAGAAAAATAAGCCCACCTCCAAATTTAATGTGATTTGATCGAGATCCTCTTTCAAGACTGAATTCTAATACAACCTATACTGGCACGAAAACGGATGACAAGAGACTACTTTTGGAGCTCAAATTAAAGAGAAATGGAGGAAACTGCTGTTCGGGATGAAACAAAACAGATCCCATACAATAAAGCCAAGGCTTTCCAACCTTAGCGAACATCAGAATCATCTAGGCTTCTCCGGTTGGAGAAGCGGCTTTGCGGATTCCCAAAAATTCTAATTCAGGAGGTCTGGCTGGGCCCCAGAAATCTGCATTTTAAAAAGCAGGCGGGTGATCCAGTAGAACACACTTCTGAGAAACACGTCGAAGAAACAGCTCTGCGCCACTACTGTCTCGGAACTCCCAAACAGGCCGCTTGCCTTACCTCCCTCTCGGGTTTACTTTGAACACTCCGCCGATGAGTGTCGTGGCTGTCGTGCCTTCTAGACCTCGGCTCTCTGGTCCTGATGGGCTCGCTCAAGAAAGTAACTGTCGGCCGCCAAGCCAGCCGCGGGGGGCTACCTGGTCCCCGGCCGCCGACCCCCAGACCCCACAGCCGGCGTTTCCTATACCCTCCCCTCCGCCCGGCCGCGGCCCGCCGCCCGATTCAAATCGCCGGCCCCGCCTCCTCGGCGTCCCGGCGTTACTCTGAGAATCTCTACGCCCACGCCACTCGCACGTGTGCGCGCGCGCACCGAACTCTCCCAGACCTCTACCTCGCCTTCCCAGGAACAGGAGTGGCTTCGTGGGCTCGGAGAAACACCACCGCTAGCCGCAGTTGACACACTGTCCAGTGAGCTCCACTGCTGACCTGCGTCCCCGGGAACTATTTTCTGTGAGAGCCTCGCGGAGGAATTATCTAGTTAGCCGTTTGGTTCCGTCCCCGGCCTTTCGATTGGATGCTGCGAACTTCGAAAAGAATCATTGAACCAATCCTGACAGAACGACGGGCTGGCTCTTACCCAATCAGCCAGTCCCGACCGCAGCCGTTTCCTCGGTGGGTTGAGCGAGTGGGAGGGGTTAAAGTTGGGAGGCTCTGAGTGGTTGTGGATCACTTCCAGCGCTCTGCCTCTTCCCTCAAGCCCCGCCTCCGTATGCAGATAAGCTCTACCTGGTGTTGGCTATGCGCCTGCTCAGTAACGCTTTGAGCCGCCGTTCGGCTCCAGGTTCAGCTCTGATTGGCTGAGAATCCTTCCCCGTCGGCTAGACTGCAGCCTCTCTTCCCTCCTTCCACCTGGGCTGGGTTAGTTAGAGCCCACCCAGTGCAGGGCGATGATTGGCTGAATTTTGGCCGGCGCTGCCCGCTGATTGGCGGAGCTTAGAGTCAGTCTGGGATAGGTGGGGGAAGGGCCCCAGGCTGACTGAGGAGCCCAGGGGCGGGGTGGGAAGGAGGACCCGCCAACCTTGGGGTGTGGGTAGGAGAGTGCGTGCCTGTGTGTGTGTCTGTGTGTGTGTGTGTGTGTGTGTGTGTGTGTGTCTGTGTGTGTGTCTGTAAGGGAAGGAAGGTGGCGAAGGGAGGAGAGTCCGAGTGGGTGGAGGGAGGGGAAGGGCGGGAAAAGAAAAAGGTGGGAGGAGAGCCAGGTGGGAGGGTGGCGACTCACTCAGGACCCAGTGGGGGCAGCGCGATGAGGCGGGTGACCCTGTTCCTTAACGGCAGCCCCAAGAATGGAAAGGTAAGGGGGTCGGGAGGAGGCGAGGCGGGCCCGGCTGCTGGGGGCGAGGGCAGCGGAGTGCGGAGCGGGCGCACAGGGCTGAGGGCTGAAGTTGGGGAGAGGGGCTGGGAGCGGGGAGGTGGGCGTGCGCCGGGGTGGGGGGCGTCTCCCGCTGCCCCCCACCCCTGGCTACAGAAGGCGCCGGTTCCCACCTTCGTGCTGAGTAATGGTCTGCTCCAGAAAGTGGCCGTAACGACTAAGGCGTGTAAGGTTGATCAGGTGAAAAGAATTTCAACTCTTTCTCTCCGTGGATGAGTAAAACACTCTCCCATCCTAGGGCCAATAGACGGATGGAAAATTGGTGACATTTTCTTGATAGTCCCCCTCCCTCCCCCCCTTTAGGAGCCCCAAGCCCCGCCGCCGTCAAACTTTTGTACTCGCTTTAGTCTTTCGCAGTATTTTAGTTCCGTAGAGGACTAGGACAATAGACCAAAATGGATTGATTGGACATTGCTCTTTGCTGTGTTAGGCCTTTGTTGAGCGTGTGGTGCTAAATATTTTTCCAGCGCTGGAGTAAGCCAACATGAATCCTGTTCCTTCTCAGCCTCTTGCCCCACCCATGAAAGTTCGGCTTCTTTGGAAAATTTGACTGTTTAAGGCAGACGTTTATGGTGTGGCTAAATGACGTTTAGAAATAATTAAGCCTTGTGAGTCTGAGATGAAGATAGATTGGGCTCCCTGTTTCATTAGCCAGAATGGTTTGTTTCCTGCATCTTTTGGAAACATTGCACATTTTTAAATAGCGTAATTGTGCCACGGTTTAAAAAAATGGCTTTCCAGCTACTCTGCAGTTTTGAGTGAACGTGCTGTAAAAATTTGAACCGCACTGTAGTGTGTTGACTATAATGTTGCGTTCTTCTGGTTTTAGAGATTTAATGCTCATATAAAAACAGAACTGGCATAATAAATTCAAGTTCTTGAATTTTCACAAATGCTGCCTCAAAATAGGCTTCCCAAGATTCACATTATTTCTGACCCTTTTAAACTTTTTCTGTACCTGTTTTGTCTGTTGATTACTACTCATAATCTAAAACATATTGTTACGGGAAGAAAGATTTAGTAGATCCAAAGTTACAATTGCAGTAGATCTCTCATTGACCCTTTTATTTAACATCTCTTCTGTTATTCCATGGAAGACAACATGTTTAGACCCAGCCATAAATATTTAACTGTTTCTTCTGAAACTACTGAATTTTGTTCTTGTCAAAAGTTGGCTGGCTTAGTCTTGCCATATTTTTAATAAGGTGGCTTTTTTCTGAAAGCTACTTACTTTTGACTAGGTTAGGTTTTGTTTTGTTTTGTTTTGTTTTTTTGCGGTACGCGGGCCTTGCTGTTGTAGCCTCTCCCGTTGCGGAGCACAGGCTCCAGACGCTCAGGCTCAGCGGCCATGGTTCACGGGCCCAGCCACTCCGCGGCATGTGGGATCTTCCCGGACCGCGGCACGAACCCGTGTCCCCTGCATCGGCAGGCGGACTCCCAACCACTGCG
This sequence comes from Neophocaena asiaeorientalis asiaeorientalis, assembly GCF_003031525.2. Classification (NCBI taxonomy): domain Eukaryota; kingdom Metazoa; phylum Chordata; class Mammalia; order Artiodactyla; family Phocoenidae; genus Neophocaena; species Neophocaena asiaeorientalis. The sequence goes on along the minus strand of NW_020175436.1, from coordinate 47,533 downwards.
CCACCAGGGAAGCCCTAGGTTAGGTTTTTGGATTTGATTTTATTTGCTTTAAAAATATTTTGCTAGAGAATTGGAAAAAACTCAAATAGTTAAATGTGTTTATGTTACAAAGATTATAAAAACCCAAACTAGAGAATACCAGTATGATTCAATATTAAAAATAAGTCATGCCATAATCCTTGCTACTTAACCGGAAAACATTCTGTGCCAAACTTGTCAGTGTTTCCTCTCCTCTCCCTTAAGCTGATTAAAAAAATAATATTATAATTACTCTTATTTGACCAAAGAGAGCAGAATAATACATAACATGTATTTTCTGTATAAATAGTCACTGTATTTGTCAGGGTTGGCATGATCTTGACATGATTTTTCATGGAGCTGAAACAAAGCACTACAAGGAGATAGAGTTTGGTTTCCTATCCACCGGTTGGAATGTCTGTGTCACTTTCATCATTTCCTTGTTTACCTAGCCTCTGTTTTTGTTTCCTGGCCATAAGAGTAATGCCTGTCTTTTTCAAATAAGTTTCCCTCCTTTAAAGCTTGTTCAGTGGTTGCCAGCCTGGGCCCTGAAGCTTGGGGTTAGGAAGACACAGAGTCACAGCAGGGGACTACATCATAGACTTTTGACTTTTCTGTACATTGAGTAAACATAAGTGTGACTACTAAATGCTTTGAAGAGGGGGCTTCAGTGCTTTCCAGTGCTTTCCAGAGTGAGAGGGTCCACCACAGGGGGCGTGCAAGAGGATCCAGTAGAGTTTAAGAAGAAATATTACACCTTTTATTTATATCTTTTACTTAAAGATATAAAATTATATTAAGACTTGGTTTGTCCAATCTGGAATTGCGGAGCACAGGCTCTGGATGTGCAGGCTCAGCGGCCATGGCTCACGGGCCCAGCCGCTCCGCGGCATGTGGGATCTTCCCGGCCCGGGGCATGAACCCGTGTCCCCTGCATCAGCAGGCGGACTCGCAGCCACTGCGCCACCAGGGAAGCCCGACACAGGTACTTTTAATGACTGAGAATGTCAGCTGGTCTCAGGTCTTCTGAGAGGAGGCCGGACGTTCACATGGGAAAAGCTGACAGTCGCTTCTTCACCGGTTGGTTCCCTTTGGCATATTGTGATATGGTGAAGCTTACGTGTGCCAGGTTAAGATGTGTATTATACCGTTTTCACTAAATTAACCGTCACCAAAATGCCAAGTGGCTTGACAAGATTCCTTCAAATAAGATGCAGATCGAAGACAATACTAACTAGGCAAGCACAAGTAAGCCATGAGAAATGGCAGGGCTGCCACTTCTAATATAAACTCTCAGATTAAAAAAAAAAACAAAAAACAGGGACTTCCGTGGTGGCGCAAAGGGGTTAAGAATCTGCCTGCCAATGCAGGGGACACGGGTTCGAGCCCTGGTCGGGGAAGATCCCACATGCCACGGAGCAACTAAGCCCGTGCGCCACAACTACTGAGCCCACGCGCCTAGAGCCCGTGCTCCACAACAAGAGAAGCCACCGCAATGAGAAGCCCGTGCTCGCTTCAACTAGAGGAAGCCTGCACACAGCAATGAAGATCCAACACAACCCAATAAATAAATAAATAAACAAATTTATAAATGAAAATGCCAATCTTTAAAAAAAAAAAAACAGTGGATTTATAGATCAGAGAAGAGGGCAAAAAGTGCCAAATTTTAAAGAAGACTATTTGAAGTCCTATTTAATAACTGCTATTAACAGTAAATTGCTCCCCAAGTGTATATCGTTCTTTGAGATATTAGCCAATCATAGGATGAGGTCATCTCAATTAGCAAGATATTTCAGAGTACTTTCCAGCACACAAAGACAGTTTCAGATTTTCTTTTTTCTTTTTCTTTTAATGTGTAAAGTCAACCTTGAATTTGGCAGGAGTTCACTAAGCTTAATGATAAATATTTACAGGATTTTTACTGGTTTACTCATCGTCTTGAGTCAGTAAAAGTCCTCTTATCATTTGGGAAATTATATTCTTCCTGACAGTGGTATATACTTTATAAATAAGTAAATAAGTATACAAATGTTTGAGGCCATGCCCAAAAACGTTTTACTTAAGGGGTACATAGTGAAAAACATTTGAAGGCCATATTTCTGAAAAAAAGGGGATCTTTACATTTTAGTTTGTTTAAGTTGCTCCAGAAGAGTCGGGTTTGAACCTTTTCATCCTCTCTCCATATGCCTCAGAATTCCCGTTGTTCTCCTTTTAACATTCTGTGTAATAGTTGGCATCGAGGAATATGAAATGAGAACTTAGATCTCTGAATGTAGTGAGTGGCTTTTGAGCAACCCGATGTAAATTCAAAGTTTCCGTACATCTTGGACATAAGTTGCTTTTTTTTTTTTAAATTGAGAATATTCAATAATGTGCTGTGCCAGTTTTAGGCCTTTTGTATACCTTATTCATTCATTCAGTCAACACTTAGACTGAGTTCTGTCTTTGAGGAGGAACCATGCCAGGCACTGCAGATATAGTGGGATATGAAATAGATCTTAATTCTGTACTGATGTTTACAGTCTTGGTCCCAGACCTGTTTTCTTCTGGCTTTGATATTAGGTCAGAAATGTGTTGTTGGTATTAACAGAGTTTCCAGAGTTGAATTCATTGTGTTGAGTTGAAGAAAGGTGAAAATCTATGTAAAGCTTTGTCTATTGAAATCTAAACATTAATAAGAAACTTGCTCTTCAAGTTTAAACGTTTTTAAAATGTATTTGATACATATAAAAGAATACAATAAAGAATATTAATATGCATAAAATTAAAAGGAAAATAATATAATGAATATCAGTAAACTTACCACACAGCTCAAGAAATAGCATATTATAAAAACTTAATGTGTTTGTCTACTTTCCTATATCCCATGAAGGCAGCCAATTTCATGAATTCTTTTTCAGTAAATAGTTTTGCCACGTATGTATGTGTAAGTAAACTATATGTTTTGTCAGCTTTGGGATATATCATACCCTAAATTGGTATCACATTGTACATAGTCTTTTTGGTTTTGTTTTTGCGGCACTCGGACCTCTCACTGTCGTGGCCTCTCCCATTGCAGAGCACAGGCTCCGGACGCGCAGGCTCAGCGGCCATGGCTCACGGGCCCAGCCGCTCCGCTGCATGTGGGATCTTCCCAGACCGGGGCACGAACCCGTGTCCCCTGCATCGGCAGGCGGACTCTCAACCACTGCGCCACCAGGGAAGCCCTACATAGTCTTTTTGGACATGAGTTTTTCATTCAGTATAATATTTCTAAGATTTCATCTATATTGTCACACATACTGATAGTTTAGTCATTTTCACTGCTTTATAATAATTATACAAAGTATATACAAATACTATCACAGTTTATCCATTCTCCTGTCAGTGGACAGTTGGGTTGTTTATTTTCTTTATATTTTGCCATGAAATTGACCAGTGCTGCCATGAGTATTACTGTATATCCTGGTGCACACACGTGCAAGCATCTTTCTAGGGCAGTGGTTTGCAAACTTTAGCATGCGTTGGAATCACCTGGAGGAATTGAGCAACTATTGCTGGGCCTCATTCCCCAGAGCTTTAGATTCACTAGGTCTGGGGTGAGGCTAGGAGTTTGAATATCTAATCTACTTCCAGGTGATCCTAATGGTGCTGGTCTAGAGACCCCACTTTTGAGAACCACTGCTCTAGGATATATATGGAAGTTGTAATTATTGGGTATTAAGGTATGTGAATATTTAATTTTTTAAAATAATGGCAAATTGTTTTTGAAAGTCATTGTGGTAATTTATATCTCACCAGCATTGCATAAACCCTCTCATTGATACATATCCTCTTCAACATTTGCTGTTGTCAGACTTTAAAATTTTTAAATATTTTAATATTTGTCTTCTTGATGTAGTCATCTTTTTTAGGAATAAAATAATGTTAATTTTTGAAATGTATAAACTAAAAGTGTAGGCAGAGTAAATAGATTCTACATTTAGTTATTGTGATTGGTGGGTCGGTTGGGTAAATTGGCCTGCATAAATTCAATGATTATTTATTGATTGTGTATTATGTAATAGTTATGGTGGGCATTTTTTAAAAACATGTTTTAAATACATGTGCAGGTTTTAGCTTTTAAATTTGAATAACATAGATTACAATTTGAAAACAGTGTTTAAAGACAGATTAAAACTTCATTAAACTGATATGTCCTGGTAGGCACAGTGTACCGTTTACTTTCCCAATTGGTGGATAGCTTTCACTTGTCGTGGGATCTGAAATTTAGAAAGAATTAAGTTAAATAGTAGTATAACATAGTGGCCATAAACTTTATTTATTTATTTTTTGGCCATAAACTTTAATAGACATGCTTCTCAGTTTATTCCATAGAATGCTTCCATTCTAAGTACAGTGCTTAGGTTATTAAAATGGATAATCACAGTGGCATGGAAACTTCAAGTCCACACTAGGAAGTAGAACACACGTGAAGCAAATAGCCGTTGTAAGCGTGATCATTTTATAAATGCTTGGCCTCTCTGAGGACTAAAGTCAGCTTAGTAAATAACGGCTAGAGCTCACATCCATGATATACAAGATTTCCAATGTTGCTTTTTCCCAGCAGAGTTGATATATAATGAAGGGTACATGTGCCAATCTGTTTGAGACTTTCTCACAAACTTAAAATCTTTTACAGGTATATCACATTTTAAAATCTGATATTCTCATTAAGATTTAAAATATTATGTCTGCAGTCTTATTTGTGAGTTATTTGTTAGTATGCTCAAGAGAGTCAGCTAAAGTGATCTTGTTGAAAACATGCTAAAAATGCCTTTCAAATGAAAAACAAGTATGTTGGCCCAACTTAAGGTAAATTTTCAGATTTTCAATGCTATAAGATTCTTTGCAGTAATTTCAGTGCTGTTTTCTCTAATTGATGGCCCTTTGGTTATTTCATTTAAAGAAAAGTTTCCATTACCAGATTACTTGTCAACTGCTAAAATAATTCTTATTTGTAAATCTAGTATCTAGAGCTATGGAAACCCTAAGTTAAAACTTTTTTCCTTTATTGCATAAATAATAGAAGTTCATTGTAACAAATCTGGAGGACAAAACAAAAGCTCATAAGTGAACCTTAATTCTATCCAAAGATAGCCACTTTTCATACTCATATGAACTATATGAACATCACTTTAGAATTGCATTTCTACTGTGTACTTTGTTTTTTAACTTAATGTCAGTGGAAGAGACAAATATAACTGACTCACACACAGAAAAGGCATGTCCTCGTTCAACACTCTGAAAGCAATGAAAATTTCATCTGATATTCAAGAAACATTTATCAGAGACCTGCTATAAACCAGACACTGTGACACTTAAGAGGATCCTTTTTAAACTGGCTGCAGGTCTTTTCTGGATGTTAGAGATTTGGGTAGTACAGGGAGGTACTTCATTGCTGCTCATCAGCATTACAAGGGATTATTGGTTACCTAAAATCACTGAATGAATAACCACTTTTTACAAATTAAAAATTTATTATTAAACCTTTACAGTCTAGATAGGAAGTCAGGTTAGAAAATATTTGAGGTAATGATAAATTGTGTTCAATACTATGTGAGGGCTTATTTAAGTAATAATAAAATAAATATGAACTCAATTTGTATCTAGAATGTGCTCCTTAGTATTACAGCCTACAAGGAAACACCTGTTGTACTTTGATTGCCCTGAAATTGCCAAACTGTGTGATGTGTGGCTTTTTTGTTTTTAATCTTATAATCAAATTTGACTTCAATGGGGAGAAAAGAAAGATGGTAACTACTCAACCTTCCATACAAAACAACAGGGTTTGAGTTGGACTCTACCACTTGGTTACTGTGAGTTGCTATGACATGGTCAAGCCTAACAGAATTAAAATAGTTGTTTCCTTGTTCCTGACTTTCTTCTGCTCTTTGAAGCAGCAGTGTCTAATAGAACGCTCTGTGAGGAAGGAAATAACTCCATATCTGCGCTGTGCAATATGGTAACCACTAGCCATTGTGGCTGTTGAGCAGTTCATACATGACTGTTGTAACTGATGAACTGACTTAATTAATAGCAATACATTAAAACTTAAATAGCCTCTTGTAGCTAGTGGCTTCCAAATTGGACAGCGCGGCTTTCGAACATGGCAGGTGGCCTGTATTTTCATTAGGAAACAACTGACCCACAGGAAAAATCAAGTCAATCGAATGGAAGTAGAGAACAGTTTAATTTGATGGGGGTTTTTTTGTTCGTCAATCGAATGGAAGTAGAGAACAGTTTAATTTGATGGGGTTTTTTTTGTTCTTTTGTTTTTTTTTTTTTGTGGTACGCGGGCCTCTCACTGTTGTGGCCTCTCCCGTTGCGGAGCACAGGCTCCGGACGCACAGGCTCAGCGGCCATGGCTCACGGTCCCAGCCGCTCCGCGGCATGTGGGATCTTCCCGGACTGGGGCACGAACCCGTGTCCCCTGCATCGGCAGGCGGACTCTCAACCACTGCGCCACCAGGGAAGCCCAATGTGATGTATTTTTGAAAAATAAGTTAGGTAAAGTGGTATGCTCAAATATTGAAATTCAGGAGCGTAATATAGAGAGATACATAGAATTTCCAACCATTTTATGATGCTTGAGGGAGAGAAGTGAAAAGAAATGGGGTGGAGAAAGTTAATGTTAGGGCAAGGAGCTGATAATGTCAGGCGAAAGAAAACCATGTGAAGCTATACAAGAAGCAAAGAGCCAAGCGACCAAAGCAAATGCAGAACACCTTTTACAGTCTGGGAACAGTGAGGGGAGAGTAAGAAGATCCTCCTTTCTAACAACAGCATTCTTGTCATAGTTGCTATTATACTAAGAATTTTCTAAATCTTTCTCCTCTGGAACTCGTATCTGCAATAATGGTTAGAATTCCAGGCTCTGTTACAAAGGTGAAAAATGATAGGAAATACGGGGGGACATGTTCTTCAAGCTTCAGTCATTTATGGCAGTGTCTGCTGGGTGTAAGACACTCTGCCAGGTGCTTTGTGCTGTTATCTTTTTTATCATGTGGTAAAATATACACAACATAAAAGTTACCCTTTTAGCCATTTTAAGTGTACATTTCGTTGGCATTAAGTACATTCATGTGTGTAACCTCACCACTTTTCATTTCCAAAACTTTTTCATCATCCCAAACAGGAACTCTGTACCCATTAGGCAGTAATTCTCCATTACCCCTTCTGCCCCATAACCTCCTTTCTTCTACTTTCTTTTTTTCTTTTTACATCTTTATTGGAGTATAATTGCTTTACAATGGTGTGTTAGTTTCTGCTTTATAACAAAGTGAATAGTGAATCAGTTATACTTCTACTTTCTATCTCTATGAATTTGCCTGTTCTAAGTACCTATACAAGTGGAATCACATGATATTTGTCCTTTTTCATGTCTGGCTAATTTCACTTAGCATAATGTTTTCAGGATTCATGCGTGTTGTAGCATGTATCAGAATCGTATTCTTTTTTAGAGCTGAATGATATTCCATTGTATGGATATGCCACATTTTGTTTATCCATTCACACGTTTATGAGCACTTGGGTCGTGCATTATCTTTAATAATCCATGAAGTTCCCTTTAAACTCTGCTTGCCTACCCCTCTTCCCCAAAATGCCCCAGCTTGCAACACTTCTCACAGGTCATGATCCAAGAGAAAAAGAGTTGGAATCTCTGTACTCTGCTGTTGAAACACTACACACTCCTATTGGCAAACAACTGGCTCCACACTTGACTGTTCATTTACTTAACGAAAAATTCACTGTCTGCTGTTCTCCAGTGACCAGTGAACAAAGGACTAGCCCCGGTTCCATTTCATATGGCATCTTTATCCAGTATCCTGTGGGAAGTCAGCTGGCTGCTCCTGCTTCAGGTTCATCTCCTCACCCTCTTTTTTATTCATAATTTTCAGAGATCTGACTGATAATGATACAACTATACACAGTTACAGTTATGGCTGGAGCAAAGAATTCACTACATGTACAGAGTCTCTACCCCCTACCTAAGCAACTGCATGTATGTTGCACAAGTGTCAGACTGCCTGATTTAAAGCAGGACGGAGCAATTCATTGTAACCCAGGTCTACGCTGTACTTAGAATGTTAGCCAAAATTTGGCTTTTATACAGTATATAAATAGTTATTGAAGTTAAATGAGGTGGGAAGTCGTTAACTGTTCATATGGTCATTGACATGGTAAATGTTATAATAAACAGTAAATTTTTCCTGTTTAAAAAAGTAAACCATTCCTGTAAGAAAGGAATAATGTAAAAGCAACATCTTAAAGACTTAATAGGTCTCAGGCACTTTGGGAAGCTCTTATCATGCATTAACTCATTTCATCCTTGTGACGACCTTCTGATACAGGTGTAACTGTTCTCCTCATTGCCAGTTAGAGCCACAGAAGCATAAAGAGGTGAAATAATTTGTCTTGAGCTGACAGCTAGAAAATGCCAGAATCTAAAGTCAAGTGCAAGTCTCTTTTGTATCAGAACTGGAGCACTGTTTAACATACTGTAAGATTGTAGTTTGTTTTTAGCGACAATTTCTCTAGTCTTGGATTTCAGCAGTGTTAGGCACTAAGTAAATATTTCAGTCATAAAAGAAAAAGAGAAACTTTTAAGAGCCTCTCAAAATCTCTTTTTATATGATAATCTGATTTTTTAGACCTGTTTATAGTATGGTGGTTTTTAATTTGTGAGTGACGAAATTGATTACGTAAGTTGTTCAAATTAATCTGGTGTGTTTACAGGTGGTCGCTGTATATGGAACTTTATCTGATTTGCTTTCTGTGGCCAGCAATAAACTCGGCATAAAAGCCACCAGTGTGTATAATGGGAAAGGTGGACTGATTGATGATATTGCTTTGATCAGGTAACCTTCACCTTTTTATAAGCCGTCTACAGTGTGCCCTCAGCTTCTTGGTGCTATGCTGTTTCCCTTAAGCAGTATTTAATCACTGTTAAGAATGCAGGATTTTGGCAAATGATTGCCTAGAATTTGCTCTTTGGAATTTTAGTAACTTGCACTTATGATGCATTGATCAGATAGAAAACCCTGAATACATTCCAATATACTCATAGTCTTTCTGCAGAGTTCACATATGGCTATGAGGAATCTCTACGTTACTAGAAACAGATCTAATAAGACATGAATTTTTAATACTAGAAACTTAATTGATCTCTTTTATATGCTACTGCTTATTGTTCAGTTCATTTCCTAAGAATGCTTTGAATTTTATCAGCGTTTACAGAGACCTACTTTGGTGAAAACTTGCTAAATAAGATAGCATTTTAACTAGAGTTAACTCACCAGTGATCCACCACAGTAGTGGTTTTGGTTTGTTTGTTTGTTTGGGGTTTTGTTTTTTTAAGTATGCCAGGCATATTTTAAAACCAATGTCCAGTTCACCTCATTCCATCCTCTTGGTATCATAGAATTTTGGAGCAGGAGGGGGCTCAAAGAAGATGGAATGGGAACACAAACTGAGTACTGACTCTGTGCCAGTTAAGTTGTATTTGCTTTGCCCAAGTTACCTCATTTAATCGGCAAAGCATGGACTTTTTATTTATTTTTTTGGCTGCAAGGCATGTGGGATCTTAGTTCCCTGACCAGGGATCAAACCCATACCCCCTGCGTTGGAAGCGTGGAGTCTTAGCCACTGGACTGCCAGGGAAGTCCCTGCGTGGGTTTTCTAAAATTGATGTTGTGAAGATAGTGATGTTCTAAATTATGGTAGTATACAAAGTTTAATATTCACTTAAACCCAGGTCAGAATAACCTTTCAATATAACATACTGCCTTTAAACACTTCTAGTCCCTTTGTTTTATAAATGAGGAAACTAAACATCTGAGAAGTTTAACATGACTTACCCAGGTCATACATTTAATAGTTGATTTTTGTCAATTAGAGGAAAACAAATTTTCATATTAGTCTTAAAAAGTTAACTGGCATGGTGAACAAGTAGAAAAGATTATAGACTTATAAAGATTTTAATTCCAAATATATTAGAAGAGTTTCTTAGTTTTTCGGTATCTATCTCCCAGCTTCTATGTGTTTCTATGGATAATTGAATGATTTATATCAACCTAAATTTCTCCTTAACAAACACAGGCTCTGCTTCCAAGAAAAATTCTATGTGTTCCTGTGATGTCTTATAGAAATATAATTTACAGTCTTACAGAAATAAAAATGTTTACAACATAGGTCATAATTGAAGAAGGTCATAACAGAAGCCTTCTGAACTATAAAATATCTACCTATTTAGAACTCAAACTGGTGGTTGCCAGAGGGGAGGAGACTGGCGGGGTTGGGTGAAATAGGTGAAGGGGCTTAAGAGGTACAGACTTCCAGTTATAAAATAGATAAGTCACAGGAATGTAATTGGCAGCACAAAGAATATAGTCAGTAACACTGTAATAATTTTGTATGGTGACAGACGGTTACTAGACTTACCGTGGTAATCATTTCATGTACTTTGATTGTCAAATCACTATGTTGTACACTTGAAACTAACATAATATTGTGTGTCAACTATACTTCAATTAAAAAAGAGCTAGGACAAGAAATAGTATATATTTATATTATATCTACCTGTTTAATAATTTGTGGTTCACAGTACAAGCTCTGATCATTTATACTAATCGTGCGGTGGGGTGGAGCAGGGAAGGAGGATATACACTGATAATCCAGGTTTTTGAATTATGGGTATTCATTTACATTTAGGTGAGTATAGTGGGTGAGTGTTTACAGCAGAGTTATTTCCAATTATATTCTTCTTAGATTTAATATGAAAATTTATTTTCATTTCCAAAGCACAAAACAGGTGATGATGTGGCAGAAAACCCTAATAAATTATTTAGGGTTATAGAATTAAAGTGAAAGAAGAAGAGTTGGCTATAGCTTTAATCATATCCTTTGAACATAACATTCTTCAGTAGTATATTCTTCAATTGATAAGAAAGCTGAATTCACACAATTTGTATAGTGGGTTTCGTTTGTTTTTTCCACTTCAAAAGTACTTTCATGTGCAGGATCTTCTTTGAATTTAAATCCAGAGGCAGTTAAGTCAGGGGGTTAAGCACTTTGAATTTTATAAACGTCACAGAGACCTACTTTGGTGAAAACTTGCTAAATAAAATAGAATGTTAAGTAGAGTTAACTCATCAGTGATCCACCACAATAGTGATTTTGGTGTTTTTTTTTGGTTTTGGTTTTTACATACCCTAGGCAGATTTATCTCTTTGAGACAAGTGTCTAGTTCACTTCATTCCATTCTCATCAGATCATAGAATTTTGGAGCAGGAAGAGGCTTAAACAACCTGGGTTTAAACAAAAAACACTGGAACTTGGTCAACTTCTTGGCCACATAGATAGCAAAACGGATCTTCTACATTATTCTAAGGAATAGTTCCTCTAGTCAACAGATAATTAATGTGATTTCTGGATTTTGATGGTGGCTTTTTAAATTTTGATTTCCCCAGGGATGATGATGTTTTGTTTGTGTGTGAAGGAGAACCATTTATTGGTAAGTGACTTCCTTAAAAGCCAATTTTGTCTGCCGAAATAAAGATGAAATGGCAAATATTTTACATGGCTTTACTAAGCTTAACATTAAAAAGTGTCTTAGAGCAGTATTCAGCTCTTCATACCTTTTTTGATTCTGCATTGGGGGTGTGTGAAAGTAAATTTCTAACTTGAATTAGATGATCATATTTTAGTATGGATACCTCATCTTTTACGTGCGGTTAAAAGGCTCTGGATGTGCACATATTCATTAATTATGACATGATAGGGTGGTTTTGATTTTAGAACTATAACTGTTTTGTTTTGAAATTTTCTCTTTGATAGTAGCTATCAAAATCTCTGTTATGTTACATATTTTTTAAGCATATATTGCTTGAAAAAGTAATGTTTGCCAGTCATTCACAGCAGTTAAATCAGTCAAAAATGACTTGGTAGCAACCACACACACACACACACACACACACACACACACACACACACACACACACACACACTACCCTTCAGTTTCGAAGAAAGCTTATACAGTGTATATCTCAAAGGAAAGAGCCTGAGGCTTAAATAAATATTCTTCAACGAATATTTGATATATTTAGTTCCAGACCATCACACCCTGAATATTCAAGTATTTCTTTAAGCCTTCACAATAATTGTATTTGGTGAGTGGAGGTAGTACTCAAGATCATCACACAGCAACTTAGAAGTAAATGCATATTCTCTGTTTCTGCCTTAAGACTGAACAAAAAAATTTTCTCATCTTTTCTTATCCATTAGGCTAACAGAGTGGATTGGCAGGCAGTGGTCACTTAATTGGTTCATTGCATACATACAAACAACAAAACAAAAAGTGATTGATTAGTGTTTTTTGTTTTATCGTTACAAACTTTCAGAGTTAAAAATATTTGGTATGTTTTCATCCTCTGCATTTATCTATACCTAGATTATTTTACTTTTGGCCAGTGGAAATCCCTTCATGTCCTTCTTCTTTTAACACAAGCCCATTAGTCTTTTCCTTACTATCTGGAATAACAAAGTGTTCATCTTATACTTCTCTTGTCCTAAACCCAAATCAGTGGTTTTTTTCTTGGAAGCCTTGATTTCTTTTAGTGGCAAATGTCATTTTAAGACCCAACCTGGGTGCTGGGGAGGCTCGCTGCTACTGGGTTCGTCATGATTACTAGGCTTTTTGGTGAACAGAGTTGGAAATACATGGCTAGCTAGAGGATAAAATTCATATATAATAAATATTATATAAAGCTTTATATCACATATAACATATAAATAGATAAAATATCTCATGGGTTCATACTAATACTTTGGTTTATATTAGGATTATAAGGTTTTTATTTAACATCTTCTATCTTACATCTATGTCTCCTTTCTTGCATATCAGTAATCCTGGTTTCCAAGCACATAGGGAGTGATGGAATTGTAATGTCACATAATCACACATTTCCTTCATCCTACACAAAATACACATAAAAGTTTCAATAATAATCCCAATACTTTGAATACCAATGTGACTACTAAAGACAGTTAAACATTTTTTTAATATGCTCATTCCTTTCTTTCCTTACTTAAAAAATAATCGTATTGTTTATCCATTGTCAAATATTATTATTATATACTATATACATACACACATATACACACAAACCATTGTATACTATACTCTCTCCCTTAAAACCATCACTTAGTTTTACTCCTCCAGTCCTTAAACTGATGCCTCGAGTGGTTGTCTGAAACTTGTTCTCTAGTAGATTCTCTTTATAAAGAACTTGTGAGAACTATATTCTCTGACATCTTGCATGTGGCTTCTATACCTGAAAGTCAGTTTGACTGGTCATAAAATCATATGTCAGAACTGAACAAATTTCAAACTTTAATGATATGTAGTTTATTGTATTTCAATTATACGTCAATTAAGTTGTTAAAAAAATCCTTGGTTCATATTATTTTTCTTTAAATATCTTAAATATGTTACTGCATTTTTTTCTGACATAGAGTTTTGGTGTCAAAAAAAAATCTGATCTTTCATAAGTGATTATTTTTCCTAGCTCACCCGAAGGATTATTCTCTTTCTTTACAGTAATTTTACTGTACTTTTAAATTGATAAATTTTAGTATACTATTTCTGGGTGTTCTGAGCTGTTCTGGGTTGAATCTCTCAGTTATGTGGTGGGCCCTTTCAATATGTAGTTTCACATCTTTTTTTTTTTTTTATTTCAGATAAGTTTTCTTGAACTTTATGTATTTATTTTGTTACCATGCTTTGATTTTTCTCCTTTCAGGACTCCTATTGTATATGTGTTGGATCTTCTACACTTGTCTTCTATATTTGAAATCTTCTGTTAAATCTTTTTCATCTCTTTCTTCATTTCTTCTTGATTTTTAAAGCTTTCCTCTTTTCAATTTTTATTTTCCTTAAGGCATTATCTGTGGTGTTCTTTCACTCCTGTGTTTCTTCTAGTTTAATCTTCATTTCTGAAATGGTTTTTATTTCTAATTCTCTCCAGAGTTCTCTTGCCTCATTTCTGAATTTTGTGATTCTGGTTTATGTTGCTTTTTCATACCTTGTATTATTTACTTCTTTTAGCATATTTGGAATATTATAGTTTACCTATTTTGTGGCCATTCCTTTCTGGCACATTTTCATTATCTGGCACGTTTTCATTATCTATAGGGATGTAATTCTTCCTATTCTTTTAATAATCTTGTATGGGATTTTCTGTTGCTCATTTTTACATGAAATTAGTTTTCCTTAACTTGAGAAGGGAGCTGACTTAGGAAAGTTTTTGTAATTTCATGGCTCTAGGTGTCCCTTTTATGTTGTTTTTATGAAGTATTAAAAAATATGGAAGTCACCTTCTAATATATTTTGGTTCTGCTTGACCTTTTTTGACTTTTATCTGGACTCCTTTTCCTTTTGTCTTTGTTGTCTCTGTTCTGTTCAACTTGGATTCTTTTCCCAACATCTTATCCTCAGTGTGGGACTTTGTCCTAGGTGGGAGCTTTGGCTGGGTGGGTTTTGAGAGTTCATTTTCAGCCTCTTCAGATCTTACTGCAGACTGCTTGAATCACCCATGGTTGGAGTGGGCACACCCCTCCCACTTCCATTCGGCTGTTCTCAAGTAGACTTGCTGAGTTTTGAAGTGAGTATTTATGGGTTACTTTGGAATTCTTAGGATCACCACATACCCTGTTGTTTCTGTCAAGGATGCTTCTTCTGTCAAGGATGCTGATGCCATGCTTCTCTTCTAGTTGTCGGTGTTGGCAGGATACCTTATCACCTAGTTTTGTTTTAGATACTGTCTGTGGGTATAGGGCTTGCTGTCCTAGTAGCTCTGGCATGCTTTTATCTGTGTGTTTTAGTTTAAAATATTATACTATTGCCATCTTCCCCAACCCCCCCCCAACTTAATGTTTATTTTTTCTACATGTCATCTCTAGACCCTCAGACAGATTCTAAAGTACCGGAAGTGTTGTCAGGATCTCACACAGACTGGCTAACATTAAATGTTGGAGGGCGGTACTTTACAACCACACGGTAGGTGCATGTGTATGTGTGTGTTGAGTGGGTACTGTGTACTGTTTGTTCTTTCCTTCAGTTTGCTGATGTCCTTAGAAGATATTCCAGTGCTGCTTAAATATACTATGTGATTTGAAGCCAATATTCAGAAAATTTTTTCTAAGAGTAGAAAATGGTTCACAAGTCATTCCAGAGAAAGCATGAAAAGCATGAATTTACTGTTTTTAGAATATGCTTTTAAAATATTGAGTAATATACATGCAACACAAGTAAAAAATTAACAGTATTGAAATTTGTAGACTACAACTGCTTATACTAAAGGCATAAGAAAAATGTAAATTTCGATCAAGAAAATTGTTATACAGTAGCTTGCTAGAAGGATAGATCAGCATTGAAGTTAAAGGCAACAAAATCAATATTTAAATCAAAGGAAGTGCCAGATTAGAAGAGATTTTGATAAATGGCAACTTACTGCACATTTTTGTTTCCCAGCATCACTCCTCCCAGGTTATAGCATGCATCTTTTTGAGAGAGCAGCTGGGATCAAGTATACTCTTGACTTAAATATGTTTGTTTATAAAGACAAATGGAGAAATCAGTTTTTTTCCCTGAATTCTTAGGAGCACTTTAGTGAATAAAGAACCTGACAGTATGCTGGCCCACATGTTTAAGGACAAAGGTGAGTGCAGTGAGATCACATTTTGTGTGATCTGTTTGTAGTTGTATTGACTTTATAACTCCTGTCCTTCTGTACTTTTTAATGGAATCAGTAATAATTTTTACAAGAGTAAAAACTTACTGGTATGTTATGCAGTTTTCCTTCTATAAATTTCTAACTTTGTTTTTTGTTTATGGGGGGGCTTTCTTCATTTTAATGGTCCCACAGGTGTGTGGGGAAATAAGCAAGATCATAGAGGAGCTTTCTTAATTGACCGAAGTCCTGAGTACTTTGAACCCATTTTGAACTACTTGCGTCACGGACAGCTCATTGTAAACGATGGGATTAATTTGTTGGGTGAGTTTTCAATGTAATTCCTCACACTGTTTAGGATTTGTATTTTCTTTTCACTTACTTAATAATGTATATTTTCATAAAGTAAAAGTATCTTTTCCATTTTTAAAACTAAATGTTTTTACATGCATATGAGTGTAAATATACACTCATATATCTACACAGGTAGGTAGTCTTTCAGGTATACATCTACCCCATACATTCCGATTTTAGATTCTAAATAGATGTAGATTTCATCAGTAAGGACGCTAAGGGATTTTGTTGTTTTTATAAATTTTAAAAAATTTTTTAAATTTATTTTTGGCTGCTCTGGGTCTTCGTTGCTGCATGTGGGCTTTCTCTAGTTGCAGTGAGCGGGGGTTACTCTTCGTTGTGGTGCGCAGATTTCTCATTGCGGTGGCTTCTCTTGTTGCGGAGCATGGGCTCTAGATGCGTGGGCCTCAGTAGTTGTGGCACGCGGGCTCAGTAGTTGTGGCGCATGGGCCACAACTGCTCTGCAGCATGTGGAATCTTCCCAGGCCAGGGCCTGAACCTGTGTCCCTTGCATTGGAAGGCAGATTCTTAACCACTGTGCCACCAGGGAAGCCCCGTTGGAAGATTTTTAATTACAGTTTCATCATTACTTGTGATAGGTCTGTTTATATTTTCTGATTCTTCCTGGTTCAGTCTTAGAAAATTGTACCTTTCCAAGAATTTGTCCATTTCTTTGTGGTTGTCCATTTTGTTGGCATATAATTGTTTGTAGTAGTCTCTTACAGTCCTTTGTATTTCTGCGGTGTCAGTTGTGATTTCTCCTTTTTCATTTCTAATATTTACTGATTTGCAGCCTCTCCCTTTTTTTTTTTCTTGATGAGTCTGGCTAAGGGTTTATCAATTTTGTTTATCTTCTCAAAGAACCAACTTTTAGTTTTATTTATCATTGCTATTGTTTTCTTTTTTTCTATTTCATTTATTTCTGCTCTGATCTTTATGGTTTCTTTCCTTCTACTGACTTTGGGTTTTCTTTTTTCTTCTTTCTCTAGTTGCTTTAGGTGTAAGGTTAGATAGTTTGTTTTTTTTTTTCTTTAGGTGAGATTGAATTCTATAAACTTCCCTCTTAGAACTGCTTTTGCTGCATCCCATAGGTTTTGGGTTGTCATGTTTTCATTGTCATTTGTTTCTATGCATTTGTTTATTTCTTCTTGGATTTCTTCAGTGATCTCTTGGTTATTTAGTAGCACACTGTTTAGTCTCCACGTATTTGTGTTTTTAACAGTTTTTTTCATGTAATTGATTTCCAATCTCATAGCGTATGGTCAGAAAAGATGCTTGATATTTCAATTTTCTTAAATTTCCCTAGGCTTGATTTGTGACCCAAGGTGTGATCTGTCCTGGAGAATGTTCTGTGTGCACTTAAGAAGAAAGTGTATTTTGTCACTTTCAGGTAGAATGCCCTATAGTTATCAATCAAATCTATCTGGTCTGTTGTGTCATTTAAAGCTTGTCTTTCCTTATTTATTTTCATTTGCATTGATCTGTCCATTCCTGAAAGTGGGTGTTAAAGTCTCCTACCATTATTGTGTTACTGTCGATTTCCCCTTTTATGGCTGTTAGCATTTGTCTTATGTATTGAGGTTCTCCTATGTTGGGTGCATAAATATTTATAATTGTTATATCTTCTTCTTGGATTGATCCCTTGATCATTATGTAGTGTCTTTCCTTATCTCTTGTAACAGTCTTTATTTTAAGGTCTATTATATCTGATAGAAGTATTGCTACTCTGGCTTTCTTTTGATTTCCATTTGCATGGAGTATCTTTTTCCATCCCTCTTTGGGTTTTCTTTTTTCTTCTTTCTCTAGTTGCTTTAGGTGTAAGGTTAGATAGTTTGTTTTTTTTTTTCTTTAGGTGAGATTGAATTCTATAAACTTCCCTCTTAGAACTGCTTTTGCTGCATCCCATAGGTTTTGGGTTGTCATGTTTTCATTGTCATTTGTTTCTATGCATTTGTTTATTTCTTCTTGGATTTCTTCAGTGATCTCTTGGTTATTTAGTAGCACACTGTTTAGTCTCCACGTATTTGTGTTTTTAACAGTTTTTTTCATGTAATTGATTTCCAATCTCATAGCGTATGGTCAGAAAAGATGCTTGATATTTCAATTTTCTTAAATTTCCCTAGGCTTGATTTGTGACCCAAGGTGTGATCTGTCCTGGAGAATGTTCTGTGTGCACTTAAGAAGAAAGTGTATTTTGTCACTTTCAGGTAGAATGCCCTATAGTTATCAATCAAATCTATCTGGTCTGTTGTGTCATTTAAAGCTTGTCTTTCCTTATTTATTTTCATTTGCATTGATCTGTCCATTCCTGAAAGTGGGTGTTAAAGTCTCCTACCATTATTGTGTTACTGTCGATTTCCCCTTTTATGGCTGTTAGCATTTGTCTTATGTATTGAGGTTCTCCTATGTTGGGTGCATAAATATTTATAATTGTTATATCTTCTTCTTGGATTGATCCCTTGATCATTATGTAGTGTCTTTCCTTATCTCTTGTAACAGTCTTTATTTTAAGGTCTATTATATCTGATAGAAGTATTGCTACTCTGGCTTTCTTTTGATTTCCATTTGCATGGAGTATCTTTTTCCATCCCTTCACTTTCAGTCTGTATGTGTCCCTAGGTCTGAAGTGGGTCTCTTGTAGACAGCATATATATGGGTCTTGTTTTTGTATCCATTCAGCCAGTCTGTGTCTTTTGGTTGGGCCATTTAATCCATTTACATTCAAGATTATTATCAATATGTATGTTCCTCTTACCATTTTCTTAATTGCTTTGGGTTTGTTTTTGTGGGTCCTTTTCTTCTCTTGTGTTTCCACCTAGAGAATTTTCTTTAGCATTTGTTGTAAAGCTGGTTTGGTGGTGCTGAATTCTCTTAGCTTTTGCTTGTTTGTAAAGCTTTTGATTTCTCCATCAAATCTGAATGAGATGCTTGCTAGGTAGAGTAATCTTGGTTTTAGGTTTTTCTCTTTCACCATTTTAAGTATATCCTGCCACTCCTTCCTGGCCTGCAGAATTTCTGCTGAAAAATCAGCTGGTAACCTTAGGGGGATTCCTTTGCATGTTATTTTTTGTTTTTCCCTTGCTGCTTTTAATATTTTTTCTTTGAATTTAATTTTTGTTAGTTTGATTAATATGTGTCTTGGTGTGTTTCTCTTCTGGTTTTTCCTGTATGGGAGTCTCTGCACTTCTTGGACTTCGGTGACTATTTCCTTTCCCATGTTAAGGAATTTTTCAACTATAATCTCTTCAAATGTTTTCTCAGACCCTTTCTTTTTCTCTTCTTCATCTTGGAGCCCTATAATTTGAATGTTCGCTTGTTTAGTGTTGTCCCAGAGGTTTCTGATATTGTCTTCAATTCTTTTCATTCTTTTTTCTTTATTGTGCTCCTCTGCAGTTATTTCCATCATTTCATCTTCCAGCTCACTCGTTCGTTCTTCTGCCTCAGTTATTCTGTTTGATTCCTTCTAGTGTATTTTTCTTTTCAGTTATTGCATTGTTCATCTCTGTTTGTTTGTTCTTTAGTTCTTCTAGATCTTTGTTAACCATTTCTTGTATTTTCTCAATCTGTACCTCCAATTCTATTTCCGAGATTCTGGATCATCTTTACTATCATTACTGTGAATTCTTTTTCAGGTAGATTGCCTGTTTTCTCTTCATTTATTTGGTCTTGTAGGTTTTTACCTTCTTCATCTGTGACATAATTTTTTGTCAACTCTTTTTTTTTTTTGATTGGTGGGATTGTGTTCTGGTTGTTTGGCCTGAGGCTTCCAGCACTGGCATTTGTAGGTGGTTGGGTAGAGATGAGTCTTGGTCCCGACATGAGGACCTCTGGGAGACCTCACTCCTATGAATATTCCCTGGGGTCTGAGGTTCTCTGTTAGTCCAGTGGTTCAGACTCGGAGCTCCCACTGCAGGAACTCTGGCCTGACCCCCAGCTTGTGAACCAAGATTTTGCAAGCCGTGTGAAGTGCCAAAAAGACAAAAGAAAAAAAGGAGCAGAACAGTAAGAAAGAGTAAATAATAAGATTAGAAAACTAAAAGCTATCTTAGAAAGAATAAAAAAATATAGATGAAACAACAACTGGAAGGTAAAACAGAACCAAGCAGTAATAAAGAGGAGGGGGGAAAAAAGCCAGAAAAGGCCTTGGCTGTGGGGGGGCGGGACTTAGGTTGGGGTGTGGTTTAGGTGGTGGACGGGGCCTATGCTTAGGACCCACAGGGCCAGGGTCTTAGACTCAACACAGCAGGAGGGGCCCAGTAGTGCCTCTGGCCCTGGAGGGCAGACGACCAGGTCCAGGACCCCAGCATGCTCACTGAGCCCAAGTGGGTGGGGGAAGTCCCAGAGGGCCCCTCCCCATCGGCCTCTCTTCTTCTCCCTCCCATGTCCACAGCACCCACGCGGCTAGCGGTGGCCCCAGAAGGCAAGGGACCAGACCCGGAAGCCCAACAGGCTTCCTGGAGCTGAGTGGGCAGGGGAACCACCTGGGTTGCTTCCCCTGATCCTCCAGCCCCGAAGCGTCTCTTGCCCCGTCCTCCTCTCCTCCCCTTCCCTCCTCCTCCCTCCCTCCTACGCTCCCAGGACCAGCGTGGCACAGAGGGGGCCTCAGAGGGTGGGGGACTTGGCCTGGGACCCCAGCAGGTCTCCCGGGCTGAGTGGTCTGGGGAAACACCCGCCACACCTCCCCGATCCTCTGGTCCTTGAGGGTTCCCCCCACCACTGTCCACCTCTCCTCTTTCCCCCTTCTGCCTCCCATGCCCCTAGGACTCATGAGGCCAGAAGGGGCCTGGGAGAGAAGGGGACCCAGGAAAATGGAGGACCAGGCCCAACAGCCCAGTAGGCTTCCCGTGCACAAGTGAGTGGGTGAAACAACCTCCATGCCTCCCCTGGTCCTCCTATCACAGAGGGCCCCTCCCCCATCTACCTCTCCCCTTTTCCAACACCCCTGCCTCCCTCCTACGCCCCTACAAACAACATGGCCCAGAGGGTGCCTTGGAGGGTTGAGGACCCTGCCTGGGAGACCTGCATGCTTCCTGGCCGATTGGGCAGGGGAAACACCTGATTCTCTGAGCCCCTGAGGGTCCCTCCAGGCCTGGGAACCCCTCCCCCCCTCCCTCTTCCAAGTCAGCCCTCAGGGGTGCCGGTCCTGTCTGGCCTTCACTTCTCCTCCCCCCTTACTCCCCCCATGTTCCTACCTGGTCACTCGGGGGTTCCTCCTGTCTCCTTGGGCATTGAGGTCCCCCACCAGCATCTGGCAGGCACCTTAGTTGTGGGGAGACGTGAACTCCGTGTCCTCCCCCACCACCATCTTCTGTAGGCTCTTGTTTTTTAATCCACTCTGCCACTCTGTGTCTTTTGATTGGAGCATTTAGTCCATTGACATTTAAGGTAACTTTTGATAAGTATTGCTATTGTAGAGCTTGTTTTCCAGTTGATTTTTGTATTTCTTCTTTGTTCTTTTTTCTTCTTGTTTTTCCTTTCATCGTTTGATGATTTCCTTTTGTATTATGCTTGTGTTATCTTCCTTTTGTTTCTGTGCATCTATTGTATATCTTTGATTTGTGGTCCCCCTGTTTTTCAAGTATGTTAACCCCTTCCTATATGTACTTGCTTTAGAATCTATAGTGGTATAACCTCAAACACATTCTAAAAGATAACCTACATTTTCTTACTCTCTTCCCCCACTTTTTATGATTTTGATGTCCTCTTTTACATCTTCATGTTTATCCTTTTGCTGTTCATTGTGGTTATCATCACTTTCACAAAAAAATTATTTTATTATTATTATTTTTTAAAAATTTGCATACTGGCTTATTTATGTGATTTACTTTCCAATTGCGATTTTCCTTTTCCTCTAGATTCTTCTTTTCTACTTAGAAAAGACCTTTCAATATTTCTTGTAGGGATAGATTTAGTATTGCTCTATTCCTTTAGTTTTTGCTTGTCTGAGAAATTCTTTCTCTCTCCTATTCTAAGTGTTGATCTAGCTGGGTAGAGTATCCTAGGTTGCAGATTTTTCCCTTTAAGTACTTTGAATATATCTTGCAGCTCCTTTGTGGCCTGCAACATTTCTGTAAAGAAATCAGCTGATAGCCTTATGGGGGTTCCCTTGTAATTAGCCCTTTGTTTTTTCTCTTGCTGCCTTTAGAATCCTCTCTTTAACTTTTACCATTTTAATTATAGTATATCTTGGTATAGATCTGTTTGGGTTCATCTTGTTTGGGACCCTGTGTACTTCCTGTGCTTGTGTATCCGTTTCCTTCTTTAAGTTTGGGATGTTTTCAGCCATAATTTCTTCACACACATTTTCAATCCCCTTCTCTCTTTCTTCTTCTGGGATGCCTGTTATGTGTAGATTGGTGCACTTTACATTATCCCATAGGTCTTTTAAATTGCTTTCAATTTTTTCTTTTCCATTTGGCTTTCTGTCTGCTGTTCTGACTGGGGGATTTCCATTGTTCCGTCTTCCAGATCACTTATTTATTCTTCTGCATTATTCAACCTGTTATTCATTGCCTTTAGTTCAGCTTTCATCTCGGCAAATGAGTTTTCTCATTTTCCTTGGCTCCTCTTTACACTTTCTAGTTCCTTTTACAGTAATCTACATTTGTATTGATAGCCTTTCTTAGTTCCTTCAATATTTTCATTATCTTTTTTTTGAACTCAATGTCTATTAGACTGAGTGGATCTGTTTCATTGTTTGTTCTTTCTGGGGAATTCTCTTTTCTGGGTGTAGTTCCTCTGCTTCTTCATTTTACTTATATTTCTCTTACTCTATGAGTTTACGACAAACAATTATCTACTGTGGTCTTGGAGGGCTATTAGCATGTGGAAGTGTCCCTGTGTAGCTTGTGTGGGTTTAAAATTTTTGGTGCAGGGTCTGTTTTCTGGATGTATACCTGCCACCTCTTTCCTCAGTGTGTGCTGGCCATTATCCCCTTGATAGGGGGTGTGACTGACGTTGTGGTGACCGAAGGCTACACTGGATGTTGAGTGGGGCCTCCTCTTTGCTCTGTGGTTGTCATAGCCCTCTCAGTGGCAGGGTCTGCTCCCTAGTTATTGCAGTAGAAGCCCCCAGATCCATTTCTGAGCTGTGGTGTGAGGTAGTTGGGATTGGAGTATGCCCAGGGAGAGGAGCCCCTGAGTATTGCTCCTCCAGAGCTCTCCACCAGGGAGTGCATTCTGTGCTGTCATCCGTCACCCATTGTGTGGGCTCACAAACTACACTGTTGTTGGCACTGTGCTCGGTCTCACCTCAACCGTGAGAATGCAGGCAATAAGCTCTGGTGTCCCTCAGGCGCTGTGTTCACAAAGTTACCAGCGTGGGTCTGCTGGCAATGATCCACTGAAGTGAGGTAGCAGGACCACAGTAGTCACACACCTGAAGCTGCTGTTGGAGCCTATTGAAGCAGCACAGACTCCAGCCCAGCCTCTGCGTGCATGCACCCACAAACCACATAGCTGCTAAGGCCAGGCTGGTCCCAGCCACGGGAGCACCCATTGTCCACTTGGGTGTCCTGCAGGCCCTGAGTATACAAAGCCAGTGGCTGTGGGGTAGATCTGCGCAGCAGTGGGCAGAGGGCTCAGATTTCAGCCCCGCCTCTGCATGTGGGCAGCCCGCTGGCATGCTCCCAGAGCTCCTACAGGTAGCGGTGAGTCAGCTGAAAGTGTGTGGAGAAAGACTGCTACAGGCCTGTCCCCCGCTTCCATGCTTCTTAACAAAAGGGCTTTGCTTCTATGGTGGACCTGGGCTTCTTCTACATACACCCCTGGTTGCAGCCCATACAATGCTCCAGCCCCTTCAGGCTTTCTCTGAGCAGCCAACCCTGGTTCTCTCCTTGGGTCTGTCCTCTGAAACCCAAGTTTCAGAACTGAGGTCCCGCCCGCACCAGCGGTTGCACATCTCAGGCTGGGGAGCACAGGGCAGTGACCCGGACCATCTGTGCAGGTCTCTCTCTGATCTGCCTGCCATAAACTGTCTGCTGCGCTTTGCTTTGAGCCTCTAAAGCTCCATTTCTGTCCTGGCTGACCTCCCCACCTATGAAGAGGCTTTCCAGGTTGCGGGAAACTTTCCTCTTTCACAACTCCCTCCCAGATATGCAAGTTCCATCCCAATGCCTTTTTTTAAAAATTCTTGTACTACCTGGTTATGAGGAGATCTTTCATGCGATTTTGGGTGTTTGAGATATTCTGCCAGCATTCAGAGGGTATTCTGTGAGAATTGTTCCAGATGTAGATGTATATTTGACGTATTTGTGGGAGGAGGTGAGCTCCACATCCTTCTATTCCGCCATCTTGTGTGAGCGCCCTGGAAATCCTTTATTTAAAATTGATTTTCCTATAAGAAAGGTTTCTGAATTACACTGCTGACTTTGGTTTTGAAGCTCTCTTACATTTATACACTTCTGTAATATTCTGATTCAGTAACTAAAAGATCTCTGACAAACCGATTCAGATCTGCTTCATTCACAAACTCAAGGGGCTTCCCTGCTGGCACAGTGGTTAGGAATCCGCCTGCCAGTTCAGGGGACACAGGTTCGAGCCCTGGTCCAGGAAGATCCCACATGCCGCAGAGCATCGAAGCCCATGCACCACAAGTATGAGCCTGCACTCTACAGCCTGCAAACCACAACTACTGAAGCCCGTGTGCCTAGAGCCTGTGCTCCACAACAAGAGAAGCCACCGCAATGAGAAGCCCATGCACCACAACAAAGAGTAACCCTCGCTCGTAGCAACTAGAGAAAGCCCGCACGCAGCAACAAAAATCCATCACAGCCAAAAATAAATATATTAATTAAATAAATTTATCTTAAAAAAAAAAACCATGGTACTGTGACTGTGTTAAGTATATTAAAAAATAATAATAATAAGTCAATGAAGGCCTTCCCTGGTAGAGCAGTGGTTAAGAATCTGCCTGCCAATGCAGGGGACACGGGTTTGAGCCCTGGTCCAGGAAGATCCCACATGCCATGGAGCAACTAAGTCTGTACGCCGCAACTACTGAGCCTGTACTCTAGAGCCCACGAGCCACAACTACTGAGCCCATGTGCCACAACTGCTGAGCATGCTTAGAGCCCATGCTCCACAACAAGAGACACCACTGCAACGAGAAGCCAGCACATCGCAACAAAGAGTAGTCCCTGCTTGCCGCAACTAGAGGAAGCCTGCACGCAGCAACAAAAACCCAATGCAGCCAAAAATAAATATTTTTTTAAAAGTCAATGAAATGTTAAGATTAGGTGAACTAATCATTTATTATTGGGCTTACAAATCACTATGTCAGTTATTTTAGGAATGTATGATGTTAGGATTTTTTTGTCTGTGGCCTATTTAATTTTCAGAAATAATTTTGTAATATGGAAAGCTTTCATTCTAATTCACGAGTCTTCTTTCTTTTGCTGTATGTAAACTATTTAGAAAAACTTTGTTTACAAATATTTTTAAATATTCTATATATACATATGTATGTTCTAAACATTAGTTATTTTTCTTCTACATTGATGGATAGCCTACTTGTATTTCACTTCTGTTATGAGAATTTAACTTTATAGATTTTTTTATAAATGATTCTATAAATATTAAAATGAATAGCATTCTATAAAAGTCAGATTGTTTTTATTATGATAGGTGTGTTAGAAGAAGCAAGATTTTTTGGTATTGACTCATTGATTGAACACCTAGAAGTGGCAATAAAGGTAAGGCTCTTTTTACATTAGCCAAGTATTACATGTATTGTAGCTATCTCCCAAAATGCTCCACTGATCTGTCAATATGCTTTTCAAGAATTCTCAACCACCAGAAGATCATTCACCAATATCTCGAAAGGAATTTGTGCGATTTCTGCTAGCCACTCCAACCAAATCAGAATTGCGTTGCCAGGTAATTAAAGCAGACTTTACGTGAGTTATTCGTGTAGGCAAATCTGTGAGTAAAGTTTTAAATTCTTCTGGGAATCTTTCTCTTGCCTTGTTTTCTTTTTTCATGAAAGATATATTTTACTTATGGGTCATAGCATTGATTTAGTCCCAAAATGGTTAGACAGAAAAAGAGATGTAATAATCTTTTTTATTGTCTAATTATGCCTCATGCAGCAGTTTTTGAGTAATGCATAGGAATTGCAGCAATAAAAATAAAAAGTCAATTGTACAGTTGTTATGTATGGTTAATCAGTGGAAGATACTTTTACTTTTATGTATTATAGCACTAATCATTTTAAAAACCACAATACTCACTTTAAAAAAATAAAACAATCTTGAATTAATAAAATAATTTAAGTACAGTCAGGTTTAATAAAAAAATAATACTTATCAACGGGTATGTGGCCAGCAGAGATCTCTCTTTAGAAACTTCTGAACATAAATGAGGCATTGCCAGGATGCATTTTAATGTTATATGTAAGTTGAGTTCCTTTAAGAACCTGTTAAGGACACTAATTTTATGTATCTCAGTTCCATTTGATCATGTTTTGTAACGAACTCCAAATGACGGAACTGCCAATTACTTCTAAAACACATGGTGGTTAGCTATTGTAATTGAATATACAACAGATGGTTTAAATATTGTGACAGTTTGTGTTTTTTAATTTTAGGGTTTAAACTTCAGTGGTGCTGATCTTTCTCGTTTGGACCTTCGATACATTAACTTCAAAATGGCCAATTTAAGCCGCTGCAATCTTGCCCACGCTAATCTCTGCTGTGCAAATCTTGAACGAGCTGATCTCTCTGGATCAGTGCTTGACGTAAGAATCATTTTTGGTTACAAAAGAAAATTAAATTTTTAGTCTGTTGAACGCTCAGAGCAGAAATTATATCTGTCCCTTACTGGAGC
Source organism: Neophocaena asiaeorientalis asiaeorientalis (assembly GCF_003031525.2). Classification (NCBI taxonomy): domain Eukaryota; kingdom Metazoa; phylum Chordata; class Mammalia; order Artiodactyla; family Phocoenidae; genus Neophocaena; species Neophocaena asiaeorientalis. The sequence goes on along the minus strand of NW_020175436.1, from coordinate 20,588 downwards.
TTTTACTAGCAAACAGATAATTTACTAAGTTGATGATAAAACTGAAGGTTCTGAAAGTGAAATGGGTTGGTTTTGCAACTTTGGTATCCTTTATTAAACATAGGTCTGAAAAGTATAGCAACTAATAAGAAATGAAATCTTGAAATTAGATCCTGATCTCCTCAACACTCTATTTATTAGGACTTCTATTTTCAATGGATTAATAGGGTAAAGCTGGAAAGTATCTTTGCATTTTTCTATTCAGGTTCATTTCTGGAATAGGAAAATGTTATTGCTCCAGGGGATATGTGGCAGTTATTTTTAAATAAACATGGTATACAGCAATCTGTATAAGTTAGCATCTCAGTGGCTCTCTACCTCTGTTCATATGTGTTTACATATATGTATGTGTATATATGTGTGTGTATACATATGTATATGCATGTATTTGTGTAGCATTTACCTGTGTTAATTTGAGATTAGAGGATATATGTAAAACCAGCCGTGAAATCTAATTTCTAAGAACTTTCAGTTCCTTAATATCAAGGACCATGTCTGTGTGCCTTTTGAGTTAATAACACCTAATATAGTACCTAATATAGTAAATGTTTATTGAATTTTATAATGTTGGTTTTGTTCCTTAGCTGCAGTGTATTTTTCCATGAAACTTGGATCTAATAACAGAATATGCCAACACATTTCCTTGTTCCATCTTATGATGAAGGATCAAATAAATAGCAAAATAAGCAAAACACTAACAGTACAAAGGAAAAATCTGAAGGACCTAATTTTTAAATAGTGAAATGCTGAGAGGCAGCTTTGTTGGTTTCTGTTAAGGAATGAAAAAAAAAAAAAAGATAAGACAGATTGGATCATTGAATACAAATGGTTTTGAGTTCTATTTAATTGTAGCATTACTGTGAGCCTGAACCATAATTTTCTTATCTTTAAATGCTTGTTCTACCCACATTGTATAATTGATGTGAAGGCCAATATGTATATATAATATACATGTGTATATATTATATATATGTATATTTTTTTTATTGATGTGTAGTTGATTTACAATGTCATGTTAGTTTCAGGTGTACAGCACAGTGATTCAGTTACATATATGTGTGTGTGTGTGTATACATATATACATATATATACAGTCTTTTTCAGATTCTCTTCCCTTATAGGTTATTACAAAATACTGAGTATAATTCCCTGTGCTATACAGTAGGTCCTCGTTGGTTATCTATTTTACATATAGTAATATGTATATGTTAATCCCAACCTCCTAATTTATCCCTCTTCCCATCCCCTTTTCCCCCATTTGGTAACCACACATTTTTTTCCTATGTCTGTGAGTCTCCTCCTGTTTTGGAAATAAGTTCATTTGTATCTTTCTGGTTTTTTATATTCCACATATAAGCAATATCATATATTTATCTTTCTCTGTCTGGCTTACTTAGTATGATAATCTCTAGGTCCACCTATATTGCTGCAAATGGAATTATTTCATTCTTTTTTCATGGCTGAATAATATTCCATGGTGTATATATATACCACATCTTCTTTATCCATTAATCTGTCCATGGACATTTAGTTTGCTTCCATGTCTTGGCTGTTGTAAATAGTGCTGCAGTTAGCATTGGGGTGCATGTGTCTTTTCAAATTATGGTTTTCTCCGGATACGTGCCCAGGAGTGGGATTGCTGGATGATATGGTAGCTCTCTTTTTAGTTTTTTTTTAGTTTTTTAACTCCATACTGTTCTCCATAGTTGCTTTACCAATTTCCATTCCCACCAACAGTGTAGGAGGGTTCCTTTTCCTAACCCCTCTCCAACATTATTTGTAGACTTTTCGATAACAGCCATTCTGACCAGTGTGAGGTGATACCTCATTGTAGTTTTGATTTGCATTTCTCTAATAATTAGCAGTGTTGAGCATCTTTTCATGTGCTTTTTGGCCATCTGTATGTCTTCTTTGGAGAAATGTCTGTTTAGATCTTTTGCCCATTTTTTGATTGTGTTGGTTGTTTTTTTGATATTGAGCCACAAGAGCTGTTTGTATATTTTGGAGATTAATCCCTTGTCAGTTGCATCATTTGCAAGTTTTCTCCCATTCTGTAGATTGTCTTTTTGTTTTGTTTATGGCTTCCTTTGCTGTGTAAAAGCTTTTAAGTTTAATTAGTTCCCATTTGTTTATTTTTGTTTTTATTTTCATTATTCTAGGAGACAAATCTAAAAAGATACTGCTGCAATTTATGTCAGAGAGTGTTCTGCCTATGTTTTCTGCTAGGTTTTATAGTATCCGGTACTACATTTAGGTCTTTAATCCATTTTGAGTTTTTTGTTTGTTTTTGTTTTTTCTTTTTTTGGCCACACCATGTGGCCTGAGGGATCTTAGTTCCCAGACCAGGGATCAAACCCATGCCCCCTGCAATGGAAGCATGGAGTCTTAACCACTGGGTACCCAGGGAAGTCTTGAGTTTATTTTTGTGTATGGTGTTAGAGAATGTTCTAATATCATTCTGTTACATCTAGCTTTCCCAATTTCCCAGCACCACATGGTAAAGAGGCTGTCTTCTCCACTGTATATTCTTGCACCTTTCTCATAGATTAATTGACCATAGGTGTGTAGGTTTATTTCTGGGCTTTCTATACTGTTCCACTGATCTATAGTTCTGTTTTTGTGCCAGTACCATCCTGGTTTGGTTACTATAGTTTTGTATTATAGTCTGAAGTCAGGGAGCCTGATTCCTCCATCTCCAGTTTTCTTTCTCAAGATTGCTTTGGCTATTCAGGGTCTTTTGTGTTTCCATACAAATTAAAAAATTTTTTTGTTCTAGTTCTATGAAAAATGGCATTACTGGTAATTTGATAGGGATTGCATTGAATCTGTAGATTGCCTTGGGTAGTCTAGTCATCTTGACAATATTGATTCTTCCAATTCAAGAACACAGTATATCTTTCCATTTGTATCATCTTCGATTTCTTTCATTAGCATCTTATAGTTTTGGGAGTACAGGTCTTTTACCTCCTTAGGTAAATTTATTCCTAGGTATTTTATTCTTTTTGATGCAATGGTAAATGGGATTGTTTCCTTAATTTTTCTTTCTGATCTTTCATTGTTAGTGTGTAGAAATGCAACAGGTTTCTGTGTATTAATTTTCTATCCTGCAACTTAACCAAATTCACTGAAGAGCTCTAGCAGTTTTCTGGTAGCTTCTTTAGGATTTTCTATGTATAGTATCATATCATCTGCAAGCAGTGATAGTTTTACTACTTCTTTTTCAATTTGGATTTCTTTTTTTTTTTTTTTTTTT
>NW_020175436.1:6445-9793 GCF_003031525.2 Neophocaena asiaeorientalis asiaeorientalis | reverse complement strand
AAAAAAAAAAAAAAGATAAGACAGATTGGATCATTGAATACAAATGGTTTTGAGTTCTATTTAATTGTAGCATTACTGTGAGCCTGAACCATAATTTTCTTATCTTTAAATGCTTGTTCTACCCACATTGTATAATTGATGTGAAGGCCAATATGTATATATAATATACATGTGTATATATTATATATATGTATAATTTTTTTATTGATGTGTAGTTGATTTACAATGTCATGTTAGTTTCAGGTGTACAGCACAGTGATTCAGTTACATATATGTGTGTGTGTGTGTATACATATATACATATATATACAGTCTTTTTCAGATTCTCTTCCCTTATAGGTTATTACAAAATACTGAGTATAATTCCCTGTGCTATACAGTAGGTCCTCGTTGGTTATCTATTTTACATATAGTAATATGTATATGTTAATCCCAACCTCCTAATTTATCCCTCTTCCCATCCCCTTTTCCCCCATTTGGTAACCACACATTTTTTTCCTATGTCTGTGAGTCTCCTCCTGTTTTGGAAATAAGTTCATTTGTATCTTTCTGGTTTTTTATATTCCACATATAAGCAATATCATATATTTATCTTTCTCTGTCTGGCTTACTTAGTATGATAATCTCTAGGTCCACCTATATTGCTGCAAATGGAATTATTTCATTCTTTTTTCATGGCTGAATAATATTCCATGGTGTATATATATACCACATCTTCTTTATCCATTAATCTGTCCATGGACATTTAGTTTGCTTCCATGTCTTGGCTGTTGTAAATAGTGCTGCAGTTAGCATTGGGGTGCATGTGTCTTTTCAAATTATGGTTTTCTCCGGATACGTGCCCAGGAGTGGGATTGCTGGATGATATGGTAGCTCTCTTTTTAGTTTTTTTTTAGTTTTTTAACTCCATACTGTTCTCCATAGTTGCTTTACCAATTTCCTTTCCCACCAACAGTGTAGGAGGGTTCCTTTTCCTAACCCCTCTCCAACATTATTTGTAGACTTTTCGATAACAGCCATTCTGACCAGTGTGAGGTGATACCTCATTGTAGTTTTGATTTGCATTTCTCTAATAATTAGCAGTGTTGAGCATCTTTTCATGTGCTTTTTGGCCATCTGTATGTCTTCTTTGGTTTTCCCACCAACAGTGTAGGAGGGTTCCTTTTCCTAACCCCTCTCCAACATTATTTGTAGACTTTTCGATAACAGCCATTCTGACCAGTGTGAGGTGATACCTCATTGTAGTTTTGATTTGCATTTCTCTAATAATTAGCAGTGTTGAGCATCTTTTCATGTGCTTTTTGGCCATCTGTATGTCTTCTTTGGAGAAATGTCTGTTTAGATCTTTTGCCCATTTTTTGATTGTGTTGGTTGTTTTTTTGATATTGAGCCACAAGAGCTGTTTGTATATTTTGGAGATTAATCCCTTGTCAGTTGCATCATTTGCAAGTTTTCTCCCATTCTGTAGATTGTCTTTTTGTTTTGTTTATGGCTTCCTTTGCTGTGTAAAAGCTTTTAAGTTTAATTAGTTCCCATTTGTTTATTTTTGTTTTTATTTTCATTATTCTAGGAGACAAATCTAAAAAGATACTGCTGCAATTTATGTCAGAGAGTGTTCTGCCTATGTTTTCTGCTAGGTTTTATAGTATCCGGTACTACATTTAGGTCTTTAATCCATTTTGAGTTTTTTGTTTGTTTTTGTTTTTTCTTTTTTTGGCCACACCATGTGGCCTGAGGGATCTTAGTTCCCAGACCAGGGATCAAACCCATGCCCCCTGCAATGGAAGCATGGAGTCTTAACCACTGGGTACCCAGGGAAGTCTTGAGTTTATTTTTGTGTATGGTGTTAGAGAATGTTCTAATATCATTCTGTTACATCTAGCTTTCCCAATTTCCCAGCACCACATGGTAAAGAGGCTGTCTTCTCCACTGTATATTCTTGCACCTTTCTCATAGATTAATTGACCATAGGTGTGTAGGTTTATTTCTGGGCTTTCTATACTGTTCCACTGATCTATAGTTCTGTTTTTGTGCCAGTACCATCCTGGTTTGGTTACTATAGCTTTGTATTATAGTCTGAAGTCAGGGAGCCTGATTCCTCCATCTCCAGTTTTCTTTCTCAAGATTGCTTTGGCTATTCAGGGTCTTTTGTGTTTCCATACAAATTAAAAAATTTTTTTGTTCTAGTTCTATGAAAAATGGCATTACTGGTAATTTGATAGGGATTGCATTGAATCTGTAGATTGCCTTGGGTAGTCTAGTCATCTTGACAATATTGATTCTTCCAATTCAAGAACACAGTATATCTTTCCATTTGTATCATCTTCGATTTCTTTCATTAGCATCTTATAGTTTTGGGAGTACAGGTCTTTTACCTCCTTAGGTAAATTTATTCCTAGGTATTTTATTCTTTTTGATGCAATGGTAAATGGGATTGTTTCCTTAATTTTTCTTTCTGATCTTTCATTGTTAGTGTGTAGAAATGCAACAGGTTTCTGTGTATTAATTTTCTATCCTGCAACTTAACCAAATTCACTGAAGAGCTCTAGCAGTTTTCTGGTAGCTTCTTTAGGATTTTCTATGTATAGTATCATATCATCTGCAAGCAGTGATAGTTTTACTACTTCTTTTTCAATTTGGATTTCTTTTTTTTTTTTTTTTTTTCTTCTCTGATTCCTGTGGCTAGGATGTCAAAACTATTTTGAATAAAAGTGGTGAGAATGGATATCCTTGTCCTGTTCCTGATCTTAAAGGAAGTGCTTTCAGCTTTTCACCATTGAGTATGATGTTAGCTGTGGGTTTGTCACATATGGGCTTTATTATGTTGAACTCGGTTCCCTCTCTGCCCACTTTCTGGAGAGTTTTTTATCATAAATGGATGTTGATTTTTTTTAAATCTTTTTAACAGACTTTATTGAAACATAATACTAATACAGAAAAACACACAAATTATAAATGTATAAGTCAATAAATGTTCACAAAGTGAGCACATTTATAAAGTCAGCACTAGATCAAGAAACAGACCATTACCCAGAAGCCCTCATGTCCTCCTTCTAATCAAGGGTAACCAATATCCTGACTTCTTACAACACCATAGGTGAGTTCTATGTATCTTTGAAATTTAATAAATGGAATCATTTAGTAAATACTTTTTGTGTGTCTGGCTTCTTTTCCTCAGCATATTTGTGAGGTGAATTCAGTGTAAGCATGTAATTTAAGTTTTTATTTTTGGATTTAATTTATTTTTTTATAGAGCAGGTTCTTATTACTCATCCATTTTATACACATCAGTGTATACATGTCAATCCCAATCTCCCAATTCATCATACCACCACCACCCCCACCCCC
>NW_020175436.1:5612-6240 GCF_003031525.2 Neophocaena asiaeorientalis asiaeorientalis | reverse complement strand
ATCTGTATGTCTTCTTTGGAGAAATGTCTATTTAGGTCTTCTGCCCATTTTCGGATTGGGTTGTTTATTTCTTTAATATTGAGCTGCATGAGCTGCTTATATATTTTGAAGATTAATCCTTTGTCCTTTGATCCGTTTGCAAATATTTTCTCCCATCCTGAGGGTTGTCTTTTCATCTACTTTATGGTTTGCTTTGCTGTGCAAAAGGCTTTAAGTTTCATTAGGTCCCATTTGTTTATTTTTATTACCATTACTCTAGGAGGTGGATCAAAAAAGATCGTGCTGTTCCTCAAGACTGCTTTGGCTATTCGGGGTCTTTTGTGTCTCCACACAAATTTTAAGATTTTTTGTTTTAGTTCTGTAAAAAATGCCATTGGTAATTTGATAGGAATTGCATTCAATCTGTGGGTTCCTTTGGGTACTATAGTCATTTTGACAGTATTGCCTTCTTCGAATCCAAGAACATGGTATATCTCTCCATTTGTTTGTATATCTTTATTTTCTTTCATCAGTGTCTTATAGTTTTCTGCATACAGGTCTTTTGTCTCTCTAAGTAGGTTTATTCCTAGGTATTTTACTCTTTTTGTTGCAATGGTAAATGGGAGTGTTTCCTTAATTTCTCTTTCAG
>NW_020175436.1:0-5391 GCF_003031525.2 Neophocaena asiaeorientalis asiaeorientalis | reverse complement strand
TATTTGAGATTTTTCTTGTTTCTTGAGGTAGGCTTGTATAGCTATAAACTTCCCTCTTAGAAATGCTTTTGCTGCATCCCATAGGTTTTGGATCGTCGTCTTTGCATTGTCATTTGTCTCTACGAATTTTTCTATTTCCTCTTTGATTTCTTCAGTGATCGCTTGGTTATTTAGTAACGTATTGTTTAGCCTAAGATGTGATCTATCCTGGAGAATGTTCTGTGCACACTTGAGAAGGAAGTGTAATCTGCTGTTTTTGGATGGAATGTCCTATGAACGTCAATTAAATCTGTCTGCTCTATTGTGTCATTTAAAGCTTGTGTTTCCTTATTAATTTTCTGTTTGGATGATTTGTCCATTGGTGTCAATGAGGTGTTAAAAGTCCCCCACTATTATTGTGTCACTATCAATTTCCTCTTTTATAGCTGTTAGCAGTTGCCTTATGTATTGACATGTTCCTATGTTGGGTGCATATATATTTATAATTGTTATATCTTCTTGGAATGATCCCTTGATCATTATGTAGTGCCCTTCCTTGTCTCTTGTAACGTTCTTTATTTTAAAGTCTATTTTTATCTGATATGAGTATTGCTACTCCAGCTTTCTTTTCATTTCCATTTATATGGAATATCTTTTTTCATCCCCTCACTTTCAGTCTGTATGTGTCCCTGGGTTTCTCCACACCCTCTCCAGCATTTATTGTTTCTAGATTTTTTTGATGATGGCCATTCTGACTGGTGTGAGATGATATCTCATTGTAGTTTTGATTTGCATTTCTCTAATGACTAATGATGTTGAGCATTCTTTCATGTGTTTGTTGGCAGTCTGTGTATCTTCTTTGGAAAAATGTCTATTTAGGTCCTCTGCCCATTTTTGGATTGGGTTGTTTCTTTTTCTGTTATTCAGCTGCATGAGCTGCTTATATATTTTGGAGATTAGTCCTTTGTCAGTTGCTTCATTTACAAATATTTGCTCCCATTCTAAGGGTTGTCTTTTGGTCTTGTTTATGGTATTTTTTGCTGTGCAAAAGCTTTGAAGTTTCATTAGGTCCAATTTGTTTCTTTTTTTAAGAGTGTGGGAGTGTTCATCCCTCTGCTATATTTTGGAATAGTTTGAGAAGGATAGGTGTTAACTGTTCTCTTAATGTTTGATTGAATTCGCCTGTGTAGCCATGTGGTCCTGGGATTTTGTTTGTTGGAAGTTTTTTAATCACAGTTTCAATTTCAGTGCTTGTGATTGGCCTGTTCATGTTTTATTTTGTTTATCTTCTCAAAGAACCAGCTTTTAGTTTTATTGATCTTTGCTATTGTTTCCTTCATGTCTTTTTCATTTATTTCTGATCTGGTCTTTATGATTTCTTTCCTTCTGCTAACATTGGGGTTTTTTGTGTTCTTCTTTCTCTAATTGCTTTAGGTGCAAGTTTAAGTTGTTTATTCGTTTCCTGTTTCTTAAGGTAGTATTGTATTGCTATAAACTTCCCTCTTAGAACTGCTTTTGCTGCATCCCATAGGTTTTGGGTCATCGTGTCTCCATTGTTATTTGTTTCTAGGTATGTTTTTATTTCCTCTTTGATTTCTTCAGTGATCACTTCGTTATTAAGTAGTGTATTGTTTAGCCTCCATGTGTTTGTATTTTTTACAGATCTTTTCCTGTAATTGATATCTGGTCTCACAGCGTTTTGGTCGGAAAAGATACTTGATACAATTTCAATTTTCTTAAATTTACGAAGGCTTGATTTGTGACCTAGGATATGATCTATCCTGGAGAATGTTCCATGAGCACTTGAGAAAAATGTGTATTCTGTTGTTTTTGCATCGAATGTCCTATAAATATCAATTAAGTCCATCTTGTTTCATATATCATTTAAAGCTTGTGTTTCCTTATTTATTTTCATTTTGGATGATCTGTCCATGGGTGAAAGTGGGGTGTTAAAGTCCCCTACTATGTATGTGTTACTGTTGATTTCCGCTTTTATGGCTCTTAGTATTTGCCTTATGTATTGAGTTGCTCTTATGTTGGGTGTATAAATATTGTAGTTCTTCTTGCTTCTGCTGCCTGCCCTCTGGTGGATGAGGCTATCTAAGAGGCTTGTGCAAGTTTCCTGATGGGAGGGACTGGTGGTGGATAGAGCAGGCTGTTTGTTGCTCTGGGGGGCAGAGCTCAGTAAAACTTTAATCTGCTTGTCTGCTGATGGTGGGGCTGGGTTCCCTCCCTGTTGGTTGTTTGGCCTGAGGCACCCAACACTGGAGCCTCAGGCCAAACAACAACAGGGCTCTTTGGTGGGGCTAATGGCAGCCTCTGGGAGGGCTCACGCCAAGGAATACTTCCCAGAACTTCTGCTTCCAGTGTCCTTGTCCTCACAGTGAGACAGAGCCAACCCCCGCCTCTGCAGGAAGACCCCCCCCAACACTAGCATGTAGTTCTGTTTCAGTCTGTATGGGGTCACTGCTCCTTCCCCTGGGTCCCAATGCACACACTACTTTGTGTGTGCCTTCCAAGAGTGGAGTCTCTGTTTACCCCAGTGCTGTCAACATCCTGCAAGCAAATCCAGCTAGTCTTCAAAGTCTGATTTTCTAGGAATTCCTCCTCCCCCTGCCGGACCCCAGGTTGGGAAGCCTGACGTGGGGCTCAGCACCTTCACTCCAGTGGGTGGACTTCTGTGGTCTAAGTGTTCTCCAGTTTGTGGGTCACCCACCCAGCGGTTATGGGATTTGATTTTATTATGATAGCGCCCCTACTACTGTCTCATTGTGGCTTCTCCTTTGTCTTTGCATGTGGGGTATCTTTTCTGGTGAGATACAGTGTCTTCCTGGCGATGATTGTTCCGCAGTTAGTTGTGAATCCAGTGTTCTCACAAGAGGGAATGAGAGCACGTCCTTCTACTCTGCCATCTTGAACCAATCTGGATGTTGAATTTTATGAAAAGCTTTTTCTGCATCTATTGAGATGATAATATGGTTTTTATTCTTCAGTTTTTTACTGGGATGTATCACACTGATTGGTTTGCAGATATTGAAAAATCCTTGCATCCCTGGGATAAATCCCACTTGATTATCATGTATGATCCTTTTAATGTATTGTTGGCTTCGGGTTGCTAGTATTTTGTTGAGGATTTTTGCCTGATAGTCTCCTGTAATTTTCTTTTTTTGTGGTATCTTTGTCTGATTATGGTATCAGGGTGACGGTGGCCTTATAGAGTGAGTTTGGAAGTGCTTCCTGCTGTGCAATTTTTTCGAATAGTTTCAGAAGTGTAGGCGTTAACTATTCTCTAAATGTTTGAGAGCATTCACCTGTGGAGGCTTGTGGTCCTGGACTTTTGTTTGTTGGGAGTTTTTTTAATCACAGATTCAATTTCAGTACTTGTAGTTGGTCTGTTCATATTTTCTATTTCTTTCTGGTTCAGTTTTGCAAGATTGTACCTTTCTAAGAATCTGTTCATTTGTCCTAGGTTGCCCATTTTATTAGCATATAGTTGCTTGTAGTAATCTCTAATGCTCCTTTGTATTTCTGCAGTGTCAGTTGTTACTTCTCCTTTTTCAGTTCTAATTTTATTGATTTGGGCCCTTCCCTTTAGTTTTCTTTATCTTCTCAGAGAACCAGCTTTTAGTTTCATTGATCTTTGCTATTGTTTTTTTAGTCTCAATTTCATTTATTTCTGCTCTGATCTTTATGACTTCTTTCTTTCTATTAACTTTGGATTTTGTTCTTCTTCCTCTAGTTGCCTTAGGTGTAAGTTTAGGTTGTTTATTTGAGATTTTTCTTGTTTCCTGAGGTAAGCTTTTATCAGTATAAACTTCCCTCTTAGAATTGCTTTTGCTGCATCCCATAGGTTTTGGATCATTGTGTTTTCATCTTCATTTGTCTCTAGGTATTTTTTGTTTTGTTTATTTGTTTTTTAATATATATATTTATTTAACTGGCTATGTTAGGTCTCAGTTGCAGCACATGCAGCATCTTCATTGCAGCATGCGGGATCTTTTGTTGCAGTGCATGGGCTCTTTGTTGCGGCATGTGGGCTTCTCTCTAGATGTGGCGCACAGGCTCCAGAGTGCGCAGTCTCAGTAGTTGGGACGCACAGGCTTAGCTCCCCCACGGCATGTGGGATCTTAGTTCCCCGACCAGGGATTGAACCCACGTCCCCTGCATTGGAAGGCAGATTCTTAACCACTGGACCACCAGGGAAGTCCCATCTGGGTATTTTTTGGTTTCCTCTTTGATTTCTATAGTGATGCGTTGGTTGTTTAGTAGCATATTTTTGAGCCTCCACATTTTTGTGTGTTTTGCAGTTTTTTTCTTGTAGTTGATTTCTAATCTCATAGTGTTGTTGTTGGAAAAGATGCTTGATACAATTTCAGTTTTCTTAAATTTACCAAGACTTGCTTTGTGGCCCAGCATGGGATCAATCCTGGAGAATGTTCCATGTGCACTAGAAAAGAATGTGTATTCTGCGGCTTTCGGATGGAATGCTCTATAAATATCAAGTGCATCTGGTCTGATGTTTCATTTAAGGCCTGTGTTTCCATATTGATTTTCTGTCTGGATTTTCTGTCCATTGATGTAAGTGGGATACTAAAGTCCCCAACTATTATTGTGTTACTCTCAATTTCTTCTTTTATGTCTGTTAACATCTGCCTTATATGTTGAAGAGCTCCTGTATTGGGTGCATATATATTTACAATTTTTATATCTTCTTGGATTAATCCCTTGTTCATTATGTAGTGTCCTTCTTTGTTTCTTGTAACAGTCTTCTATTTTAAAGTCAATTTTGTCTGATATGAGTGTTGCTACTCCAGCCTTCTTTTGATTTCTATTTACATGGAATACCTTTTTCCATCACCTCACTTTCAGTCTGTATTTGTCTGTAGCTCTGAAGTCGGTCTCTTGTAGACAGCATATACATGGGTCCTGTTTTTACATGCAGTCAGTCTATGTCTTTTGGTTGGAGCATTTAATCCATTTATTTTAAGGTAATTATCCATGTGTATGTTCTTATTGCCATTTTGTTAATTGTTTTGGATTTGTTTTTGTTCAGTGGCCATGGCTCATGGGCCCAGCTGCTCTGCAGCATGTGGGATCTTCCCGGACCGGGGCACGAACCCGTGTCCCCTGCATCGGCAGGCGGACTCTGAACCACTGCGCCACCAGGGAAGCCTGATGACTATCTTTAGTGTTGTGTTTGGGTTCCTTTTTCTTTTTTGTGTATATATTACAGTTTTTTTTTGTTTGTAGTTACCATGATGTTTTAATATACCAGTCTGTATGTATACATTATTGTTTTAAGTTGCTGATCTCTTAATTTCAAATGCATTTTAAATATCCTGCATTTGTACTCTCCTCCTCTCACAATTATTGGTTTTGGTATCATATTTGTGTGTGGATGATTTCCTACCT
>NW_020175435.1:2895147-2925715 GCF_003031525.2 Neophocaena asiaeorientalis asiaeorientalis | reverse complement strand
ATTTCACTGCTTGTGATTGGTCTGTTTATATTTTCTATTTCCTCCGGGTTCAGTCTTGGAAAGTTGTGCTTTTCTAAATTTGTCCATTTCTTCCTGGTTGTCCATTTTATTGGCATATAGCTGCTCATAGTAATCTTTCACGATCCTTTGTATTTCTGCAATGTCACTTGTTACTTCTCCTTTTTCATTTATAATTCTATTGATTTGAGTCTTGTCCCTGTTTTTATTGATGAGTCTGGCTAATGGTTTATCAATTTTGTTTATCTTCTCAAAGACCCATCTTTTTTATTGATCTTTGTTATTGTTTCCTTCATTTTTGTTCATTTATTTCTTATCTGATATTTATGATTTCTTTCCTTCTGCTAATTTTGGGGATTTTTTGTTCTTCTTTCTCTAATTGCTTTCGGTGTAAGGTTAGGTAGTTTATTTGAGATGTTTCTTGTTTCTTGAGGTAGGATGGTATTGCTATGAACTTCCCTCTTAACAACTGCTTTTGCTGCATCCCATAGGTTTTGGGTGGTCGTGTTTTCATTGTCATTTGTTTCTAGGTATTTTTTGATTTCCTCTTTGATTTCTTCAGTCATCTCTTGGTTATTTAGTAGTGTGTTATTACCCTCCATGTGTTTGTATTCTTTACAGATATTTTTCCTGTAATTGTTATCTAGTCTCATAGCATTGTGATCAGAAAAGATACTTGATATGATTTCAATTTTCTTAAATTTACCAAGGCTTGATTTGTGACCCAAGGTATGATCTATTTTGGAGAATGTTTCATGAGTACTTGAAAGTGTATTCTGTTGTTTTTAGATGGAATGTCCTATAAATATAAATTAAGTCCATCTTGTTTAATGTATCATTTAAAGCTTGTGTTTCCTTAGTTATTGTGATTTTGGATGATTTGTCCATTGGTGCAAGTGGGGTTTTAAATTCCCCTACTTTGATTGTCTTACTGTCGATTTCCCCTTTTATGGCTGCTAGCATTTGCCTTAAGTTTTGAGGTGCTCCTATGTTGGATGCATAAATATTTACAATTGTTATATCTTCTTCTTGGATTGACCCCTTGATCATTATGTAGTGTCCTTCTTTGTCTCTTGTAATAATCTTTATTTTAAAGTCTATTTTGTCTAATATGAGAATTGCTACTCCAGCTTTCTTCTGATTTCCATTTGAATGGAATATCTTTTTCCATTCCCTCATTTTTAGTCTATATGTGCCCCTAGGTCTGAAGTGGGTCTTTTGTAGACAGCATATATATGGGTCCTGTTTTTGTAACTGTTCAGCCAGTCTATGTCTTTTGGTTGGAGCAGTTAATCCATTTACATTTAACGTAGTTATCAATATGTATGTTCCTATTACTGTTTTCTTAGTTGTTTTGGGTTTGTTATTGTAGGTCTTTTCCTTCTCTTGTGTTTCTTGCCTAGAGAAGGTCCTTTAGCATTTGTTGTAAAGCTGGTTTGGTGGTGCTGAATTCTCTTAGCTTTTGCTTGTCTGTAAAGGTTTTAATTTCTCCATTGAATCTGAGTGAGATCCTCACTGGGTAGAGTAATCTTTGTTGTAGGTTTTTCCCTTTCATCACTTTAAATATGTCCAGCCACTCCCATCTGGCTTGCAGAGTTTCTGCTGAAAGATCAGCTGTTAACCTTATGGGGATTCCCTTGTATGTTATTTGTTGTTTTTCCCTTGCTGCTTTTAATATTTTTTCTTTGTATTTAATTTTTGATAGTTTTATTAATATGTGTCTGGGCATGTTTCTCCTTGGATTTATCCTGTATGTGACTCTCTGTGCTCCTTCACTTGATTGACTATTTCCTTTCCCATATTATGGAAGTTTTCAACTATAATCTCTTCAAATATGTTCTCAGTCTCCTTCTTTTTCTCTTCTTCTTTTGGGACCCCTATAATTCAAATGTTGGTGTGTTTAACATTGTTCCAGAGGTCTCTGAGACTGTCCTCAATTCTTTTCATTCTTATTTCTTTATTCTTCTCTGCAGCAGTTATTGCCACTATTTTATCTTCCAGGTCACTTATCCATTCTTCTGCTTCAGTTATTCTGCTATTGATTAAGTTCCTTGTAATTTCTCCATTCTATTTCCAAGATTATAGATCATCTTTACTATCATTACTCTGAATTCTTTTTCAGGTAGGCTGCCTATTTCCTCTTCATTTGTTTGGTCTGGTGGGTTTTTACCTTGCTCCTTCATCTGCTGTGTGATTCTCTGTCTTCTCATTTTGCTTAAATTACTGTGTTTCGGGTCTCCTTTTTGTGGGTTGCAGGTTCGTAGTTCCCATTGTTTTTGGTGTCTGCCCCCGTTGACTAAGGTTGGTTCTGTGGGTTGTGTAGGCTTCCTGGTGAAGGGGTCTGGTGCCTGTGTTCTGGTGGATGAGGCTAGATCTTTTCTTTCTGGTGGTCAGGACAACATCTGGTCATGTGTTTTGGGGTGTCTGTGAACTTATTATGATTGAAGAAGCCTCTCTGCTGATGGGTGGGGCTGTGTTCCTGTCTTGCTAGTTGTTTGGCATAAGGTGTTCAACACTGTAGCTTTCTGGTCTTAACATTAAGCTGGAGATCTCTGAGAGACCTTTCTGTGTTTGATATTACATGGGGCCGGGTGATCAATGTCTAGAACTCAGCTCTCCCACCTCAGACGTTCAGGGTAGACACCCGGCCACAGCACCAAGACCCTGTCAGCCACACAGCTCAGAAGAAAAGGGAGAAGAAAAAGGAAAGAAAGAAATAAAAACTAACTAAATAAAATAAAGTTAATAAAAAAATATTAAAAATAAAAATTTATTAAAAAAAAAGAAAGAGAGAAAGAAAGAAGAGAGCAACCGAACCAAAATACAAATCCACCAATGATAACAAGTGCTAAAAACTATACAAAACAAAACAAAACAAAAAAATATAAAACAGAGTCAGAACCCTTGGACAAATGACAAAAGCTATACAGAGAATGTCACACAAAGAAGCATACACATATACACTCACAAAAAGAGAAAAAGGAAATATATATATAAAGGAAGAGAGCAACCAAATCAATAAACAAATCTACTAATGATAATAAGCTCTAAATACTAAACTACGATAAACATAAAACCAGAAAGAAATTAGATGCAGAAAGCAAACCCCAAGTCTACAGTTGATCCCAAAGTCCACCACCTCAATTTTGGGATGATTTGTTGTCTATTCAGGTATTCTACAGTTGCAGGGTACATCCGTTTGTGGAGATTTAACCCACTGCTTCTGAGGCTGCATGGAGAGATTTCCCTTTCTCCTGTTTGTTCACACAGCTCCTGGGGTTCAGTTTTGGTTTTGGCCCCACTTCTGCTTGCAGGTTCCCTGAGGGCGTCTGTTCCCCACCCAGACAGGATGGAGTTAAAGTAGCAGCTGATTGGAGGCTCTGGGTCACTCAGGCCGGGTGGAGGGAGGGGTATGGTATGTGGGGTGAGCCTGTGGCGGCAGAAGCCAGCATGATGTTTCAACACCCCGAGGTGCGCCCTGTGTTCTCCCTGGGAAAGTTGTCCCTGGATCATGGGACCCTGGCAGTGGCGGGCTGTGCAGGTTACCTGGAGGGGAGGTGTAGATAGTTACCTGTGCGTGCACACAGGCTTCTTGGTGGCTGCAGCAGCAGCCTATGTGTCTCATGCCCGTCTCTGGTGTCTGCGCTGATAGTCGCAGCTCATGCCCATCTCTGAAGCTCGTTTAGATGGTGCTCTGAATGCCCTCTCCTTGTGCACCCTGAAACAATTGTCTCTTGCCTCTTAGGCAGTTCTAGACATTTTCCTGGTCTCTCTCCCGGCTAGCTGTGGTGCACTAGCTCCCTTCAGACTGTATTCCCGTAGCCAACCCCAGTCCTCTCCCTGGGATCTGACCTCCGAAGCCGGAGCCTCAGCTCCCAGCTCCCACCCACCCCAGCAGGTGAGCAGACAAGCCTCTCAGGCTGGTGGGTGCTGCTCAGCACTGATCCTCTCTGCAGGAATCTCACTGCTTTGCCCTCTACATCCCTGTTGCTACGCTCTCCTCCGTGGCTCCAAGGCTCACCCCCGCCACCCCCGTCTCCGCCAGTGAAGGGGCTTCCTAGTATGTGGAAGCTTTTCCTCCTTCACGGCTCCCTCCCTGAAGTGCAGGTCCCGTCCCTATTCTTTTGTCTCTGTTTTTTCTTTTGCTCTGCCCAGGTATGTGGGGAGTTTCTTGCCTTTTGGGAAGTCTGAGGTCTTCTGCCAGCATTCAGTAGGTATTCTGTAGGAGCTGTTCCACATGCAGGTGTATTTTTGATGTATTTGTGGGGAGGAAGGTGATCTCCGTGTCTTACTCCTCCACCATCTTGAAGGTATACCCCTGCCTTTTGGTTTTTAAAAAACTTCATTTTAATATATTTCTCCATTTTCATTAATCTCTATATTTGCTGATTATTGTAAGTACCATATGCTATATAGATTTCATATAATATATGTATTTATACTACTTCTGGATGAAGTACTTTGTAGAATTCACAAAATTTCATATATACATAAATAAGTTTCCTATGATGTTTGCCAAGTTCAGTTGCACTAAAACAGATTTTGTTTCTTTTGAGCACCTATTTTGCCGCAGGCACCATCCTAAGTGATAGAGTTAAAAAGATAAGTCTCTGCGCTTGGAAGGGAAACATTTTAACCACTAATGATAACATCATATATTATATTAAAAGACAAATAAAATATTGTGAGAATAAGAACAAGAAATGATTAAGCCTTCCCAAATTGTTCAGAAAGACATTGCAGAGGAGGGGATATTTTGTTGAATTTTGAGTTGAGTAGGAGACTGCCTAGAAAATCTAGGAGCAGGGAATGAAGGTAGAAGAAACAGCTGAGCAGGGGCAAAGGTGCTGCAGCCCCAAAAGGAGGAAGAGGGGCAGGAAGTGGGGCCATGGATTGTTTTGGAGACAGGTAATAATGAACCTGAAAGAAGAGGCTAGAAAATGTTAATCTGATGCCATGTGCATTGGGAAACCATAAAAAAATAATACATACCAAAATTCAATTAAAATAGCAAAGTATATTACCAGTATGCTTTAAGAATTTTATGTGTATGAAGAATAAACACTCTCTGAAACTGGCTTAAATCTCATGACCTTCCCCAAAACACACACACACACACACACACACACACAGACTCGCCAAATATTCTTGCTGACCAAGGGCATGATAAAGCCTGGAAGGCTCTCAGGAAGCCAGGAGACTCTTGTTCTAGTCGTAGGAGCCTTATGTGTCTCTATGTTTGCAGATCTCTCCATCTGTTTTGTTCTCTTTCTCCACAGATTGTCTTCTTGACTATGGCAGAGGATGGATTCTCTACATTCCTGAGTTTTCATGTCCTCTTAATAGAGTTCTGTGGAATCCAGTTTGTGATAAGACACTTTGACTAAGCTAGGTTGGACCCACTGAAAAAAATAACATTAGGGTGGCAGGACAAGACATAAGTTTGTCTTCTGAAGCTCCTTCCTGTAGTTGAAGAAATATGGGGCATGCTAGATTTTGGTTAACAGCATAGATGCTAAATCTAAATTGTCTATGTTCAAATCCCAGCTTCAGCCTGCTTATTATATAATCTTGGGCAATTTACTTAAGAGCAGCGACTATAAACAACATTACCACCATTTTACTTGTACAGGAGTACTGAGGCACAGGGAAGTTAAATGACCAGTTCAGTGCATGCATGGATCAGAGCACGGATTTGCAGTCTGGCCCTTGATGACAGACTCTTAACCACTAAGATATTCTGATTGTTAAGGAAACACATTAAAATACCGTATTTTCTTTGCTAACACATTTAAAAATATTTCTTTGCTCTATTGAGGAGTTTAATCAGGCCAGTAACTATCAAAGACAGAGCAGGGAAGGGAGAAAAAAATTGAAAAAGAAGGTACTTGGCATTTACCTTTAAAAAATATAATTTCTTTGAAAGAAAATAGTATAATGAAATTTTTTGCATCACTTTCTATTAAAATGTTTTTTTCCCAATTAATATATTTCTGATTTCAGATGTATCTTTTCTGTGAAAATAGCCTTTAATATATTTCTAGTAAATGACTTGGATAACAAATTCTTTCCTTTACTCTCTTCACATCTGGAAGACTAGCTCACTATTGTATTTCTGGATAATTGTGAAAATATCTAGGCTGGCTTTATAATATTATTTGTCTTTCTTCCTGAAAACCCAGCAGGTGAAGAAAAATGAAGACAATTTGGTAAATAATGGATGCAGACATGACTTATTGTTTTTCTGCAATGAGAAATAAGCACAGTTTATTATGTGACCTTTCTTCAAGTGCCTGTCAAGAACTCAAAAGTAATAAAGCTTTACTTGCAAAGAGAGACTGATTTTAAAAAGCTATACACTTAAAATGTTGTATCTCTTTATTAAAAGCTAATCTTCCATTTGTGTGTCCACAGAAATAATTGTAGGTATAACTTACCCCCAAAAATACGCATGATTGTCTCCCACATAATATATGTCATCCACACTTTCTGATTGCATTTTTGGATATACTTCAGTTTAAAATGCATTAAAAAAATAACATGTTCTGTAACATATGTGGTTTTTCTCCCTTCTGAAAGGCCATCTTGGATTCTGCTCTTTTTTCTCTGTGTGGGGCTTGAAGGTAGAAAGATCTTTTGACTTTTAAGGTTGCCGAGTGTCCAGCTTCAGGCTTTTATTTCTATTAATTGGCAAAGTCTTACCAGTTTCTTTTCAAATATCAATACTAGGATTTCCTCTAATTAGAACTTTTTGGAACCACATGTATATAATGCAAGATGTTAAGTGACCATACATATCATAACATATTGTTGTAAATAAGCTTCAGTAATGCTGCATTAAGCAATTTGGTGTACTGAAAAGATTTTGTTTTGTTTAACCCTCTTGGTGTTCTAAATTTTTAATATTTTCACAAACAAGACAATTTTTTTAAAAGGCATAAACATTTAACACATGTTCCCTTTGTCAGGCCAAGTTTTTATTAAGATCTTAAATAAACACTTTTTTTTTTTACATGGAACGTTCTTATAAAATATAAAATCAGAAATGCTTTATGAAATAAATACAAAATTAACAAGATTAATGAAAACACAAAACTTGTAACCCAAGTCAAAGCAGCAGAGTTTCCTTATTATGGCATGTGGAAGCAAGCTATTTCTATTTTAATTTCTATAAAGACAATCACAATCCATTTTATAAAGTATACTATTTTAAATGTGTATTTTTGATCTTGGCTCTGTAATCAGCAGAATATTGAATTATCTTACTACACAAGAAAGAATGTACTAGGTTCCAGGGATCAAAATTATTGCCGGTCTAAACACATGCACACATACACACACATATACACACATAAAATGAACACACAATAGTAATATCTTTTAGTTTCAAGAACGTCAGAAAGAAGAGGAAGTTTGCTTTGAATTTTACAAACAGTAATCACATAACTTTTAAGTTTACATGTAAATCTCATAATCTAAAAGAGAGGAAAAATTAAGAAAATATGCATAATCCTTTAATAAAATATGTTCTATGCCAGGTGCAGTTTTGTTTTGCTTTCATATTTTGATGCGACTCTGGCTTTGGGTTTAGATAGATTTTCTTAGAAGCTGCATTTTAATTCTGTTCATTTGGAACAAACTGGGGGAAACAAAAAAAGAAAGAAAAGAAAGAATAAGGAAAAGAATCCTAAATAATGAAAACTTCTGGGGATAAGTTACAAAACTTTAAAAATTTTTTTAGAGAATCTGTTTCCTAGCTCTTTTTTTTTCTTCCTTAAAATGATCAGCGTTTGCAAACCCTTCTCAGTTTCTTTAATAAGAGATAAATTGGCTTATTTTCACTCAGAAGAAAGCTTACATTGCACTTTATTTGTAAACGGACTCAAAACATTTGAAATAAATAATTCTTCTAGGACATCTAGCAGCAACTGAAAAACAAAATAACAACAAATGTTGTTTGTTGTGTGCTCATTTGTTTTAGCAATATTAAGTTGCCCGCACAGGGTTTTTTTTTTTTTTTTTTTTGCTTTCAGAAGAGATAACCAAAATTTGCATTGTGTGTGTGTGTGTGTGTGTGTGTGTGTGTCTGAGAGAGAGGAGATAGAATGCATGTATGCATGTCTTCTCTTTACATACTAATAACTTACTTGGTTAGTCTGATGATTAACATCGTAGGAAAGTCATATCAAACATAAATGAAGAACAAAGGAATTTACTAAAGCAAGTTGGAAATCAGGCATAAGAAGTCTCTTACAACCCACAGCCATCTAATCACAGAGTAGGTGGCTTTGTGATACAATTTTAGACCAGATAGTTTAGGATATTAAAGGTTCAAACATTGATAAAAATTATGAGTCTGTTTATGTCAATCTTCTCAAGCATATCAATCATTAAGTCTATCACTTTTTTTTTTTGACCACTTTCCCCAGCAATGGTGGAAAGGGGTAAAATTGAAATTATAGGAATATTTTTAAATGCATTATCAATTTATATTGTAGCTCTCTGTATTTTCCTTAGTCTATTTTTCTACACCACTTTGTTAACACACACACACACATTCTGACATCATATAAATAATGGTAACACATAGCCATACAAATTATTCTTAAATCTTTTCTCGATTTCCTTCTTTACAACTAAAAGACAGTGAATGAGATAGATACATAATTGCATTTGTGTCATTACTCATCAGTGCATTCAGTCTAAGGTCAGGAACACTTTAGAAAAAAACACACCTTAGAATTTAGAAACTTACACCTTTGATATTAGAGCAAATGAAATGTGGCCTGTCCCTTTAATATGTAAATTGATTGAAATTCAGCCCTCCACATTGAGAGGGGCTCCCTGCTTATTACTTTATGACATTTCCAGGCTGAAGGTGCAGGAGGGGTGCACATTAATTTGCTTTATGTTTGACTAGAGAGGCTTCCCATACCTATTAGAGCCCACTTTGGGCCCACTTCATTTCAGAGTTGTTGTCAGTCATTTGAGAGTGATATGGCCTGTGGCCTGGGAAGAATAAACACATCATATATTAGTTAAAGCTGTGAGGTATGGGGGTTGCCGAATGCCAACACCTCTTTCTGAGGATAAGGAAGATCAGAAAGTGGGAGTGAGATTAGAGTAGGAAAGAGTATTACAGACCAGAACCCAGCCAGTTCTCTTGGAACACCCTCTAGATCAGAATAAACTGAGCAGTCAAAGCCGGTATCTGCTTCATTTTTGTTTTGGTGTATTTTGTGGTGGTTCCTTAGAAAAAGGGAACAGGATAGGGCTCACATTGTTTGTTTCTCTTTCCAATTATTACACACTGAAATGAAACAAAACACTGAAGAACTGATATCACAGGCGGCCCTGGAACATTTCAATCTTAGCCAGTTTAAACAAATGATCAGGAATCGACTAATTTCCCTGAGTCAACATTTGAATCTACACATTTTGCCTTTTACACTCCCCAATGCTCCATTTTACACATTTTTGAAAGTCAATTTTTTTTTAAATCAAAATTTAGTTTTAGAGAATGGAAGGTAATTTTTTGTTGTTGTTCCAGAAATTATAAGTATGTTTTTCTCCACCCACTTAGCTACAGAATGAATTAGTGACTACCACATTTTCTAGTTGGGAAGTCCATGAATTATAGCATTTTATCTACTGAGAAGTTTCAAAATTTCAGAAAAAGGAAGTTTCACCCAGAGGGATGTGTTTTACTTTTCCGTATGTTCTACATCAACTTATTCTAGCTTCTCTGTACATCTTGAAGTGATTGCCGGTGAATCCGATTTGAACACAAGCATTTTCACTCATATGGCAGCTGGTTCTCATGTGAGGCTGCAGGATTTGTACTGAGAAGTAATTATTTCCTACAGCTTTAATACTGTGTGGAGTCTTGAGAATCTCAACAGATGTTGACGGACATCTATTATTATCTCACATGTTGTATGAAGCATCCGTGGCTCACATGCTAACTGTGCTGCTGCCCTGCATGCCTTCCTTGCATTGGGTTCCGTATGTCCAGGAATGGCTCCGTTTCTATCCTGCCCATCATCTTGGTTAAGGAAACAACACATGGCCTGTTTTTATTTCTTGTGAAGGAATCAAGGGAGATCCATTTTTTAAAAGAAAGAACCTGTTTATGAAATTAGAAATTAAAATCTCATATTTCTTCCCCTAAGGCTACAAATCTGAGCCTTCGGGAGGGAGTCAGCTACACTGGAGGGCTATTCATCTCTTCTGCTCTTTGCCTTAAAAAATCCAAGAGCACATTTTTATTTAGTTAAAAGAAGTGAGGAAAAAAGTGTAAGTTGAATTTAATGGAAATGATTTTAGGTCATATATACATATAATATATATAAATTTGCTTGATATACACATATGTATATAATATAATGTGTATAAATATAAATATATGTATTTGCTTGATATACACATATTATAATGTTATATAACATTATATGTGTATATCAAGCAAATGTATATATATTTATACACATTTATATATATACATAAAGCAAAAGGATATACAAATGTTTCCGTACATTTAAATAACCCCAGAATAACATTGAGCCACAGTGATGAAAACTATTTAGCACTTACAATAACTAAAGAGTAAAACAAAACAGGTTCCCCTAGAAGAATGGAAAAATATAACAGTAGAGAACTCACATTTAAGTTTCATTTTTTTTTTTCAGATGTACCAAGAATAATGGTTAGAAGCCTAGAATCTTGATTCATCATGATTAATAAATAAATATTATCAGCCTTAATTTCTTTCTATGGATCGCTCCATGTTGGTTGGCTAGGGTTATGTGGAAATATCTAAAAGGGGTAGGAGTAAACTGCGTACTTTAAAATATATAACACGCATGCCTGTGTTTGTAGCATTTATAACCATGGTTAACATTTACTTACTGCTTAGATTATGCCAAGCGCTGTGTTAAGGACTTTTCCTGCACCTTAGGGTCCCAACCACCTAGATGTAGTTACGTTTAGCAATATCCACTGAGTCATTTAGTTTTGGAAAATTAGAAAAATATAATAAGATGAAGATGTCCATGAATGCCTCTCCATACTGACATAGTCTTATCAACATTGCCAATAAGGTTTTATCAGCTTCAGGCATGAGGCAAATCTATCTTATTAGTGTGAAAACTAATGAAAGATCATCCTGACAATGATAATTAATTGCAGTTGTTGACAAGGACTCAGTTCCTTTGCACTCCCTCTTCTGTTGCTCTTTCTTGGTCTTTCAGCTCTCCTCTCTCAATCAGACATATGAAGAGTGTCGCCCTCCCTCCCTTTTGAGAAAGAAGCTTTTAGATTAATCATATTATCTTAAGGTTCCAAATCTCCATGCCTGCATGACCTTTCTTCCGTTAGAATCCATTATCTTAAACTATCACAATAATCCTGGCTTTAGGGAGGGAGAGAGGGAAGAGGAATCAAACCTAATAGATGGCAAATAAGATTAATCTATGATCTAAGTGCCGATTACACTTGGCCCTGCCCTTGAACACCCAGGTGTAACCTTGAAATTCACATCCGCTAAGACATGGCAATTGGATTGAGTGTCCCTGAAGGCCTTAAGGGCAGCTGGCCAAATTTCACCCGTTACTCCCCAGCGAGATCGTGAGCTGTCTCAACCTTCAACTCTTTTTTACTTGTGGAATTTGGCAGCTGTGCTTTTTCATGTTTGTTTTGGGATAGCTCACATTTTTTAGATAAAATACTTATTTTGGGTCCTTGATTTTTGTTTGTCAGAAGCACCCGGCCATGGAGGGAATGAAGTTTTACCTGGACCTCACAAGAGGAAAACAAATGATCCAGCTCCTCAAAATCTGATAACTGCACCAAAATAAATTCAAGTCCTTGCTTCTTTCAAAACAGTGACATACTGATCCCTAAAACTACATATGTTTAAGAACAACCAAGAGGAGAGAGAAAAAAAAAAAAAATCCCCCTTGTAACATTTGTCTTCTGAACTTGGAGCTGATTATTTTTCTTCCACATGGCCTGAGGTCTTAGAAAGGACACCCTTTTGGGAAGATGGAATATGACATTGGGAAATTCGAGCTACTGGTAACATGGACAGGAAAAGGGCTTGTGCTTCGAGAAAACAGTTTCAGCCAAAGAGAAATATCACTGGGCCACATAGAGAAAAGGGAAGCAAAATCGTAATGCATTCTCATTAAAAGTTGGCCCTGTCTCTTGAAACGCAAATTGACCAGATAGAATGTTCTTTCATCATGAACCTATGCAGTACGCAGAACATTCTGAAAGTATGGAAGATATGGTAAAATTAAACCCAAAATGAGAGTGAGAAGGAAAGATAGGTCTAAGCAAAGAGTAACAAGTAGTCTTCAAAAATATTAGATGCAAAACTTGATGGACAGAAAATAGGACCATTTCTTCTGAAAAAGATACAAAAAAAAAAAAAGTGCTGGAGATACCCATTAGGGAGCGCATCCCCAAGCCATTCTCATGAGTGTCAACCTTATCTCAATATTCTTTCTCTGGGGTATTCTCAACCACAGTGTATCTCTCAAAACAGAAAAAAAATTGGCAGGATTTGTTTTGTAAAAGCTTTCTTGACTACTTTAAGAAAAATGGACATGGATTTACACTCGGTTCATATGGATACCTGTAGGATAAGGACCTCAGCCCATAGTTCCTGAGTAGTTATTCTGTATTTTCTTAAATATTTATAACTTGATTCCTAAGCTATTAAGAATAAATTCAATCTTATAAGTAATGGTTCCTTTATTTTCTTTCAAGATTAAATTACTATATATTTTTTTCCTCACAGGTTTAATAAAGCAGGTCTAGAAATAAATTGTTCCAGGTCTCACCATTTGGAAACTTAATTTTGAAGCTCAGTTGTTTTGAAGACACAGCTGGGATGAGATCCCAGATAGAAATGCAATGCAGGATCTTGGGGCTGTTGTGTAACATATGATTCTCAGTTTGCACAAAAGTAAAAAGAGATATGGGAATAATTCTGAGTTTGTCCAGGGTTGATAGCTGTATGTGCAAAAGTATGTGATGTCTGCTGCACAACTGGGTTGAATCTCAGTTCTCCTGCTTGTTAGCTCTGTGACCCCAGGTCAGTTGCTTAACCACTCTGTACATTCATTTCCTCAATTTAGAGTGGGAATATCAATTGTTTTGGTATTCCCCGAGTTTTGAAAGTTTGCTTTACACCATTTTACTTTTATGAAAGACTGCACAAGTTATCTGTTTTCATTAACTGAAAGAAATTTGAAGAGAAGTTTTGCTTTTAGGAAAAAAAGACAAAGAGTGAAATTAGTATTCAGCATTTGTTTTGCAGAGAGCCCTTCTGGAGGCAGCCCACACCCTGGTTAGAGAGAACAGCTCCCCCAAGCTCCTTCCGCAGGAACTACACACCGCATCTTAGCATCCAGGCTTCATAGCTTTGAACTGTGTCTGTGAGCATCTGTGCTTTATCTCGATGTATTTTGTACATACATTAGCAAGTCATGTCCTAAGGTAATTGCCTCTTCAGTTTACACTATTTCAGTCTACAAAAGTTTTCATAGGAATGCTCTACTTTCAGATAGCGGGGTAAACCAGTATTTATCTTATAGTATTTTTGTGAGGGCTTAAATGAGTTAAAAGAGGTAACTTGCTTGGAAGGTATTTAATAGTTAATCTGTAACTGTTTGCTATTGTTATAGTCCTTGATATGGCCATCATGGGGTCTCAGCTGATGATATTATTTTTATTTTAATTTTTTAATTTTTTTGCTGTGAACTTGAGGAGACTGGGAAACAGCAATATTACTGTTTTTTAGATTTTTGTAAGGCTCACAGCTGAAAAAACATCGAAGAGATGAAGGATTCTGGTTGCTCTGCTGAAAACACAAAGGATTCTTCGGGGCCTTCTTTCTCTCGTGTGTTAGGACACTGACGTTTTGACTGAATGGAGGCTCCCTTGTCAGCTGTCCAGGGAGGGTTAACTCACACCTCGGCAGGAGCCTCATGCCATTAAGTCAGGGAGAGTAATGAAATTTCATTTAATTTGTCAGGAAGAAAGTGCTAATGTTAAAAGGCATTTAATAAAAAAGGGAGAGATTCTTTGAAAGGGAGTCCTTAAGTAATTACTTCAAGTGTCTTAGGCCTCCTCACCAGAATATTTACATTAGTGTCTTACAGAGCCAGTGTGTAATTAAATTAGTGCAGCATTTACATTCCCTGTCTTTTTTTTTTTTTTAAGGAAGGATGATTTTATGAGTAATCCTCCTTAAAAGAGAGAGAGAAAAAAATGACTCGATCTAATAAAATTAGATGTTAGTGTGTTTTTGAAATGTTTTAACTGAAAGAATTGCTGAATGAAAGTTTCGTGTGTGTGTGTGAGAGAGAGAGAGAGAGAGAGAGAGAGAGAGAGAGAGATGGGAAGAAGGTGGTTTCAGCCTGGGAAGGCTGTGCTCCTTCCTCATTTCCACTTGGAAGGGTGCCATCTTTTATCTTCGCAGACCTGACATGGAGAGTCAGGTCAGCATGGGCTGTCAGCATATGGCCTTGGCTAGCCTTGTCTAGGCCGGGTTCTCCTGTCAACTTCTCTGGGAGGAGAGGATGGAGATGGATGTGTGAGTGAAAGGAAATGCTCGTGAAGCAAGGCGAGGCTGCTCCATCATCACCATGACTCCTGTGTGCACGGGAAAGCTCAGCCCTCTCACCACCAACAGCTGGAGGAGATAATTCATGTGCCAGGAGTGGTGGGCAGCCCGTGAGCCCACGGGTGGATGATGGATTTGCACCTCCAAAGCAGGTCACATTTAGGAAAAAGATTCTTAAATATTTCTTTGGAAGTAAACTGGTGCCATTTCCAAATTGATTCATCAAACATTCTCATGCCTGAATTTGTGCACAAATATCAGGTGAATGTTTTACTTTTATCAAGTCTGTCTTCTGGGAGGGAGTTGTGGTATGAACATAAGTTGCTAAGTTGAAGACAGGTAAGTAAAGATGTATAAAAGGAGATGTTATAGATCTATCTCATATAGTTTATTGGAAGATTAAATGAGATCGGGTTATCAGAAAAGTTTAACTATAAAATGTTAATTGTTCTAGCTATTATACTAACAGCAGTTGAAGTGGTTTTACTAAAATGCCAATCTGATCACATCTCTCTCCTTCTTACTGTCATTTCAATGGCTTTCCATGGCCCTCAGTGGAAGCTTGAACTTTTCAGTAAGCCGTGCATTGCCTCTGCTAATTTCCAAAGATCTCATCCTTCATGAATCTGCTCTTCAAAATATCAGGTCTTCAATGTTTAAGAGCTCCCTCACCTCTGGACCTTTACATATGTTTTCCCCTCTTGTCTAGAGCTATGCTGCCCAGTACTTAAGCCACTAGGTACAAGTGACTATTGAAATTGAAATTTAAAAATATAAAATTAAATGACAGTGAAAATGGAGTGTGCACTCGGCACATTTCTAGCACTCAATCATTTTACGTGGCTAGTGGCCACCATCTTGGATGGTGCTGCTATTGATCATTCCATCCCTGCAGAGATCTCCCTTGGACATCACAGGTCTACAGTGATCAGAAGATCGCTACCTTATGACTTCATTAAATTTTCAGCTTAGATGTCACCTCCACAAGGAAGTCTTTCTTACCCCCACCCAGAGCCTTAAAGAACAGTGAGGTTGTCCTCTCCAATATCCTACCATATGGAAGTTGCCTGGGTGCTTATCTGAATTTCCTGATCAACCATGAACTCAGTGAGGTCAGGGACTTATCAGAGTATTGACCAGCATCATATTGCCCCCTTAGAGAACAAATCGTAACAAAAGTATTCATTGAGTATTTACTAGGTGTATGACCTCACTTAATACATGAGTAAGTACTATTTTTCTCAGTACGTAAGTAGGGACTAGTTGTTATCTCAACAGGGTCAATGAAGAGCCTGAGGCCCAGAGAGGTAAATCACTAGCTCAGGTCTTGCAGATCTTGAGGAAGAGTGGGTGCTAGGCCAGGCAGCCTAATTGCAGAACTCACACTGTGTCCCTCCCTGTTGTTAATGCCCACACAATTTTGTTGAAAGAATGTGGAGTACCCAGGGACAGACATGAAAGTAGACAATAGTTACTTTTTCATAACAGCACTGTGTTTTAAAATTGTACCAATTTTCCCATCAGCCTGACTATAGAAAGTGTTGTTTTCTTTTAATAAGTGCTTTCCGCTCTCTTTCTTCAGCTCTTCACTGGAGTGAGAAGAAAGAAGGCAGAGTATACGCGCTGTACAATTAAGAAACCTAAAGTTCAGAGGGGAAGCAAGATGAAAGCCTAGTGGGTTAACTCTGTAAAGTCAAAGTAAAGCAGTCTTGGCAGGTGTTCAAGTGACATGATGTACAGGAGCAAGGGATCCAAGTCATTGACTTGGATTTTTCTTGGCTCCAATGTTTTCGTTTTCTGACTGCCCAAGTCATATTAATTAGCAGTATCAGTTCTTTCTCATAGCTGCATGTGTTACTGATGTTGATTGTTAGATAATGAAATAACCAGACATTGTTTTCAACAAATTAAGACGGTATCTATAAGTAGGTCCCCACTCAGACATTAAGCCTCACGATTACTGTATCACTACGGCTACTAGTAAATCAGTATTTTAGTTATCCTCCTTGACTATTATCATTATCGTTGTTGTTGTTGTTATTTCAGATTGAATGTTGATACCACCAAAAAAAGCTTCTTTTAAAGCAAATGTATTTAATACAAAATTTTGGTTAAGTGGGCTTCTCATTATGACTGAAACTTAAGACTTTATATCTTTCTGTGGAGTCCAAATACATGGGTAAATAGGAAAATGGAGGATTCATTGAGTTCCCAGTGAGACTACATTCTATTTTGTTAAAAAACTAAAGTATTAAAATGGGAAACTTTATGTTCTGGATTTTGTACATTCAGAGGGTTTAATACTAGGCAAGTAATACTCTATTAAGTTTACATATATTGACCCATTTATTCCTGGTTAGAAATCTATAAAATTATTATGTTCATTATACAGATGAGAAAATTGAGGTACACATCTATAACAACTTGCCCAAATTATATGGCCAGTGAATGACAGAGCTGGGATTTGAACTTATGCAATGTAGTTCTCAAGCTCACTTCTTAACCACACTGCTCTGTATTGACTCCCCATGAACAGGTCCAGACACATACACATAAATACATATAGACATTTATAAACACAGGAAAAGTTAAGCATGACCTTTCTAAAGAAACAGGAAAAGTAGAAAGATCCTCCCATGTTTTTATTTGAGGATAGCATCTATGTTGCAAATGCCGTTTGGCTTGTTGGCACATTTATAAAGAGAAAAACCGGTCCCCGTGTCTAAATAGGAAAATACAAGAAGGGATTTCTAGTAAACATTGATGAATTCACCTGGTTCGATAAAGAAGGAGATGAGTAAAAACAAATATTTCTTAATCCTTTTATATACTTCTATTATTATTATTATTTTTTACTCTGTACTATAGCATCACTTTTGTTCAACAGAAGCAAAAAGCTTTAGTTGATGTTTAGAGAATTGTTCTAAGTTGGTGTCACTTAAGTGCATTTTGATCTTTAAGTAAGCATCTGTATTCGGCTACTGTCTAATATTCGTCTACATAGAGCTAAATTTACAGTCTCTTTTCCCAAACATAAAGAAAAAAAAAAAGAGTAAAACTAAGGAGGCTTAAAAATATGTTCACAAATTCCTATTAGCAACTGCTTCAATCAAAACCCAGATATCAGTTTTTCCTCCTCATCGTGTCACTAATGACACTCTACAAATGCATGGATTATATTCTTTCTTCTGAGCAATTTATGAAGAGAGTACCGTGGTTCACCCTGGCATTTGGCCAGCTTAGTTACTCAGCGAGACTGACAGAAGATCCAACCTGATCAGGTTGGCTATAAACTGGCTTTTAAATGAGAAGGAATCGAAAACCCAGAGGCTATCGAAAAAAATCCATTCAAGTGAAAGGAAAACACATCCCTGCTTTTGGAGACCCTCAAATAGTTTGAAAAAAAAAAGTGATCAGTGTTTTTGACTCTAAAGCTTATTCTAAGGTGGGGGAAGAAAAGAATAAGAGCACACCACTTTGCTTTTCCAAAGCACGCTTTTTGAAAAAGTAGCATTCCACCGAAGGACATAAACCTGCTAAACCTTTTAAACACGACTCAAACGATTGCTAGCATTATTTAAACTCCTGTCAAAGAAAACATCAAATGACCAAAAATCATGTTTGCAGTATTTAAACACACACACATACACACATATTGAAATGGGGGGAATAGATTCAGAAGAAATGATTTGTAAGGATGTGGTTAAAACTATTTATATACTGGATTCTATTTGTTTTACAGCTAGTGGTGCGCGGACAGCATGAAAGGTTATCTTTGACAAGGTTTTAGCTATTATTTTCTTCCAGTGAAATGGTATTTCTTGAGAAAAAAAGGTCTTTGGAACAAAATAACAATAAATCCTGATTTAGATACATAAACCTGCCATTGATATCACATAATATCAGTGTTCTTTCTCACTCAATACAGGCGTTTTAAAGATAAATGGTAAACCTGAACTGGAAATCCATCTGGCCGGCTGCCTGCTCTAATGAATAACCCCACTTTGGCGCATGCAATGTAAGCAGAAAGTTCTCTCCCAGCCTCTTTCGTCTGTCATGAATCTACGAGACAGCCGACATAATATCTGGGCGACAACGGTGCGCTAACAGTGCAGTGAGTTCCATTTTCTTTGCTTTCTATTGATTTTCACTTAATAACTGGCGAAATACTAAACGTCCGTCCTGAGTACCTAATAAATCCTGCCTGAGCTTTTTATTGAGGAGAATTTAATAAAAACAACCATTGCGGCTGAGGGATTTTTCTTCTGGACAGAACATAGGGGTAGGGGACATCAGGGTTGGGGCAAGAGGAAGCCTTCTGATTTTTTTAAGGGACCTTCTCTCCTTTGGAAAAGCAGTACCCACGTCAAGGATGCCTGTGTGTTTGAACCGGGTTCCTTAGAGAAGATGCTGTAAGTTCTGTAGACAGGCTGTCTAGTGAACAGGAGGAAAAGGGATGCAAGGCTGGGCAAAACCCATCCTTCTGGTCCCCTGGTGTCCTTTGATACTGGCCTTCAAGCTTCGCCCAAGGACTTCTTCGTTGTTACCAGTGGCTGTCAAAAATCTATAGGAATATGCATTTTACTATACTAAGTAATCATTATTTGGAATTTGATATTAAAAATCCAAAGCAAGCCATGCTTGCTGAATCCTCAGATACCTTTAACAGAATTCTAGATATTAAAAAACATGGTAAACATCTGAAGGGAGAAGGTACATGCAAATTATTCCATTTAATGCTAATTTGAACCTCACAAATTCACTTTTGGGGCAAAGAGCTCTATTAGAGGTTTTTTAAAACCCAAAGAGAATTGGAAAGCATGGGCTTTACACTCTTCACCATCTTCCTCTGCGTACACTTCTAGAACAATTTCCATTGTTGATGCTTAAGGAAAACCTCTTTATTCTGTTATGTGGTCTTTTAGAGGCATTTCACAGCTATGGCTCCCCCTGCCCCAAACTGTACCCTTTATATTTTAATTGACTTTGAGGCTAGGCTATTTTCAAATCACCAGGCTTAGTGAATAAATATTTTAGAATCTCTTCCTATGTATACACTCATTCCATTCCATCCTCAATAAAATTTCTAACCAAAAATCCACATATTTAGAAAAATTAAAAATAGAAATCTACTTTAAAGTTGTTGTTGTTGTTTAGATAAAATCTGTGGATTTCTGGTTTGGGTATCAATGTTATAAAAACCACAGTCACTCCAGCAAAGCAAGCCATGACTCAATTATTTGTCAGCAGCTCCATGGCAGCTTTTCCTGCAGAATCCCGGGGACAGAGGCAGTATGACATAGTGCAGGTTCAGGTCAAAGCACCTTGATTGAAATCCTGGCTTCCCCTCCTCTGAGGTTTGGTTACTTTGTCTATGAAAGGAGGATACTGTTGCCCAATAAGCGTGGTTGACATCACCTTGGCAAAAATCAATAAATGTATGGGTGCTGGACAAATGATGTCCATTTATTTCACTGTTACCTCAATAATGAACAGTGGTTAATCAATCGGGGTAGGATTTGAAATTGGCAAAATCTCAGAAATCCCCCTTTTTTCCCTCCACAGTTTACAGCTGACTTTACTCTTCTGTGCCTCTGTGTCCTCCATTCTAAAACGGAGCTCATCTCAAAGTTTTTGCTTAAAAGAAGTCCTGATGCAAGCGGTGTCGTCTGGGTGATTATTGTATGTCAATGTAGGTGCATTAATTGTAACAAATGTGGAGGCTATTGATAGCGGGGAGAGGCTGTGCACCCTGTGAGGTGCGGGGACTCTCTGTACCTTCCTCTCAATTTCGCTGGGAGCCTAAAACTACTGTAAAAAATCAAGTCTACTTAAAAAAGAGAGAGAGAGGGAGGAATAGCAGCAAGAAAACCGACAGTTCCTGCAGGTAGAAATACTCAATAATATTTGCTTTTATTATTTACAAGTATTGTTTAGCAATAACTGAAATCAAGTTGTGACTCTTTACAAAACAGAGCCTGATCATTTTTATGATGTGACTTTCACTTAATTTAGATATTGATGCCTTCTTGTTAATTCTAATTTTGGGGGTGGGGGATGGGGCAGGGTGGGATATTGGAAGCTTTCTTTGTCCAGCTCTTCCTAAAAATAGAGTTTAGTAAAATCTTTAACATTTTCCCCTTTCTGATCATTTTGCTTTGCCACTTTTTCAGAGGAGAGCTTTTTTTTTTTTTAGATTCTTTTGGAACCTAGCCTATTCCATCCTCAGCAGAATGTTTTGGTTCCATCTAATCAGATAGGCTGACTGCAGGAAATTCAGCAGGGCATGTGCACATCCCCAAGCTGACATTTTTGGGAGGTCATTTCAGACCTGAAACTCAGGGATTTGCAGGGCGCTGGGTGTTAGCTTCCTCTAATGGGTCCACATAAAAGTATATTGCTATTGGGATAATGTCTTCCACTGCTCAACAAAAGGTTGTTGTACTGAGCTGTGATTGTGACAAATGATTTACTATTAGGAACATTCTGTAATTATTGTTCGGTGGGACCGCAGACCAATACATCATTAACATGATAGACGGCCTTTTATATCAGCAAAAATAACTAAATTAATAAAAATGGCTTCATTCCAAACCCTGTCAGAAAGCCAATACTCAGGACAATCAAGTAGCAGTGATACCTGAGAAAGCCATAGTTTATATCCCCCAACAAATCATGTTTTATGCATAAGTAATAAAATATTTGTATATATAATCTCTATAATATAGATCTGTGTAACAGAACTGATTTTTATAGATATCAGCACTAAACAAAAATAGAGGATATTTAAATATTTTGTCCCAAATGATTTAAATTTATGCTTTTACGCAATTGGATTGCAGTTTTAGAATATTAGAATCTGCCTATGATGTCTTTTTTTCAATTCTCAAGCATTGGGAAAAAAATTTAATGAGGATCTTGGAGACTGGAATGTCTTTCCTTGATCTTCCTTCTTTCCTTTCTTCCTTCCCTCCTTCCCTCCTTCCTTTTCAACAACAAACTCCTAATTTATGCTTTCAGTCCTTAGCCTCACGTTTTTTACTCTTTCACACAGAATTAAACATTCAACACTTTATGAGGAAGACAATTTTCCTACACCCAAACACTTCAAAGCCTTCAACATTGCTTCATTCAGAACTGTCTCCCTAGCACCGATTTAGGCCCTCTGAAAGGACTAACCTGTCAGTAATAATATTTGTAAAGAAAATTAACATAGTAACATTTGATGAAATTAATTGATGGTCGAGAATTTTGGCCTCTGCTAACCTTGCAATTTCTATTGTGCAGAGGCTACCAGAGATGGAGATCTCCAGGAAATTTGCCTGAAAAATTTCCTGTCATCTTCCCATTAGTTCTGTGAGGGAGTTATTGTTACTACCACCTTACAGAGAACAACACTGTGGTTCAGGATGGCTGGAAGGGAACTTGTCTAAGTTCTGTCTCCCATCATGTTCCCACCACATAAACACTCGGGTTTACCTCAAAAACCACAACATACTGAAGTTATCATGGATGGAGAAGGCTATCTCTCAGTTTTGCCATCTCAAACAACCACCGATTCAAAGAAATAAAATCTACCACTTCATCTTTCAATACCTTTGCTCATATTGCTGTGATTCTTATGTTCAAAACACGTACTAATTGTTTTATTCACTATGATTAGGTAAATAAAAGATTACATTTCTTTAAAAATCTAGATTGGTAAAAAACTCTAGTGTTTTTAAAAATATTATATATTTTTTCAGCATGCTGTTAAATGCAAAATGCCCTTTGCCTTGAATTGGATAAGATTGGATAATTAAGAAAACTGCCTCACTCCTCAAGGGAATCTTCCATATACTTGCATACACTCCATACACACTGAACAATGTTCAGTGTGTATGGAGTGTATGCAAGTATATGGAAGAATCCAATAGTTGGCAAAGAAAAACAGGAGATATTTAAACTGAAGACTGGGGCAAAGGAACCAAAAGGAGAGAAAAGTAAATATTTCTAAAACTTAACCAGTCGCGCCTCATGTTTGAATGACTACTTATCTAAGACATTCTTTCAGAGTTACAGGTGTAATGTTACTTGGACCTCCATCTATTGGCCGGCAGTATGGCTTGGAAACCTTCAACACACAATTAAGTGTCTGGCTTCTTTATTTTAATGGGATCTTAACATGTTGAGGTACGTGCATAGGAACATAAGTTTAATGTTTAAAATTTAAACCCAGAAGACATGATTAGTTGGGCTATTTCCTTGGGCCTAAGTTTGCTAAAATTGAATGTACACTTGGCTTTCAGACATATTTGTTGTCGTTTTATTCTAAAGCAATGAACCGTACAATCATAGACATCAGTGGATAAGAGGAAAGAAGGACATGTTTCCAGGTACTCTCTTGCAATAGAACTATAGAAACAAAATGTGGGCTATAAGCATTCATATAAAAACCTCTAAGATATATATGTGAGTAGAAAACACAATTATGTTTCTAGGGTTTTGTACTTCATTACTGAAAATAAATTTCAATAAAAAGTGACCATTATAATAATAGAGATCTGCATGGACACCTACGACTCAAATCTCCCAAAAAATCAGGGAAGGGATAAAATAGAACTCAACTGTTCCCTTTTCTGCTCTTTTCTTCCTTTCCTACTTTCTGTCTTTCAATGTATTTTGTCCACAATCTCCTGTTCAAAAGTCTTAGGGTAAAATTTGTTTCATAAGTCAGAACTGTTAGGATTTTTGGAAGTAACATGGCACATATATCCATACATTAACCCCCATCACCAGTGGGGTCTGGCGTGGCATACATGAATATGTCTGCAAAAACACATATGAACACTCACACTAAATGGACATAAAGACTACATAGACCTTATTCAGCCCAGGTTACATTTTGCAACATATGAGTTCAAGTCAGTACAGGTTGGCTCCCATAGAGAGGCAGCCAACAAAACACACACACACACACACACACACACACACAAATAAATAAATGTTGATTTCCTAGAAACTCTTAAATTAAGAAATCACAAACAGGTGATTGTATAGGAGATCTATACAAACCAACACAGAGCATTCTGTTAATATAATTTGAATTTAATTTTGGATAGTTTTTTTAAAGATTTTAGTATTTTTAGAGTAGTGTTAAGTTTACAGAAACACTGAGTGGGATGTACAGAGATTTTCCACACATGCCTAGCCTCCCTCAATACCAAAATCCCCACCAGAGTGATACATTAGTTGCAATCGATGAACCTATGTTGACACATCATTATCACCCAAAGTCTATAGTTTACATTAGGGTTCACATGAGTATGCCTTATCATTGCACATTTGTCCTTTTGCATATTTTTATAGGGCTTTTCCATCCTCTGTAGTAGCTTAAAAAATTAGAAGTTGCTGTTTTTATATGATCAATAAAATACAGTTTATTCACTGAGTAACTGATATTGATAATAAATAATACTAATAAATACTATTGATACTGCAATACAATTGACATTGCCTTTTAGAAATATGCTCTTGTTACTTCATTCTTGTACAGAAATTTTGAATGATCTCATGCTTCAATCCCTGTTCAACCCTACCCAGTGCCAACACTATTTTCAGAAGTGTTCTTGCTTTTTGGGAAAAGGTGCAAACATAGTCTATATTTGCCTACATACAAGATATTTTATTAAATAAAGACATGGTTTTAAAAGCAAGATTTCTATCGAAAGATACTTGGAAAAAGCTTCTTATGATAGCTCATTTCTTCAAATTCTTACAGCATAAGTGAAATCAGTCTCAGAGGCTGGTTGTAATGGACAACATGGTCCAGAATTATAACTCAGAGACTCTTAGATGATATTAGAAATCATCTTAATTCTGAAAGCAAAATAAGTATAAAAGTAATCCAGTCAAGTACTGTGCAAGGTGAGGGGCAGCATGCAGGTAAAGGATGCAGAGAGACCTTCCCTGGACAGACAGGGGGAGAATCAGGCAATTGTTTTTATTGCTAAAGTTTGATTGAGACCTATTTTAAACCTTGTCTTTTCTGTGTTGGCCTTCTCTTAAAGGAAGGCAAATGCCCTTGAAAAGGCGTCTTAAAAGTATGATTCACGGACTCGGGAAGAATTACAGGATGCAGACAGCCTCGAGTGTGGTGCCTCCCCCGAGAGGAGTTCACATTTCCTTCCTCTTAATCTGAGTGAACCATTAAAAAGTTACTCAGTTCCCTGGAGGCCCTTCCCAAGGAATCTCCTAAAAGGAAATACCCTGCACTGGAAAGGTAATTTACCTAGACAGGATTTAAAAAAACAGGTTCCAGCTCAGAGATAACCAATGACTTCACGTGGGCTGGTGTATTGTGCCTTTTAAGGACTCTCCCGTGAAGTTAGTTTACAAATCAGAGGTAGGCAGAATAATAAAACACACACACACACACAACTACTCTTGTACACTTTATTTATTGATTCCACTAAGCCATTAAATCCCACATATAATAGTTTCACAGCTGTTGGAATACCAAACTGTAAATATGCAATAAATTGATTATGTCTGAAAATAGGCTCATGTCCAAGCCATACATGTTTTGTTTTCTATTCTGAGAATGCTTTTAATTATTTTATCTAGTGGGAAAACTCTTTTCTTAGGGATAGGCATGTGGGAGGGGAGGAAAATTCTGTACTCTGGACCTTAGGGAGTGCTGTGGTAATTTCGTGTCTGAGGTCTTTGGGAAGCTGGACTTAAGAACTTATTCCCTTTTATGGCAAAATAACATGAATTTTTCTTTTAAAGTCCACTGGAAAATGGAGCGTGGCTACAGAAAGCTGCAGCTGTGAATATTTGTAAAGCAGCATTGTTTCCCATTTCTGGCAATTCCCTGTCCCCTGCCCACATTTTCAACGAGTGTCTTACCCAACATTAGAGTAAATGATAGAACAGAAAAGAATGAATGAGAACGTTGGATCATATCAATTCCTAGCAACAAACTCATTTCTTTTCTAACATTTCATAGGCAACAGATAAGAAGTTGAGCCCTGTCTGACATTTATTAGGGATTTTTGCATTTCCTAGGTCCAGTCTCACATTGGACAGAATTTTACTGATGACCATGAGAACTCTGTCACAGTTCCTTTGCTCAAATGGTATCAGGATTCAACATTTACACTCTCTCTCAGCTGATTACTTAAAAGTTCTCTCAGCAGAAAATGGAGAGGAATTATAAGCAGAAATGTGGAGAAATTAAAATGCTGGAGCTGCTCCCATGTAAAGAAGACTCTACATACTGAAACACACAGACAAATCCAGGAGACTGGGCAGGGCAAAGCAAGAAAGCACATTCTCTTCTTTCACTAATCTTTTCTGAAACTGAAGGACTAGATTCTGAAATGTTGGTGGGTTTAAAAAACAACAACCATAAGAATCCTGTTTCCTCCAGGAACTTCATGTTTCTCAGCTATAGGGCAGGGTTCTAATACCATACATATTTACAAACTAAAGTCAAGCAAGAAAGAAATGTTGGGAATATTTGGATCTGCATACCTTTAATAAACACAAACTCTTCAGCATAGGAAATGAAATGTAAAATCGTGGGAAAATGTTTGATTCTATTGATCAAATAGTCACATTTAAATGATCTGATTATAGGGGAAAATGAGGAGAGACATTTTAAAGTTGTCCTTGTAGCATCATTAAAAATAGTAAAGCTATTATATTTGATAAGCCATTTGTCCCATTATTTCTTGTCCAATGAATCTTGAAAAAGAGCTAAGAAAAATTACCCTCCTTATTTTTTTCTTTTCATAAAACTCAATCCACAGGCCTGTATATTATATTCACTTTTTTTTTTTTCTTGTGTGCTTCCTTTTGTATTTTTTGGCTGCCCTGGTGGAATTTTCTATGATAAGAGGACCACCAATCCAGTGTGCATAGTGTGGGGTTGGCCCAGTTGAGTGGGCCCCACTGGGCCTTCAAGGAAAAGGGCCAAGAATTCACAGGGCTTGATTACTGCCAGGGCTTTTTCTGCTTTTAAGTGAACTATGCTCTTCCTAGTAAATCAACGCCTGGACATTAGAGGTTCAACACCAACGCAGTGAATTGAGTGGAAACTCTCTAAAGAAGAAGCCCCAGCAATGCCTACAGGATATTTCTCCAAGCTTGTTTAAAAGTGAAAAGAAGGTTATTGTGTGAGCTACTATTAGGGCCCTGAACATTTTTAAACAAGTTCCATAGTGAAATATGGTGTAAAAGTGTCTTCATTCATAAAGGACAAACACTTTGTGTTTAAAGCTTTTTGTTTTGTATTCATAACACATCTGACCGCCATACCTATTTTCTTTAATTAAAAAAAAAAAAAATAAAAATGAAGATATCAGGATTCTTCCAATTCTGATTACTCTATTTACTGTCTATGATCCAATCTAATTTGGTAAATATTTATGGACCACATAGGTCATTAAATGGTTGGGCTATGGGCTGGTGATATGGGAATAAAGGAGATGACACTGGAGTTTGGCCAAATGGCTTTAATGATGAGTAACCAATTTTCTATTCCTATCTTAATATGGTTGTCAGTATTTCCTTCTTAATGGGTTTGGATTCATGACTGAGACTGATTTTTCATCTCTCTTTGTACCCATACCCTTTAGTATGTGACCTTGTCATGTGACTAAAGGAGAAGAGTGTATTGACTTGTCCTTTGACTTAGGTTCCCCATGTGGCTTGCTGTGGCCAAAAGAACAAGGTGCAAATGATAGTATGCCTCAACAGGCTTTGGGAGTTTCTGCTTTCCTTCTTGTGCTTCTGCTGTGGCCTTGAGGAGCACATACCAGGTTCCAAGAGGAAACTGAAAAACACAGATAATGGAGTCATCCCAGCCAAGCTCGGCTTTGATCAACCAAGCCCCAGGTGACCTACAGCTTCACAAGTGATAATAAACAATGGCTGTCTAAAGCCACTGGTTTTAGAGTGGCTTGTTTTACAGCAATAGTTACCTGATACAGTAGGACTCATTCGTTATCCATCCTCCAGCATCAGTTGGACACCTAATAAGACCCAACTTCTGTGGCAACAGCCTGAGACACAAAGGGTGAACTTCTAGGGGAGTGAGACAAAGGAGTAGCAAATCATATAGATTTGCAAAGTACTGAGATGAAAGTATATTCTCAGTGCTATGATGAAACCCATAGGGTGTTATGGAAGGCATTCTGGCAGAGGAGAGATAAGCCTAGAAAAATTTTAAAGAGTAAGTAGGGATTAGGAAGCCCCTAGGTTTGGATTTTGAAGGAGAGAAAGATGGAAAGGCATTCTATGTTGAGAAAGCACACAGCATTTGCAAATATCCTATTGCTGCGAAAGATCCTGCTGCTTTGAGGGCAGAGCGAGGAATCTGACATGGTCAGGAACCATATCTTGCATTTTCTTATACTCCATGAGGTTCTTAACATGGCAAACTCAGGTATAGCTCAAGAATGGCTTGGTGATTTTATTGGTCACTGTCTTGAGGAGACAATGTTTAAGGAAAGTCACCTTAAAAATCACCCAGTTCTCTATCTAAATTCAGACCTCACTTCTTGAGAATGTCAAACTTAGGCAGGAAGCCTTTTGATTATTTGTGGTGTTTTTCTCTTTGCTTCCTGCTTTAATCTTATAGCACAGGGACCAAACTATTCTAAGGAGAACTACTTCCTTGGTATTTTTGGCTTGTCTTTTACCAGGAAATTGGTGGAAGTGTCAGGGGTACCCTTTTCAAGAGATTTCCACCTAAACCAAGGGGGGCTGCATCCACTTCCTAATCATTCAAGGCTTTAGCCATTTGTGGTTTACTCATGTTCACTATTATGAAGTTTTGTTGACAAAAACTCAGGAAGTCCTTAAAGGCACCACAAACATGTTTTCTTAACTGCCAAGTTATAACTTTGCTATTTACACGAAAGAGTTTTTTGGGTTTTTTTTTCTTTTTTTTTTTTTTAAGTAGAGATATCTTGAAAATTAGTATGTTTCAATTGAAAAGAAGCTTTGAGGTCACTGGGCCCAGTCCTCTGCATTTACCAAGTTGGATGAGCATGCTCTGGGGGTTAAAAAAAAAAAAAAAAAGGCTGATTCAAAGTCTCATTAGTTAAGGACAAAAATGAAACTGGATGGCTTGGCTCCCAGGCTAGTGAGCTTAGGACTACACCCTCTTGCATTTCTTTTTTTTTTTCTTAAATGAGAATGTTTCTAAATATTTATTTGAGCAACAATTTTCTTGGTTTTCTTAGAATTATTACCCAGCATCACTATTCATTCATTCTGTTTTTTCTGTTGATTATATCTATATTGTCATTTAACACAGCCCAAAATTTCCTTACCTATATCCATTCTTTATCAGATTCTTCTCCCATATAGGCTATTACAGAATATTGAGTAGAGTTCAGTGCTATACAGTATACAGGTTTGAGTTCTAGATAATATGCATTCTTGATTTCTTATACAGCTCATATTATCTAGAACACCAAACCTGATCCACAGAAAAAAACTTACACAGAGAGAGAAACAAAATGTTCTAGTGTCTTAAGAAAGAACAAGTGAAAAGAGAAAATGGCATTCAGAATTCCAACAAGAACTGAAGGAATGGGTTTCACAGGTAAGGTGGTTATTATGCAATGGCAAAACAATTCAGAATCTTGGGATGGAGGTGTTTGAAGTGGGGAAATGGACAGGAAAGGAAGGAGAGGAAAGAAGACACTACGTCTTTAAATTGAATTGAATGTTCTGTGACTTTAAATGAAAGCTCTTCTGTTGTTGGGCAAATAAATTTAAACCACTTAACATGGCAGAGAAGGTCAGGCAAGCTTATTATAGTGATCATAGCGTTACAGCTATTGCCATTGACCGCTGCTCTCTGGAATCACCAATAATCAGAGACCGCAAGCTGTGTTTGCAGAGAAAGGTCATCATTCATTTTTTTCAAAGCATTAATATCTTTTGTTTGTTTGGCTCAACATGAAACAGGAATCGATAGAGGTAATTCACAGAGCAATTAGCCCCTCATCTGTCAAACGGCATCTGGGTGTATTTAACAAAAAGACCTTTGGAAAGGTTTAAAAAGGAAGAAAGTGCCTATACCATCAACGATTTATATTTTCTACATGACATGTTGTGTATGTATCTGTGAAAAGGGGGGCCCTGGGACTAAGAAAATATACATAAAGCATGCTATAAATCTACACTTCAATGTTATGATGTCTCAGTGTTGAGGTAGACCAAGAAAAGCTCGGATTACTTTCTCTCCTGATTCCTGTGAAGAGGGCAAGTGGCATTGGGGTTTTGTATCAGGGACACACACAGCCCTAATACAGAGATTTCAAAAAAAGAAGACCTCAAGGAAAAACTTGTTTTGGGCAGTGTAAAGAATTGGAGAGTATGTAAGTAATTGGAGTGTAAGGAATTGGAGTGTAAGGAATTCTGCCTTCTGGCATCAGATCCTATGACTTTTGTGCTGCTCCTGAGACCGGCCACAGCCATGCTGTGTGACCCATTGCAAGGAGACGGCTCCCCGCCAGGTCAATACCAGCCATGCCACTCTGGCATGGCCTTGTTTCCATATCTAATTTGCCAATATTGAAATAAGAAGGGAAAATGTGAAATAAAAAATTAACTTAAAAGACTATAGTATTTTAAAAAATGAATTCTGTTCTGGGTCTATTTTTCTTTATTGAATGTCAATTGTGTGGACCATGGGATTAATGCAATAAGTATCAGAGAGGTAGGCTTTAAAAAAATTCAGCTTAGGGAGTTGTCTACACGTTTACGCAAACACTATTACTCTCAGCAGGACCAGATGTATTTCGGGAATGGCATATTTTCTTTTCAATTCTTTGGCTCTCTTCCTTTTCATTTTTTCTTGACTTTTTTTTTTTTTTTTTTTTTTTTGTTTTCCCCCCCCCTTTTCCCCCCCCATTT
>NW_020175435.1:2865853-2894711 GCF_003031525.2 Neophocaena asiaeorientalis asiaeorientalis | reverse complement strand
TTTTTTTTTTTTTTTTTTTTTTTTTTTTTTTTTTTTTTTTTGGTTTCTCCCCATCCTATTCCTCCCCCACTTTTTTTGTTTTGTTTTGTTTTGGTATTCACTCAGACTGTAAGATCTTGGCCAAAAAAGAATTCATGAGATAAAAAAAAAAGTTACAAAAGTTTTGCTTCTTCTGTGATTACAGAAAATGTGCACTTTGGGTATTGAATTTAGTTTTATTCTTAATATCTAAATATTCTAATAGGTTGCCTATCCATCCCTAAGGCTTTTTCAAGATAACTGTAAATGTCTTCTATGGAAATTATGTTATGCAGTTAAGTGAAAAAGCAAGAGACTACACTGAACTTTGAGTATAATTAGAACTGTGAAAAAATATCACAGCAAAAGACTGAAAGGAAGCACTCTTTAAGTAACGTTGCCTTTGGGTAGAGAGATTATGGAGGTTTCATTTAAAATTTCTTTTTTATTAATTTTTCTATAATAAATATACTACTTTTTTAATTGGAAAAACTAAAATGTCACTTAAATTTAATGCAGTAACACATACAATGCAATTGTGTCTTTGCAAAGTCATTACATTTCATACTGACCTCAGTTACCCAGAATTTTACTTATTGTAAACACTGTCAAACACTCTTGTAGAATTTGTTTTCATGGCCAGAACAAAAATCAGTTCTTAGAGCCTCATGAGTTTGTACAGAGCATGTACAATTCCAATCTGACTTTAAAACTGAAGTTGAGGACAGTTGGGGTAGACGGAAGTAACTCATGGTACATCCAGATTTCTGTAATAATAAAATCCTATTATAAGAGAATTTCATTATCAAATATTTGGGCTCATCTTATTTTGCTGAATGTGGAATTTTATCCTGGAGGCATTTTGACACAGTGTTCCCTTCCTCTCAACCTCCCAACATTTTTGTTATTTTTTTTCTGTTTATGTCAGCTGTGCTGGAAGTTTCCATACATTCAACATATGGCTTCCTTTATGTAGAAAGTTTCTCTGTAACCTATAGACATTAGCTAATAATTATTTCCCATACTTCCTGTTACTAAAGCAAATATCACAGTCAGCAGTTACCTAGGGTCTATTTTGCTTTCACGAAAATCTTATAATACACTTCAACAACAATCCAAATCATCCCACCTTCCAAATGGTTATTCAACAAGCAGGGGTTATAGTCCCCTTGTTAGACTGTCTTAGGGGTGGGTCTGGCTTCCATGGACTTTGCACATTCTTCTGATTTGTAAGTCAAACCTGAGTTAGAAAGATGGACTGCCACCTCCTCCAGGCTCTGTTTAGTGTCACAGGGGTACAGTTCATCAGACAAACACCTCATAAGCATCAGTTCTGGCTGCTTTCCAGGGAAAACCATGTCATGCCATTGAATAACACTTAGGACCCAATCTTTCATTCTTCTCCTCCATAGCTAAATAAATTGGGTAAAGGTCTTGCCCTGTCTCAAGATAACAAGAAGTTTAAAGGACTTACTTGTGTTTCATGTGGCAGACACAAAGCTTTAGAGAAGTGAACAAAAACAAGATGGCGGCTTTCCTGAAGTTCAAAGGCAACTCTGATAGCAAATGATTACTGACAATCCTTATTTCCCTGATGGGAGCAAATAATACTGCTAAGTAAAAGGAAAGGGATTC
Source organism: Neophocaena asiaeorientalis asiaeorientalis (assembly GCF_003031525.2). Lineage (NCBI taxonomy): Eukaryota > Metazoa > Chordata > Mammalia > Artiodactyla > Phocoenidae > Neophocaena > Neophocaena asiaeorientalis. The sequence continues at coordinate 2,893,058 of NW_020175435.1, read as the reverse complement.
AGAGTGAGGGCAGAAAGAAAATGAACCTAGACTTTTCTAATGCTACTTTACTCAAAACCTGATGATCATTTAGAGCAGGACTCTTTTTTCTGAAAAGTTTTTCTGTAAAAGACCAGATAGTAAATAGTTTTGTACTTTGTTCAGAAGCTACTGATCTTTGCTGTTAATAGTGTGAAACAGCCAATGAAATATTTAAACAAATGAGTGTTGACTATATGTCAATACAACTTTATTATGAACATGAAAATATGAATTTCATATAATGTCCAGGTCTCCCAAAATATCATTCTTCTTTAGATTGTTTTCAACCATTTACAAATGTGAAACTATTCTTGTCTTATGGGTAATACAAAAGCAGCCGTGGGCCTGGATTTGGCCCTTGGGCCATAGTTTGCCACAGAACCCCCTGTTCTAGAGTTCAGAAGTTCTAGTTCAAGTATGTGAATCATCTTACAGAAAGACAGACCCTTCCTAGCTGCTCTCAGACAGCTTGTTGTTTACCATTTAACTATCATCTCCTGCGAATAAGGTGCTTTTCTTTAACTTGAGTCTTATCTTTTGTTATTTCAGAAAAGGCTCATTAAACTTTTTAAACTCATTGAATTTAGAAGAGAATCTTAATTATGTGTGACTTAGGCATGGGGTGGGGGGAAGGAGAATTTGTGTAACCAGACCAAATTAAACTGCATAAAATCATATCTTTCTATTTTCCTATGTTAGGTTTTTTTTCAGGTAAAAACCCAAAATAGTCTAAAAGTCAATATCAATTTAAATTATAGTTTATTCAGACAATGATATAAAAATGATTCTTAAATAATTTTGAAAACTCGTTGGTGACAAAGGAAACTATTCTCTTTCTGATGTAAGTGACAATAAATCAGAGTACAAAACTCTACATTTGTGCCTGTTAGCATTCATAACAGAAAGATATAAATTAAAATATTAAAAATATTTATGAGGAGGTTAACTACTTTTTTCCACTTTTTTTCTACTTTCTAAATATTTCGCATTGTGTCTACTGCTTTTATAATTAGAAAAACAATGTTATAAGGATGCTCTTTGCTCCCAACTTTTAAAAGTATTTTCTACAGACTGATTTATGCTTCTGCAGCAATGCTGCATGAGGAATCATGAAATATTCTGTATGATTCATTGACCACTGGACGGCTTCGTGATAGCACTGAAGATAACCTGCAGTGAGCTCATAAAAATAATTACCTGAAAGTTGTACAAATTCAGCATTTTTATGACATGCAAAATAAAAAAAGCAAAGAAGAAACAGGCAATAATACAAGTAAGGGATAGGGACAACTATATGTAAAAAGAAATAATAGATGTTACTAAATTCTGTAAAATTTTGGCAGATCAATAGAATTGAATGAGAGAGAGCCAAAAAACCTTCCCTCCCTTGCTATTCAAAAGAGGAACAAAGCACTAATTACTCTCTGGCATCAAAATCTTATGTTTATGACCACAGGTTTCTTAAAAGCTTGCCTTCCTCTTCATTTGCAAGTTTCTTAAAAAATTAACTGAGGCCAAACAATTCAACTTTCATTCATGGGGACAATGTAATAAAAGGGATTCTTCCTATGCACCGCTTAGTGCATTTTTATTTCAATTTTTGAAGAAAAAAATCAGTCTCAACTGACAGCACAACACATGATTCTTACCTATATATTTATTCCTATTTACATTCTACACAACAGCAGGAAGAGGTAAATATAGTTTGTTTTCTCCTGAATATAAAAAATAAGACTTTGAAAGAAAAGAAGAATGTTATATTAAAGATATATTATTAAGTGATGGTTTTAAGTTATCAAATATAAAAATAGCTTTATTTATGTTGTTCACTGCTTGGAAGACAAGTAAGTGTATGAGAATAAAAGAACTCGTAACTTCTTAGAAGTAAAATACGGGCATTTCAGGCATTTGGACGTAAAGCTTGGGAATTAATCATTAGATTTGGCATGTCAATAATTTTAGACAGAAAAGTACTAATAGAAACACACCTTAGACAGATATTATTGTGTGCCTCTGTTCTTCTCTCTCTTTTTTCTGCTTCCTTACCATAGAAACCAAGCTCCCAAGTAATCTACTTGACTGATGGACTTGTAAGAGAAGAAATTATAGCTGTAGGACCCAAGTACTTCACTTTACCTTATCAAATGCTCTCACCAATTTATGTTCTTAGCACTTTTCCACAGTCTGACAAGAATCAGGACTATTCCTGGGCTTTTTGAGGCCTCTTGTCTCTCTGGATGGTGACATCCTATCTTGACAACTCAGATACAGCCACCAGGTACCACCCACGGGCCACTGATAGCTTTTCAGCCTGTTCCAGGTGAGACAAGAAGAAACATGACTGCAGACTGCAGTTTTTACTATTCTATTACATATTATGACTCATAAGTTTACTTTAGCATTCAAAACTCAACTTGATAAGATTCAGCTCTGCATCATAAGCTGCTGATTGAAAGTTTATAATAAATGAGAGCCTTAGATGCAATGAGTGGGTTGCTTCTTCTATTTGGGTGGTGAGACCTGCCATGTACTCACTAAGTGCATGAATCTGTGTATAAGTGCTAAGTGAGTTGTCCAGAAAACATAATTAGAAATTGACATCATGCTGCCCAGGGAGAGTCACGAAAGACTTTGAACTAGAATGGGAGTTGGAACTTGAAAAATCAGTAAGTTTGGAGAGGTGCAGAGAGAAGGAGAGGCAGAAGGAAGTAATGACCTGTGTTAGTGACTAATGCATTGTATTCCAGGGCCTGTGTTGGTTGCTCTGCATATGCAACCCTATTTAATTCTCACCAATTCCTGAAGCTGAAACTCAGAGAAAGTAGAGTTTTCTGAAGATTACACAGCTGAGAAATATGGGAAAATGGATTCAGACTCAGATCTGCCTCGTTCTGAAGCTTACTTTCTTTTCAATGCACTGAACTGTATCAAGGATGTTTTCTGGAAGGCAGACTGATGGGTGCAAGAGTGAAGAGGTATGAATAAACACTAGCTACAGGACGACAGAGATTCCTTCCTGGAAACCGTGGTTGGGATGAAGCAATAAATACCAAAAAAATATTTTAAAAAATTTTTTTCTAGGAGGAATTGCAAGATGAAATTCCATGTGCTTGACAAGCATTTATCAAACCTGAATTTATTTCCTGATTGCAAAAGAATTCCATGTTACTGCTAGAATTAGGAAACTGTATAGGAATCACCAGTTACACAGTCAGACAGAGCTAACTACTGTTAATGTTTTTCTAATCTCTTTATCTTTTTCTTCAAATATATACATATATATAGTGTTTATCTAATTAAAATTATGCTTTTCATATGTTTGTAATCTGATGTCTGAGTTAATAACATATCACAACATTTTATCTCATGTTCTCTTTGTAAACATATTTTGAATAAATATAGAATATTCCATATGTATAGATTATCTTAATTTATTAAACTCTTATCATTGAACATTGAATTTTTTCTAGTTCTTTAGTTTTTTAATTAGTTTTTCTAGTTTAAAAAATTATAAACGATGTCTAATTTTGCACGTAAATCATTTTGTTCATTTCTGATTTTTCCTTAGAAAAACAATTTTTAAACAAAATATTCAGCTTGTTTTATTTCCTATGATATCAAAAAAATGAAATTAAATTTCAATCTTGTACCATCCTAGCAACTGAAGCCCAGGGCAGACCCTTTAGGGAATAAACCAATATCCTAGCATAAGCTTGACCCAGTCATCTTCATCATCATCATCATCAACATCAACATCATTCTCATCACCACCATCTTCACTTGAGGGAGTTAATCCTCCTCTACATCACAAAGAGAGAGAGAGAGAGAGAAGGAGAGAGAGAGATATAGAAACTGAAGAAGAGATGGAGGAAGAGGGCAAGAAAAAAAAAAAAAAACTGATTTCCCTTTCTCAGGAACAGATGCATTTATTCCAGGTAGGCAAATTTTTTTAAAGAGCAAACTCCATGGTGGTTTTGGGGGTGGTAGGAAGCACCCATTTTAGAGTTTGCCAAAGTGACTATTGACTTTCTAATATCGAGTAACCCTCAGAGGTGGTGCATCTATGTCACTCTGCTGATGTATCTCCTTATTTGAGAACATCACACAGTGAAGGAAACCACCTGGGTTCGAATCCCAGCTACTCAGTTTAACAGCACTGTGACTTTGGATAAGTCATTGAATTTCTCTGAACCTCAGTTTCCACAAGAGTCAAAGGAGATAATGATGCTAACTGGTAATATTTGGATCATGACGATTAAATCAAATCATGTATCATCAGGCAATCACACACAAGGAGCTCCTTTCTTCCATGTTTTCCTTTTCATAGATGGCAGGAAGCTTCATTTTCTTCAAGATTTCTTCATTATAAAAACTAAAGTTCAATCATTCCACAAAGTTTTCTATCCCCGGGCACTGAGGATTGAAAGACTGGAACTGTAGCAGAGTAATGAGTTAAAATGTCAAAGGAAGAGAAGTGGATACAAAGTTGTGTGTGTTCCCAAATGGGGGAGGGCCAAATCTATTTGGAGAGGTGCATCAGAGGAATAACCCTTAAAGTGAGTATTATAAGATGAGTACATGCTTGCTAGGCAGAGAAAGGAAAAGGGACATTCAGGGCATGGGTTAATGCTTGGTCCATTGGTGGTGGGGTAGGAGTTGGTGTTTGGCATAAGAGTTCTTAACAGAACCTAAAAGTTATTCAAATGCCACTTCTGCTGCAGAGCTTATACAGGAAGCCCTCTCTACTGCCTTAGCACTTTAATTGCACCACATCTGTGGATTTCTTTGACATTTACTACTTCCTGCTTTGCATTAGAGATATCTGTGTACTTATTTTACTTTCATTACACACTAGACAAACCAGAGACTGCTTTAGCCTGGTATTCTCCACAGTGCCCTCAACTTAAAACTATATATATGTATGTTTTCTTTTTTTGTTGTTTTTTGAAGAATGAAAGTCAGTGTATTTCACATTCACTCTCTCTATCATGGTGGGGTTCTTGGTCATTTTATCTATGGGCTTTACCTGGGTGAAAAGAGGCTTGTCTTTTTTCTTATACAGCTTGATGTATAGTAAGCATTGATAGATGTGCTACAACTTCCCCATCACCCAGGAAACTTGGCTGAACTGGTTTTGCTCCTGCTATTAAAGCAATGGATTTCTTCTAATACCATTGATTCTTCTAGAATAGAAAAAAAAGAGTTATCTCCTCTTTACTACTCACCCAACTTAGAGGTCCTCAGGCAGAGGCTGGGGCCCAAAAAGAAACCCCCATAAGATGTGATTTGCTAAGTTCCCAGCAGAGATGGAAAGTGGCTGGGATCTTGAGTGGTTATGGGGCCAATTTAGGGACATTTTGTTTCTCAGTCTTTTGGCTTTAGACCCCCTTCAGTAAACTAATGACTTATGGTTGTGGCTCCAAGTCAAACCTGCTAAGAAGATTATTAATATTCACCTCATTATTTTGATTATGGGTAGTGATACAAATAATAGTATATTACAATAATATCATTCATAATGGCTTACACTTATTGAGTATTAACCATGGCCAGGCACTTTCTAAACACTTTGTCAATAATAACTAAATTCATATCCAAAGCGTTTCAATGACTTGGTTACTGTTAGCATCCTCATTAAATAGATGATGAAACTGAAACATAGAGAACTCAATGCCCATGGATCACACCTGATTAGTGGTGACCCTGGACACTAATTGAGAGCAGTTTGCTATCTAGCCTGGGCTTTTATCTTCTATGCCACCTCATTAATCCACTTGATTGAGGAAATATTATTTTTTTTTCCATTTTACAGAGAAGGTGTAGAGACTTTAAGTGACTTGCCTAAGTCTATGCATTGGAAAAAGGTAGAGCCAGGATTTGGAGCCCATCCATCCAGCTCTAAAGTCTGAGTCTGGGACTCTATGGTTCTCACTCTTGGTCAAGGTTAATAACACTTTTGGTTATAACTACATGGTATCTTCTCCAACCTATAGGCTCTATCAGGTGATGGCTTCCTAAGAGGAAGGAGAGGTGAACAAGTTGTCTTCCTGACATTAGTCTAGTTGTCACTGAGGTCAACTGAAAGAGGATGGAATGACTCTGCAAGTGAATTAATTTCAGGATATTTGAGCTATTAGGAATGTTTCCTATAGGATCTGCTGAAGATGACTTACCCTGCTATGCTGTGCAGTGAAAACTACAGTCACTTTACTATATTTTGTTATGGTCCAGTCTTGAGGCTGTGATTTAGGACAAAAGAAGTCAAGCATCCAGGTCAAAGAGTGAGAAAAAGATAACTCAAAGGATAAGATACAGGACACAGTACACCAAAATCATGTTCATCTTTTGAAATACTAAATGAATACAAGCCAAAGACTAGGGAAGCCACAGATGCCTTCATTTCAGGAATCCAGGCTGGTCTAGGTGCCTGAGCCCACGAGCAAAAGTAAGTAGAGCCCTCTACACAGAAATGGAAATGAAGGCTGCTGTGGATTGTGAGCTCAGGGTGGAATTCAGTAGGAAATAGATGGAAAATAAAAGTGGTTGATTGATTGCTACCAGTATAACCAATTGTTCTGGAATATTAAATGGACAGCCCCCTGTTCTTTCATTATAGGTGTTGTGTTTATACCCACCAAATTTGTGGAGTCTTGAAAATGAAATGATGAATCACCATAGGAAACTTCTGCTAATTAACCTGAAGTATCTATTTTATATGTTTATTCCTTCAATAATATAAGATGAAATCACTATGTTGTCTTTTCATTCCCTGAGATACCAAAAGCGACAGTGGGATGAATAAGGTAAGGTATTTCTTATCTATTCTGAGGGTGAAATCAGTGTTATGTGTTTATTTATAAATGATTCTTACAATTGTCTCTCTTAAATGAAACCTTACGATTGGAAGTGGCTGCCAGAAATGGCAGTGAATGCTCCCAAATAAATAAGGTTCTAGGGAAGCAAGGAACTTTCTTCCTACATATGTAATTAAATTTGACAAAGCAGTCATGGTTTGCTTTGGAATCATCAACAGCTACTTATATGACAGATAACCCCTTAACAATCTCTTTAGGTGTTCCTGTTGCTTATGTTAAATTATTAATCAGGTCAGAAGGTGATTATTTTGGTCAGATAGACAGAGAGTACAATGAACACCTTAGCAGTAAAACTGGTTTATCAAATAACCTTAAATTGAGTAAGAAACAAAATGGGTCCTTTTTGTTGTTGTTTTACTTTGTTTTCTAATCCTGATCTTCAACCATGCTATGCCAAAACCTCCCTTTTCCATTCTTTAAAAATAACTTGGCAGGCCTCTATAACTTTCCTTCTCAGATATTAAAACTCCATTTAGCCTATTTTAAAACTAAAATCTCATATTGGATTCAAATTTCTTCTCCTCTTTCCCCCAGCTGACCCCATGACAGACTTGATCATGGCTGCTTGGATTGGAAAACGGAGGCAAGTGTTTTCCTTGACACTCTCATCATTCTCCCTCTTCTTAGTCAAGCTCTTCTGGCCTTCCTGATCTGACCTGATCAAGAAGAACTAAATGCATATTTGACTTCCCCTGTCCTTCATTGACTTTCTGGTATTAAATGTAGGATATTGGAGAAGAAGTTAAAGGAGGAAGGATTTATCTAAATTGGTAGAAAAGTCAGATTGGCGCATGGTCCTTGGTTTCAGCGATTCTCTTTGCAGCTAGTAACCACCACTCATGATGTACTCTTTCTCCCTGAGGTGTGTAGTTTAACCTCAGAACATCTTTCTGAAGACCCTACCTGTTCCCTTGATGTCCCCAGAAGTTCTTAGCCTGCTTCTCCATTGGCCAATTAGCCTCCTAGGCAGCCCTAAGTCTCCAGACCCCTCTTTAGTTTCGGTGCTTGCTCACTTGGAGATGGAACCACTGAGTCTTCTTTTCACCCTCTGGGGGCAGGAAGGCCACTTAGGGTGGGAGCAGTGGCTCTGTCTTCTTCCCAGGCACACTGCATCACAGTCCCAGCAAGCCCCACTCTCTTAGCCATCTTTAATCTCCTTCCTAGTAGACTTCCTCCCTTTGAAGATCACTTTTGACCAACTTTGAGTCCAGTCTCATGGGCATTTTGCCCTAAAACACAAGTAAGCACTTGTTTAGGTCACACAGAATCTCCTTCACTGTATTCTTCCACTTGGTCATGGCAGCATTAGGATATGCTACGGTTTCTTGGTTCCAGCAAACACTCAGCTAAAGCATAATAAGTCAGTTCCCTTTCCCACAGGCACCTCCAGATTCTACAAGCTATCCCCTTGAATCTCCCATCCTACAACCAGTTATTTTAGGAATGGGAAGAAAATAGCCTCTCCCTATGAGCCTGCACTCTTCACAGAGCTGAGAGATTTTCTGCTCCATGATTTCCTCCATCAGTAGACTGGGAATGAGGTGTGAGGTTGAGTTGAATGAGGTATGGTTGATGGTAGCAGATTCCACTCACATCACCTGGGGGAAATGTCTGGCCCCAACTGTAGTTGGCTCACTGGTGACTTGAGAGTGTGGGGTACCCATGAGTCTCATTTTCAGTTGTATGCCATGCTTATTGATTTCAGGAAAATATAAAAAATTAAGTTTTATGGAGTTAGATTAGTCATAAAGTAAAGACAAGTCTACACTGACCGATATGTATATGAAAGCCAGGAAGGATTTATTTGCAAGGGTAAAATGGATGCCATGTCACTTCCACTTTTCCTGTCCACTACTTCCTCTACTACCTGAAAATCCAATGCCTTTATGCCTCTAGGATCTCCAAAATCAGAATGCTAGTCCTAGAAAGGAGTTGCCAAGATCCTCCACCCATTAACAGTGACAGTGTAACACTTGTCCTCCTCTTCATCTGAGTTCTTTTCAGAAGCAGTCATGCTTTTGACCACAATGTCCACTTGTGATCACTGATTTGTCCTTGTTTCTAATATTTTGAAGACAAAGGCATGAAAAGAAGCACTGTGGTAACCAGGGTGGATTTTGTTTTTGAGAGTCAAGTGGGTACCATGTCACTGCTACTCCTTCTGTCCACAGCATCCTCTGGCTCCTGAAGAGGCAATAAACTTCCTCCCTCTTCCCCTCCAGTGTCCATTAGATATGTCCACACTGCTTCTTAACAAGCACAATTCCGCTCCTTGCTTCTTACTGGAAATAGGCTCAGTGCTGATGGGATCTGATCTCTTGGTGGGTGGAGGGGAATGAGGGGTCAAAGCTGCATCTGACCCTTTGTTCCACAGCCTTACTTCATAGCTGAGCTGTCAGATTCTGATTTAAACTTCTTTTTTCCTAGGCCCTAGATCAGTTCCTTACCTTGGAGCATGTCCCCTTTGCTGATCTCATACATTTTTATTTTATTTGATACTTGATGTTATGCTTGGATTATAAAACTTCCATTCAGTAAAGGTTCTGTAACAGATTGTTCTTTTGTACAATTGCCAACTCTCCCAGACTAAAAACACATTGGGGGAAAAAGCCAGATAAAAAATTAAATGGAGTCCAAATTAGGGGCCAGCTAATAAAATCAGATTTTCTTGACACTTTTAGTCAATGCAAAAATAATTGTGGGAATATGAAAGGTATTTTATAGTCAATTATTCTTGTCTTAGCAAGTATCTATAATCATAGCCCCCTCAGAGTAGGTAATAACCCTCCACTGAGAAAAATGAGACTTCCCTACATATCCATAAGAATTGTAAAACATTATCACATGCATGCATAAAATATATTAATATTGAAATGTGCTGGCTTTAAGGTCAGGTAAGCAGACATCTTTTTTTCTATGCTGAAAAAAATATATATATACTATCTGACTTTACTGGACTGCTGACATCCAATTGATCTGCATTATTCTTAGCTGGCAAGAGCCTATATACCTAAATGCCTCAGATAATAGGTATTACAGTATTAGGTAAAAAGCCTCCATGCAGTCTATAGCAATATCAAAAAGGTAGAAAGTGTAAAATAAGGGAGATTAAGATGACACCAGAAAGCTTTGAATGAGGTGTCATTTTGCATTTAGAGAGACAACCAGGAAAGTTAAGACAGAAGAAAAAAATGCCCCTTTCTCACCAGCTGCCCTTAAAGGTTTACAAATGATCTGTTAACAGAAATGAGTTTCTCTTAGGCTTCAGACACCATTTATTATGCTGCAAGAGAGACAAAAAAGAAGATGGAAAAGACTGGAAAATTATGCTTATTTGAAGGCAAAATGCTTCCCATCAGCAACATGATGAAAATGCACCAAAGGTGTCAGCCAGATGTTGACATGTTAATATTTTTCATGATGCCTTTCACTGAAAATGAGTACAAAGAACTTTCGGGGTGTTCTTTAGAATATGGATGGAAATACACTGCTAGGCTAGAAACCTTGCCTGGGAAATTGCAATGGTATTTGATGACGAAGAGGAAGAGAAAGTGTGTCCTAAATGGGGGGCTGGAACCTCGATTCCCTGGCTGCATCCCGGATGGTTACAAATGGGCTCATCTGATCTCTCCTAGTCAATTTCATTCTGGAAAGTAGCCAGTGGGCCTAGTTCACGACCCAGTGATGTCATTATAATTCATTCTCCCTCACCACAAAGACTTCGGAACTTTCCAATTTACAATGGGTCTTTTTAATAAAGAAGAGTGTCATGCATAGAATCTTTAAGTGTTTCTAATAATTTATCTTTTTTTTTTCTGTTTTAGCCTCAAAAGGGCCTATGGTATTTCTATGAAGACTGAACTCTCAAAACCATTCAAAGAATTTATATCTTTGTTAAACTACATGGTAGGTTTTATAAGCTGAACGAAGGTAATTGAAGCTTTTTACAAGACAGCATCTTGTCCAAATAAACAAACAGACAAAAACTAACTTTATATCTTAGGCATAAACCAGGACATGTAAAACGTAATAAGACTTAACTGATGTTGCATCTTGAACACTGATATACAAACACTAAATAGGATAAAAGCCATTTTTAGCACTGTTCTCTGTGTTTTGAGCCTGGCTTTCCAAGCCAAGGGAGGGGCTGGAGACTGATAGAGACACATGTAAGCCATTTAAGAGCAGGGGCTATGGCATCATCCGTGTGTTCTCTCAACACCCCTCCTGAGCCATAAGGAAATATTCACTGATGAAGATCACACATAAATCAAACTCAGCATTGGGGAGTTCAGAGCCCCTTCCAGTCCTTCACCTCTTTGAACTTGGTTAACCCTCCTTGCTAAAATAAACCTGGCTGAGATGACTTCACGTATCCTCAGCATGGTTCTTTAAAACCTTGGGTAGTACAAGCCGAGTGGATGATCAATGTATTTGTGGCCTGTGCTGTAATTTAACTTGCTCTGTCTGACAGGAGATGTAGAATAGCTAAAAAGAGGCTTTACTTGTAATCTTCTTATCACCTTATCCTGGAGTGCTTGTGAAGAGCAAGGCCTTGCCTGAACTAACTCCCAACTGAGGGTTAATACTAAGAAAGAGAAATTGCCCTTTAGTGGGTCTGACCGAGCGCCCTGATAAAACCTTCTCAGGACAGGTCGGGAACCCTGGCCTCTCAAGGCTGTATGGACACTGGCTTTCCCAAGCTATAAAATGCTTGTTTTTCTTCTCTATGCTTCATGGAAATAACTTGCAGTAATTGTCATGTGCCAGGGATAAAAATCCATACATTTTTTTCATGCCTTTTCTAATGTTTGGATTCTAAATCAGATCTTCACTGCTGGATGATTATCAGGCAGAGACTGAGTGAGAAGAGAGAGGTGGCCTGACGACCATTGCAGGATGAGAAGGAGATGGGGACCCCCTGAGCGTTGAGATGACAATATAGAAAAGGTCAAAACTGACAGAAGTAAGGTGTGAGGGGAGGGGAGGGGGAGAAGAGAGAAAAACTGGAGAGAGACAGAGGCAGAAAGAGAAGAGGAGAGACAAAGAGGGGCAGGGAGAGAGCTCTTCAATGAGAAATAAACACAATTTGGGGGCGTTTAGAAGAAAGAAACCTTTGGATATGGCAAAATTAGGGAGGTTTGCATGCAGAGGGAGGGTTGCACAGAGAAGGGGCATCAACCTTTTCAGGAGGCAGTTTTCCTGTTTTTACAGAAAGCTGAGCCACAGCAGAAAGCCTGTCAGTGTCAGGTTCTCCAGTATCAGGTAATTCACACTCTTCCTGATGACCTTGAGGTGTATACAATTCTTTGAAGTGAGCACTTGGTGAATCTGATCAAGGGAATATTTTCTTTCCAAGGAGCAGATATTGGATGGGATGTGCTCTCAAAATTATCCTATGTTAGTGGGATGGTGGTTATAAAACACAGCAGTCACAACCCAGGGGATAAAAAGTTATCATAGCCATAGATACGAAGGGTTGGGGGACCCAGAGAATAAGTAGAAGGGGACACAGAACAAGCTTTACAGAGGAGCTACAATAATGATGTTACTAATAATAAGAATAAAAGCAACAATATTGACAAAATTCAAAGCAGCTACTGATATTTTTTCAGCCCATATCATGGGTATATGTCTCCTGTAAATGTATCTGGATATGTTTCTGTAAATATATATGTATGTATGTAAATGTGTATGGATCTGTAAATACATCTAATGCTCACAGAATCTCTCAAGGTAAGTGTTATTATTATTCTAATTTTATAGCTGAGGATATTAAAGCTTAGAAAGCTTGCAAAACATATCCAAGGAAATACGCCCACATATTTCAAGTCTGATCAGTGTATATGGGATAAAAACATGAAGCTATATCTATGGAATCCATAATATACGTGACCAGAGTGAGAAAGAAGGAAAAGGGGGAAAGCGTTAAGTGAAGGAAGACACAAGAGGAAGCTTTGTTGGAAACCAGCTCAGTGAATGGTTTATATGCTGCTCATAGAAAATTATATTGTATGTTGCAGGCAATAGTAAGGTAGAGGAATTTTAGTAAGGAAGTCATATGATTAGATTTGTATTTGTGAAAGATAACTGAAAGGTAATTGACTAGAGGAGGGGTGAGAATCCTGATAGGGTGTCAATGAAAGGTTTATGACTATCATCCAAGCAAAGCATAATATGGGCGATAACCCAGAGAAACAAACATGGTGGCTCACTGAATCCTAACACTGAGAGGTACCACTCACTCCTAGTACATTCTCCACCTCATGGCAAAGAGAGTTTAAATAATCTTCCCGTGGCAACACGATTAGTAATAACAGAGCTGGGATTCAAACCCAGGTTCTAGAACCTGTTATTATATTCATCACACTATATTTTTGAGAATGATAATAAGATTAGGGCTGGAAAGGGAAACTATGAGCCAGATTCCAAAATCTTTATGAATTAGAGGACAAGATAAAGACATCTGTAGATAAAAGAGGAGAGGATGCAGAATCAGTGCAAGAATTTTTATAAAAGCACAAGGAAATTATTGTCAAAAGAGATAATGGGGATCAAGAATAGTGACCACAGTTCTGACCCTGAAGAATCTGGGAAATAAGTATAAGTCATCCTCTTCTTTTGGGGGCTGCAGAGGGAGCAGTATTCTCAAGGACCAGTTCCTTTCTACAAATTGATTCAATTGGATTGAGGTGGATTACAGGATGTCGGGTTTTCCCTAGCTCTCTCTGTGATTTTAACATGAACTCTCAGTTGAAAACCACTGAGTAACGTCAAGGAAGGAGAAAATTTTCTGACAAGCAGAGATAGAGGAAAATTTTCTGGATAGAGTGGGAATTCTCGTAGGATAAGTGGAAGTGTTTGAAGAAGAAGGAAAAACAGCCATTGATGTTATTAATGCAATTGTATGTGTATCTTTGAACAACATCCTTCTCCATCACTTGATTTTATATATTCTGTGATAATAGTTCAGTCAGATTGCATAATTCTTTTAGTGCAAGCATCTAAAAGTATTTTTTGTTAGAAGAGGAACGGTATGTGAACACTAAAAAACTAACAATGACAATAAGATATAGGGATACATGACTGACTATTGACTTGTAAATACTTAGAAGATGTAGTTTATTAAGTAGTGCCAGGAGGGTGAGTTTTTCATTATTCATGCTGTGGGATGATGGCTTGGGTTGAATTATCTACCATGTCATGTGCCAACACCTTCCTCTATGCTTTCCTCTCTCACATATTAATTGCCCCATATAACAAAATAAGTCTCTGACCTCATTTAAACAAAGATTTATAGAAAAAAAAAAGGAAGGAAGAAAAAAAGGAAGGAAGGGAGGAAGGGAAAGAATTAGAAACAGGAATCAGGCAACCCCTTACATAGCAAGGTAAGTAGAATGAATTTTATGGCACATGTAAGGCATAGGAAGAATGACTGGAGGAGGAAGGACTGTTCATAATTATTTATTAGGCTAATGGGAAGAAATAAGAAATGAAATCAAGCAGTTTCCAGAAACCAGGCAGTATATAGACATAATCAAATGATATTGCAGTTTCATATGTAGTGGGTGCACAGGTGACAATGCTAAAGAAGTAGATGGAATTAATCAAAACCATTTTTTAAAAAGCTATTAAGGAATAGTTCCATGGTTTTTGTTATTAAGCACCAGTTTAAACATTTGATTTATATTATATTTGAGAAATTAATTATACTATAAGAATAGGGAAACAATATCTCGGAAACAGCCACTTACTCCAGGTACTTGAGTTTTTAAGTCAAATATAAACTCTACATTTGAGTCTAAAACCTCAGTAAAATCAGGATAGTATGAGTGCAAGTAGCATATGTGTCAGCTGTAAAATATGGCTGCATAAGTAAGCAAAGTGGGCATGACCACATAATAGATGATGCAAAGCAGGGAAGAAAATAATCTTGCTTACCTGTGGCTGTCTCAGTCACAACTACAGAAGAGGGTTCTGTTCAGAAGTTTAAGAGGAACATTGATGACTTTTTTCTTGGTTAGTAGACAACTTACAGAGACATAATAATAATGATCTTCAAAAGTTTAGTTTTCTGTTGCATGTAATTTTAGAAAGTCTTGTTAAAACAGTTTCAAGAAGGGTAACTTTCATCTGATTATAAGAAAGAACATTCTAATAACTAGAACTTTCCAAAAATAGAACAGACCTCTGTAAGAGGTAATGAGTTAACTTTAGCAGGAGAGATTGATCTCTCAGGACTGGGTAGTCATTTGTTGGACCCATTGACAAAGAGATTTGGGTGTCAGGTGGGGAGAAAAAGTAATAATAATCATAGTAATAATAATAATAGGTGATAGTTACTGACTTCTTACTATATGCCAGTGCTTCTTTATCATCATATGTATCCCAATAACTACAGTAAGAGATTGATGATATTCTTCTTTTCATACAGATAAGAAAAATGAAGATCCAGAAAACTGCTACTAAAAGGCATAGCCAAGATTCAGCTCCACATTTTTTTTTTTTTTTTGCGGTATGCGGGCCTCTCACTGTTGTGGCCTTTCCCGTTGCGGAGCACAGGCTCCGGACGCGCAGGCTCTGCGGCATGTGGGATCTTCTCGGATCGGGGCAGGAACCTGTGTCCCCTGAATTGGCAGGTGGACTCTCAACCACTGCGCCACCAGGGAAGCCCTCAACTCCACACTTTTAACATCCACCCTATACTGCCTCTTCAGGTAGCTGTGTTAAGAGATCTTCAAGGTCAATTTAAATTCTAATGATCATTGATTTTGGAAGTTACCTTAAAAGGTTTAGAATAGTGATTTGGAGTCAGACCAGGGTTCAAATTTGAACTCTTTCCTGTCATTAATGTGTAAACTTAGGTGATGAACTTAAACACTCTGAAGCCCAATTTTTCATCAGTGAAATACAAATTACCATATTTAATTCATAGGATTATGAAAATTACATAAGGTCACGTATGTAACTTTTAAGCACAGTGTCTGGTGTTAGTGATACCCTTAACAAATAGTGGCTAGTATTTTAGTGTTCTAATATTTAAGATATTTGAATGGTGATCTGCAAAGTTTTAGTATCATAATGTTTAAAATATAAATTCTAGACCAGGTTTGAATCCTCTCAGATGATAACCATTTGATTTCATTCTTGAACCTCTTCTGCAGTAACATACCAGTTTAAAATTGTGACAGTTTGGGGGAAATATTTGCAATATATGTAGAAAAAAAGACTTAGAATCAAGAATATGTGAAGACACATAACCTAATAAAGTAGGCAAAGAACAAGTACATCACAGAAAAAGAGATACAAATGGTGAGTAAACATGGAAAAACATGCTCAAACAGTTATTTTTGGCCCAACCTTCTGGAAAAATCATCATAATTTTAATATCCCACACACTCTCTTATTCCCACTTTACTCCACATTTCCCTCCAATTATCACTCTATTACTCTGTTCTCTTTATAGAAAACTCTTCAAAAGTTTTGTCCATACTTACTCTTTCAACTTCCTAACTTCTCTTTTGTTTTTGAATCAGCTCAAATCCAGATTTCTCTCTCTCTCTCTCTCTCTCTCTCACTGTAGAAGAAAAAGTATGTTTCTCTTAGAGTTCTTGACTGCCATCTTGAAATCGTGGAGGAAGCTGATTCTATATAAATCAGATCAAACAGATGAGAGGTTCTGTAGTGACATCACTGAGATTTCTAACTAACTTTAAAGGCTACTCTACTTTTGGACATTTCTGTTATCATTTAACCAGTTTGGATGAGGTTTCTGTTTCCTAGAATAAACATGGATGAGTAAGACCAACTACCTGACAGAGTCCCTGGATGAAGATGGACTCCCTGAGAGGAGGGAGTATGTGGGGAGGCAATGATTGGCAGCTTCTAAGGAGAAACAAATGTCAGTCATTATTCAACCCATACAATGTTTGCAGATTTGTATCTAAAGAGTACAGGAAAATTCACATATGAGACAAGTCAAATAAGTGAGAGATTCAACCAAGATCTGAAAGGGTTTGTAAAAGGGTGAGTGATAAATTGAAAAATAAATCAAGAAATATTTTTAATTAAATATGATTGTTTTGTCCTAGGATTTTTAAAGTCCAAGTTGTTTAACTTATTAAATTAAATTAACTTTGCCTCCTTTCTTCCCTTTTTGCTTTGTTTTGTTTTGTTTTAGTTAATTTAGCCAGTATTTAACCATGACATTGGTGAGCTGCTAGAGATGCAAGCATGAGTAAGATATTCCTCATGACCTTAAGTAACATTGCACAATGTAATGTGAAAGACATAAATGAAAGATTTTACTTTTACTTATTTTCAGTGTGGTGAGTGAATTTCTTGGGTTTGCTTTTCAAACTCTAATTAAAATTCTTTAACTTTCTTTAGGAACAGATTCTTTAAGCCCAATGTTTAACCAATAAATTTGCCTTTTTGAGTTTGTTATAGGTCTCACAACTTTCTGTTCTTTTTGACCTTAAAGAACCAAATAGGGAGACATGGGAGAAAGAGAATGATGAAGCAGGACACTCTCAACAGGGGAACAGATCCAGGGACACTTTAGAGTACAAGGGAAATGAACAAGAAGTAGGGCCTGGTGAATCTCTGAAGTAAAAGTAAGCCATGAAGCTACTCCACTTTAAGGTGACTTATTCAAAATTTTAATCATGACGTGGAAAGTGACCACCAGAAACTTGGATTATAAATCTTGACTGTCAAAATTTTGCCAGGATGCAAATCCTAGTTAATGGCCTTTGATTGTGGATCCACTCAAGTAATTTTCTCTGTATTTTGCCCCCTCTATTGCACTAAGTAATTTTTATATAGCATTTGTAGATAATTTTGCTATAGAAAATACTATCTCTTAACTCAAAATGTACTCTATATTTTTCAAGTAATGCCTGTGTAACTATATATATTAAGAATGTAACATAATGTTCTAATTTATGACCATCATTCATGAACATCATTCTCATAAACAATGTTTTCAGAATACTTCTGAATTTGAAGAAGAATCATTACAAGTATGCTGGATACTAAAAGGAGGGGCATCTGAGAAGTAGAAATTTGCTTTCAAAGAAAGACACACTGAATTGTGTTTGAATTTTTAAACAATATTTTCATCACTAAAAATTTTCTTAATATGTTTATAATGAGGATTTAATTTCCTAAATTAATTTAATTTCCTAAATTTCCTAAGTGAACTAAATATAAGATATTTTTCACCATAATTTTATGTTTTTTATCATAATCTGTAAATTCTTAAAGCCTATATTAAACACTTGTAGCCAGAATAAAATAAATGGTCACAGCATATAAGGTTATCTACACATTTGAGTATATTTATATTTGTCAGAGTCAGACATCCTGACTTTATGTTTAAAGATACTCATGTTTATGTTATAATAATGTATACACAGTAAGCATATGTGTATTTGGAGAGTGCTTCATTACATCTTTTATTGTGCCAATGAAGATTTATTATGTGGAAAAGCAACTTCATATCTCTCATTTCCTGCAATCTCAGACAAGAGAATTGTTGTCATAATTATGGGCACTGTTATCTTCAAACAAATTCATGGTTACTCTGTTGGCTCTTGAGCTGCAATGAATTAAAAAAATAAAATAACAACAACAACAAATGAACAAACAAAGAACATGGCCCCCATGTTCAAGGAAGTAGAACTCTGTTGGGACAGGAACACTTCTTGACTAAGAGCTCTTAATTTAAAAACTCTTAAAAAAAAAAACTAATCATGAAAAACAGTCTATATAAATGCCAAAAGAATGATAACACTGCTAAATAAGATTCTGTCAGAGGTGGACATGTATGTGTATATTTGCGAAAGATTTTCACAGAGAAGGGAACCTTAAACTGAGCTTTAAAGCATTGGTTAATCTTGAATTGTGGGAACACGGGGTGCAGAGAAATCTATTTTATATATTAAGAAGGAAAGGAAGGAAGGAAGGGAAGAAGGAATCAAAGAATGAATGAAGGAAGAAAAGAGTGAGACAATCTAGAATCTCCCACTTTTGCTTAGGGTAAAGAAAGAAATGAAAGACTTTAACTCCCAAGAAAATAATAAGAAATCACCAAATGAATAACAATTAAAAGACAACAACAAACAACACATACTTTTTAAAAATACCATCAAAGATCTGTGGACACAAAGAAATTCAAAAGAACTAAACTCTGGAAAGATAAGACTTTTCTTAGTAAATGAAAAATATAGAACAAACTCAAACCTTGGGTCAATTGCTGAAGGTGTTGGGCTGGTGGTCTGAGGAACAAATCTTTCAGAAAGGACAGTATTTACTTAGACAAGAAGAAATAAACCAGATTTTTTAATAAATCTATGGGATGCCATGACAGACTGATCTGGAGAAGCCCAAAGGCAGAGAGAATCCTCTCAGTCAAGTTTTCCCTTACAGGGGAATTTAGACAATTAAGCAGAGGCTGGGAGTAAAAGCAGAAAGATTTCACCAACTCACAGTGTCACATTTGTCAGGATCTGTTTGCTGATATCTAACTGGGGTCTTACCATCATGTAGCCTCATGCCTGTGGTCTCACAGTCCTCTGGACCTTAGAGAAATGGTAAATATAAAGACTACTTCCTTTACTTTCTTAAATTCTTTAAAAATCAAAAACTCTTTAAAAGACTAGTTAAAGAAAA
Source organism: Neophocaena asiaeorientalis asiaeorientalis (assembly GCF_003031525.2). Lineage (NCBI taxonomy): Eukaryota > Metazoa > Chordata > Mammalia > Artiodactyla > Phocoenidae > Neophocaena > Neophocaena asiaeorientalis. Next base: position 2,873,487 of record NW_020175435.1, on the reverse strand, counting down.
AAATAACAATGTATTATGAGGTTTTAATATTTAAAATTACAGTATGATAAAAATATCACAAAAAGTAAGAGAAAGTATAAATAAAGTTATACAGTTATATGGTTACTTCATTATACACAGAATGGTACAAAGCTAACTCAAGACTGATTGTGATAAATTAAGAAAGCATACAGTAAAACTCAAATGCAGCCACAAAAACAATAATCCAAAGAAGTATAGCTAAAAAATCAATAGAAGAGATAGAATGGGATATTTTAAATTTCTATATTAATCTAAATTGAAAACAAAAACAGAGAAACAAAGAAACCAAAAAATGGAAAAAATAGGAAAACAGAAGAAAAATGTTTGACTTAAATTTAGACATATAGTTAGGTATATTAAATGTAAATAAGTGTAACATATTCCATGTAAAAAATTTTATATTAAAAAAAATTTTTTTTTAATTCAGAATGGATATAATGTAAGACTCAATGAGATGCTCCTTACAAGAGATGCATTTTACATATAAAATCACAGATAGATTGAAAGTAAAAGAATGGAAAAAAATATGCCATGGGAAGAGTAATTATGAGAACACTCATGTAATTTTATTAATATGAAACATAGTAGATTGAAAACAAGGAATATTATTACTGGAAATAAATTGGGTCATTTAATAATGAAAAAAGTATCAATGCTTATCTATAAAAATGGTACAGATGAACATATTTGCAAGGCAGGAATAGAAATGCAAACATAGAGAATGGACATGTGGACATGGGGGTAAGGGGAGGGTGGGATGAATTGGGAGATTAGGTTTGACATAAATACACTACCATTTGTGTAAAATAGATAGCTAGTGGGAAACTGCTGTATAGCACAGGGAGCTCAGCTCTGTGCTCTATGATGACCTGAATGGGTGGGATGGTGGGGAGGAAGTCCAAGAGGGAAGTGATATATGTATACATACAGCTGATTTACTTTACTGTACAGCAGAAACTAACAACATTGTAAAGCAATTATACTCCAATAAAAAAAAAAAGGTATTCACAAAGGTAAAACAGTCTGAAACATATACTCATCTAATCACAGTTTCAAAGTAAATGAAGAAAAAAATAGACCTAAAAGGAGAACTAGATAAATTCAGAGTCATATTTGGAGATTTCAATATATCTCTATCAGTAAGTAATAGAAAAACTGAACAAAAAATCATTACATATATACAAGATTTGAACAATACTATCAAAAACTGGACCTAATTGACATTTATAGAACATTACACCAGTAATGGTAAATACATGTTGATATTTTTTTTCAATTATACAGAGAGTGTTCAACAAGTTACATCACATGCTGGGCTATAAAGTAAATTTCAAGGTTAAAAAAGTTGAAAACTTGTAAACTATTTTCTCTGACATCAATGAAATTACATTAGAAGTCAGAAACAATAAAATAGATAAGAAAACCTAAAACATATGGAAGTTAAACAATAGACTTCTAAATAACCCAGGGGTCAAGTAAAATATTCCAAGTGTAATTAGAAATTATTCTAACTGAATGATAAATAAAAATATAACATATCAAAATTTGTGGGATGTAGCTAAAGCAGCTCTTAGGGGAAATTTATATTTTTAAATGCTTAAAAGTAAAAACAGTAAATTAAAAACATTTATAATCTAAACTTCCACTTTGGGCTTTCCTGATGGCTCAGTGGTTAAGAATCTGCCTGCCAATGCAGGGGACACAAGCTCGAGCCCTGGCCCAGGAAGATCCCACATGCCGTGGAGCAACTAAGCCCATATACCACAACTATTGAGCCTGCACTCTAGAGCCCACAAGCCACAACTATGGAGCCTGCACTACTGAAGCCCACGCACCTAGAGCCCATGCTCCACAACAAGAGAAGCCACCGCAATGAGAAGCCTGTGCACCACAACGAAGAGTAGCCCCCACTTGCCACGACTAGGGAAAAGCCTGCATGCAGTAACGAAGAACCAATACAGCCAAAAATAAAATAAATAAATTTATTTAAAAAATAAAATAAAATTCCACTTTAAGAAACTAGAGAGAGAATAAGGTAAATCCCAAGAGAGTAGAAGTAAAGCAATAAAAGATCAGATCAGGGGCTTCCCTGGTGGCACAGTGGTTGAGGGTCTGCCTGCTGATGCAGGGGACACAGGGTTTAACCTGCGCGTCTGGAGCCTGTGCTCCGCAACGGGGGAGGCCACAGCAGTGAGAGGCCCACGTACTGCAAAAAAAAAAAAAAGATCAAATCAATGAAATAGAAAACAGAAGCAATAAAGAAAATCATCAAAAGTATAAGTAGCAAAAAGAATAAAATTGATAAACAGCTTGCTAGATTGACCAAGTAAAAAGAGAGACAATTCTAATTATCAATATCAAGAAAGATAAAGAGGGGTATCACTATGGACCCTATAGAAATTAAAAGGATAATAATAGGATGTTTTAAGTTTTTTTGCCAATAAATTTAATAGCCTAAGCAAAATTGGCAATTTACTTTAAAAAATACAAATTTCCAAATGGTCAACAAGAAGAAAATGAAAATTTGCATATTCCTATGTGTTAGTCAGCTCAGGCTGCCATAACAAAATACTGCAGATGGCTGGCTTAAACAATAGAAATTTATTTTCTTACAGTTCTGGAGGCTAAAAGTCCATAACCAAAGTGTCAGCTAGCTTAGTTTCTGGTAAGGGTTCCCTTCCTAGCTTGCAGATGGCTGTCTTCCTGCTATGGCATCATGTGGACTTTATTAGGCACTTGGGTGTCTCTCATAAGGGCACTAATGCTATCAGATCAGGACCCCATCTTTATGACCTCATTTAACCTTAATTACTTCTTAGAGGCACCATGTTTAAATATATACACAATAAGGGTTAGGAGTTCAACATATATTTTAAAGAACAAAAATAGTCCATAAAACTCTATATTTATTAAAGTTAAATATTAAAATAAAAATATAAAAATTAAAATATTAAAATTAAATATTAAATTAAATATAAAATTTTAAAGATTCTTATTCCCCTATCCCCAAAACAAAGAAACAAGCAAAAAATATCTCCAGACCCAGATGCCTTCAATTTTAACTTCTTTCAAACATTTAAAGAAAAAATACCAACGTCAGACAATGTCTTTCATAAAATAAGAAGGAAGGAAGCCATCTTAATTTGGTTTATGAGTTAAGCATAACCCTGATTCCAAAGTATTGAGAAATAGCATACAATAATACATAAAAATATATTCTGTCTAAATATGATTTGCCCTAGGAAGGCAAAGTTGGTTCAACATTCAAAAGTTAAATTCACCTCATTAGTAGCACAAAGGAGAAAAATCACATGATTATCTAATAAATGCAGAAAAAAATCATTTGTCAAAATTCAACAGTCATTCATGATAAAAACTCACAGAAAACTAGGAATATTCTCAATCTAATAAAGAGATATCTATGAAAAGTTTTTATTTAATTGTGGTACATTTAATATTTTCAACTGAGATAAAGACATCAGTAAGAAGTCCTATTTTATTTCATTTTTCCTAAAGGTTGAGCAAGTGCAATAAAAAGGAAAAATGACATAAATATTTAAAAGAACATTATTCATAGGAAACAAAATTATTACATAGGCAATCCTAAGGACACCACAAAAAATAAAATACAAATCCTTGAATTAATTACAGAATATTACAGGATGCCAGGTTAACAGTATTTCTATATAATAGCAATATTTTCTAAATAACAGGAAAATAAAGTTTAAGATGCTGCTATGAATCCCACTACTGGGCATATACCCTGAGAAAACCATAATTCAAAAAGAGTCATGTACCAAAATGTTCATTGCAGCTCTATTTACAATAGCCTGGAGATGGAAACAACCTAAGTGTCCATCATCAGATGAATGGATAAAGAAGATGTGACACATATATACAATGGAATATTACTCAGCCATAAAAAGAAATGAAATTGAGCTATTTGTAATGAGGTGGATAGACCTAGAGTCTGTCATACAGAGTGAAGTAAGTCAGAAAGAGAAAGACAAATACCGTATGCTAACACATATATATGGAATTTAAGAAAAAAAAATGTCATGAAGAACCTAGGGGTAAGACAGGAATAAAGACACAGACCTACTAGAGAATGGACTTGAGGATATGGGGAGGGGGAAGGGTAAGCTGTGACAAAGCGAGATAGAGGCATGGACATATATACACTACAAAATGTAAGGTAGATAGCTAGTGGGAAGTAGCCCCATAGCACAGGGAGATCAGCTGGGTGCTTTGTGACTGCCTGGAGGGGAAATAAAAACTTTTCATAGGGAGGGTGGGAGGGAGGGAGACGTAAGAGGGAAGAGATATGGGAACATATGTATATGTATAACTGATTCACTTTGTTATAAAGCAGAAGCTAACACACCATTGTAAAGCAATTATACTCCAATAAAGATGTAAAAAAAAAAGATGCTGCTATGTACAAAAATGTCAAAGTAAACTATAGTATTGATTAAAACCTGGGTAAAGAGGTCAGATTGACAGACCTAAATGAGAGTTTAATTTTTCCTAAAACGGAAACAGCATGTAGAAATAAACATGTCTTGCATCCTCTTATATAAACTCCCTTGGTTTGCTTGAGTCTTTATTTCTATCAAAGAAAGTTTTAGGGCAGAAAGAAATATCATCTCCTCTATATAGCTTATTCCACATCCCTCAAATTTCCTTCCTCTCCATTTCTATAACATGGATTTTGATTCTGTTTTATCTTGGGCTTCCTTCTTTCTCAGTTTTATCAAGGGACCAAACTTGAAAATTCTGCTTATTTTGGTCCCCTTGTATTTCATCAAAGTGTCCACTTGCACCACAGCGTTGGCGAGCCACATTTATTTTTATTTTAATGAAGAATTGCTGGGGCTTCTCTGGTGGCACAGTGGTTAAGAATATGCCTGCCAATGTATGGGACACAGTTGGAGCCCTGGTTCAGAAAGATCCCATATGCCGTGGAGCAAATAAGCCCGTGCACCACAACTACTGAGCCCGTGTGCCACAACTACTGAGACTGCAAGCCACAACTACTGAGCCTGCATGTCACAACTACTGAAGCCTGCGTGCCTAGAACCCATGATCTGCAACAAGAGAAGCCACTGCAGTGAGAAGCCCGTGCACCACAATGAAGAGTAGCCCCCGCTCGCCATAACTAGAGAAAGCCCACACACAGCAACGAAGACCCAACGCAGCCAAAAATTTAAATAATTAATTAATTTTAAAAAAATTGCAAGAAAGATGAAGAGGTTTATACTGAGCAAGGCACAGCAGTGTAGTCTCTAGATCCCTTCACTATATTCTTCCTGCATTTTTTTTTTTCTCAGCCTCTCAGAACCCAGGTCTTCCCCATCTCACTTTAGCTCAGTCTTACAGGTTTCAGTCTTCTCTTCTCCAAATATTCCCTTCCAACTCTTATCTCCATAGAATGAAATTTATTACTGCCCCAAATCCTCCAAACTTGCAGATCCTCATCCTGCTCTGTAGCTATCGAGGCCCTGAGAGTCACAGAGCCCTGACTTGTAATTATACCCATAGTGGACAAGTTTTATTTACCTTGAAGCTTACACAATGTTGACTGTCCTCTTTAAGAAAAAATATTAATAATATACAGCATCAGGTATTAAGTGCATCATTTATTTAAAACAAAAAAAGAAGCACAACAAATTGCAAATTTTAAAAGCTTAACAAATGCCACAAATATCACAAAATCCAGATTATTACCATAATAAAATTTCAAGTTAACAGTCTGGCATCTCTGTAATACTTTTCCCTTACATTTTTTCCTACATACTCTTTGAGTGCCTCTTCACATAACTAATTTCATAATATCTCATTCTATAGAGAAATTTGGAAAAAAATATAGCTCTTCTTTTTAACATGGTGAAAAACTATAGTTTTAAAACTATTGAACGTTTGGAAAAATATTTTAAAATTCACAACTCTCATTAATGATAATTATCATGTAAAATGTAGAATTATTGTCAAACATGGGAAAATCTTTCTCAAGTCTTTTTATATATAAGCTTTAAGATTTTAGGGCATTTCAATTTTTCCTGAGGAGTGAAATACTCTTCAACATCACTCATTAACCAGTTTGCTTCCTTCTAGGTAAGTGATATTTGTAGCTCTTTCAATATGAATGGTTTATGTCAAATCACCTAATACTGATTTTTTCCCCCAGTGTGTTGATGTTATTCATTACTTTTGATTATTTGTAAAAGTGTACTTGTCAGAGTGTACTTAAGGCATTCCTACCCCAGAATTGCTAATAATAAATTGACTGTGCATAGAAATAACAGTGAACCATGTAAATAGATCTTCATAAACCCAGACTAAATAGATTCTCAATTCATCCTTTAAGGTAGGTCCCCCAAAAGACTGGGGCCACTGCACTGTTCTACCCAAAAATGTGAAAAAAGATGAAGCCAAAAAGAAAGAGACAGAAATCTTAACCCATTATGTTTAAAATATCTTCTGCACAAAATCGGATAACCATGTCATGCAGTGCTGGGACCCCTCCTTGGGCTTTTGAAGGCTGAAGCAAGTAAGTGGTCCTGAGACTTAAGCTTCCTCAGCTTCCCCAAGAATCAGTCTCTGATTTTGCCTGTATCTATGTTTTCATCCACATTGCCACCTATAGACGTACTAAAAAGATATAGCATGTCTCTATTTCCATTCACATTTCTGTTCCATAAATCCTCTCATAGCCAGCACAGTGCTTTATGCCTAAAATAGTTTCTTACTTATGGTGAGAGCAAGATATGAGCTTTTAGAATTAGTTGGATTGGACTGAATTTAATTGGCAGTGTAAAAAATTTAATTGGGTTGGTTTTTATCCTTTTTATGCCTTATGGCAAAATGAGAAGAATACAGGCTCTAAAATTGCTTACTAGCTTTTTTTTTTTTTTTTAATTTAGGGAAAGTTATTTTACCTTCCTTAGATTCTGTTTTCTAACCTGTAAAACAGAGAAAAATAATATTATGCCAAAGAGTGTTCATTGTCTCCCTCTATTCATTTTTGTCTTCTTCTATAATCAGAGGAACCCTGGTTTTCACTGGGTGCATGGCTGCCCAGAATAAAAGCTACAATTCCCACACTCTCTTGCAGTTAACTTCAGATGAATGAGATATAAATGTCATGAAACTACTTGCCAGAAACTTTCTGAAGAGAGCTGACACACGTCCTTGCCTTTCTTCATCTTTTCCTCATCTTGGCACCCAGAATGCACCCAGTATGCACATGAGATGCTAGACCTGCCATCTTGGACCATGAAGGAGAGAGGACCACACCCTCAGGGGAGTGAGGTTCACATGGGTGGAAAGGCTGCTCATCTGGTGGGATTTTGAGAAGCAGAGTCTCAGTGGCAATACTGAGCTGCTCGCCTTTTACATATTTTTATTTCAAAGAAATACCATCCTGTCTTATTTAAGTCACTATTATTTTGAGCTTCTGTAGCTTGCACTGAATTTAATACTAATTAGTGCCTTGCAGGGTTTGTGAAGACTAAATAGGAAAGGTGCCTAGTACAGTGTTTGGCATAGAATTGATGTCTAATCTTAGTAGCTGCTCAGCATTTTTTTTTTTTTTTTTTTTTTTTTTTTTTTTT
>NW_020175435.1:2793799-2865734 GCF_003031525.2 Neophocaena asiaeorientalis asiaeorientalis | reverse complement strand
TTTTTTTTCTTTTTGCGGTACGCGGGCCTCTCACCGCCGTGGCCTCTCCCGTTGCGGAGCACAGGCTCCGGACGCGCAGGCCCAGCGGCCATGGCTCACGGGCCCAGCCGCTCCGCGGCACGTGGGATCCTCCCGGACCGGGGCACGAGCCCGTATCCCCTGCATCGGCAGGCGGACTCCCAACCACTGCGCCACCAGGGAAGCCCTCAGCATTTTTTTAATATGGCTAATTTTTGCTTGTCCAATAAAGTGACCCTCAGAAGTGTTATGTTCCTGATGCTGGCTAGTAAATATCTTCATTCCTTAATTTTCTAAAACTATGCCTTCTTAACTACATCTATGGATTAAATTCACTAGCCTGATCTTTTTTATGAACTGTTAAGAGGGGAACCTTCCAGGATGGGATTAAAATTTTGCTATGTGTAGACTTCCCAGAATGATCTGGTATATAATTTTTCCCAGTGTATAATTTTCATCTTATTTTCTATTTTTTCATCTTGCTGCTGTCAGCTATAAGTTAGAAAACATCTTTAAATAGATATCTGGAATTTTTCTAAAAGCAGTGCAATTTTTTTTTTAATTTACAGAACAAGCATCTGTGTAGACAGTTTATGAAATGACCAAATTTTGTCCTTTTAATGAAGGTCCATGAAGCTGGGTTGGAGGGGACTTATGTTTGAATCCCTATGAAACTGAAATAGAAGGGGAAAAAACGGCGTTATCCTTTTTTTCCCAAGGCATTATTCATTCCCAAGATGTGAATTTAATTCATACTATTATTTTTGAATGGAGGAAATTGTATACATGTTCAGTCCAACCTTCCCAAATCCCCATTTTTCATGCAATTCTTTCTTCAGTTACCATGCTGTAGATTATTTCTTTCCTTTTGGACACGTTGTTTGGTTTCATTATCCTGCCAAGTTCTTTGGATCATGACTTACAGCTCTTTTCCACTAAAGATGCAAAATGCAAATATAGTGTAAGGCAGAAGAGTGATTTTTCCAGAAGGAGGGTGATGCTGCAGAATTGGAGCTCCCTGCCTTCCAAGACTTGGCTCCTTCTTCTGTTACAACCCCACCACTCGCCTCCTTCAGAGCCCCAAGAGGTGTCTTGTTAGAGAGCACACAACACACCATCGGCTCAGGAAAGGCCCCCAAATTAATCTCACCTGGTACATTAGGAAACACTTCGCTGACATTTGCTGTCCTTGTCAGCCCTAATAAAGAGATTTTTACCTGTATTTGCCTATTCAACACTTCAGCCCCTCAGCCAATTTTGGAAATTATTTCTGATTTATGGCTCTTTCTCAGGCGGGTGTCACCCTGCTTGTCAATTATGCCTCAAAGCAAATGCTAAGTGAATGCTGGCTGGTAAAATTAATAAGGGGAAACTTTACTCGAAAACCTAGAAAGAGGCTTGTAAAGGAGATCATTCAACCAGGCAGTAACTCGCTGGCTGCCTGTGATATTTATAAGCCAGACAGAGATACGTGGAAAATTTAGTCACACACAGAAGGGAGAAGCATTTTTCTCCCTCCGTGTTTGGAGCTCAGCCACTCTGAAGACCACAAAACCATCATGATGGAAGTTCAGTGGTTCCAGTTCCCTCAGGTGGGGACCTGGGTCATGCCCAGGTTTTGAAAAATGAAAAGAGTTTTGGTTTTTTTTTCAGTTTGTAATTACAAACTGTTCATTTCAGCATAAATCCCCAAACTGGAAAGACACCACCTTGTTCTCTTCTTCTTCTTTTTTTAAACTGAAGTATAATTGAGTTACAGTGTTGTGTTAGTTTCAGGTGTACAGCAAAGTGATTTAAATATGCATATGTATGTATATATCTATATTCTTTTTTGATTCTTTTCCATTATAGTTTATTACAAGATATTGAATATAGTTCCCTGCACTATACACTAAATCCTTGTTGTTTATCTGTTTTTTATATGGTAGTTTGCATCTGCTAATCCTATACTCCCAATTTATCCCTCCCCCCTCCCATTTAGTACCCATTAGTTTGTCTTCTATGCCTGTGAGTCTGTTTCTGTTTTGTAAATAAGTTCATTTGTACTATTTTTTAGATTCCACATATAAGTGATGTCATATAATATTTCTCTTTCTCTGTCTAACTTACTTCACTTAGTATGATAATATTTAGGTGCATCCATGTTGCTTCAAATGGCATTATTTCACTCTTTATTATGGCTGAGTAATATTCCATTGTATATATGTACCACATCTTCTTTATGTATTCATCTATTGATGGACACCTAGGTTGCTTTCATGTCTTGGCTATTGTAAATTGTGTCACTATGAAAATTGGGGTGCATGTATCTCTTTGAATTAGAGCTTTTGTCTTTTCTGGATATATGCCCAGGAGTGGGATTGCTGGCTCATATGGTAACTCTATTTTTAGTATTTTGAGAAACTTCCATACTGTTTTCCATAGTGGTTGTACCAATTTACATTCCCACCAATCATGTAGGAGAGTTCCATTTTCTCTAAGATGACTAATGTAAATAATATATCCCTCTGACTTATATGGTTTTCAGATATTTGACACTAGAAAAATTACTGGTATTAAGTACATTCAAGTACATTCATGAATGAATGAATGAATGAAACAAGTCCACTTAATTGCTGAGCTCCCCTATTTCTGTCCACATTTACACAATCTGGACCACTTGCCTCATCTCTTTGTACATTCCTGCCTCCTGCTCTTCTTTCTGGTCCTCAAATTTGCTTAGCCCTTTTCCACTCAGGGCCTTTGCACATTCTTCTGATTTTTCCAGGAATGATTTCTGTCTATAACATACTGAACGTACTGTCCTGGCCCTAGCTCTGACAGCATGCACCCAGGGAAACTTCCTCCCCCACTTATATGAGTTTTTATCTGCTATTCCATCCTTTTCTTTTGCTTTATGGTCCCTATTGCAGTTAGTAATTATGCATTTTTTGGTAATATTATTGGCTCAATACTTATTGCCATCATTAAACTTTAAGGAAGAAGAAGGCAGGCACTGTGGTTCTGGTTCAGTTCTGTCTGAACCTCTAGAATATAGCACAGTCCTGGCTCATAATAGAATCTCAACAGATACTGTTGAATACATGATGAAGGAAAGATGAATTTTTAAATATTAGGCTATATCTGTACGATGCTTAGTCACTTGGAATCTGAAAGCACATACTCCTATATTCTTGTTTTTATTTTCTGCATACATAATATGTTTATAAAATACATTCTAATATTATTGTCTGAATAATTCTTGCTATCTATATATGCTATTGGCAGTAGGTTGATTATCACATATATATATCTAGCACTTATTTTTCTGCTTTCATACATATCCATTAACGTATAATGTCCCCCAAGTTAGAGAACCACATCAGACTCACCCATGGTTCCTCCCTGGTGGTGTGCATACAAAGATGCTCAATATCTCCTAAAGCCCAGCATCATTTTCTTCTGCAGAGCTGAGTTGCAATGCTCTTTGTCATTCATTTGACAAGCAGCACTTGAGCAAGTACTTGGTGCTAAGCATTTAGCATGACCATGGGTTACCAGGGGTGAACGGTGTGATGTATACCCTCAGGAAGCCAGCAATGAGCAAGACGACCATGAGAACATATACCAATACTTCACTGACTGCATTTATTTTTATGCCTAAGGTATAGTTATTACTTCAGGAAAAGATTCCAGTGTATCATAGGCATCTACAGTAAGCTCAGACCCTTCATCCAACATGACAAGATTCAATAATACCATGATTGTACTCATTTTTTGTCTAGTCCAACAGTCTCCTACACTTGGAGATAATCTTATAGTGACAGACCTCCATGCCAGGAATGCTTATCTTCCAATAAAAGCTGAATAACTGTGTATTCAATGAGTGAATGAATAATTAGAACATGTCACTGAATTATCAAAGTTATCCTCCAGATTGAACCTGAAAAATCTTAAGGGACATGAAGGAGGTCATGGTTTTAGAGCTTCCTCAAGGAGATAGAGAGTAACTCCATGTTGAGGTTTATTTCCAGAATCTAACTTAAGTATCTTTAGTTGACTCCTATAGACCATTTTTGAACACTGTATAGTTTTTCAAGTGTCAGCTTTAGAACACATCTCTTTCTTATTTTAATAGGAAGGCTCTGCTAACTTCAGAGAGGAATGCATTGGAAAAGGGTATTGGATTTGAAGTTGTGACACCCACCAGTCCTAACTAGATGAGGCACTTTGGCTGCTACATCTTAATTTCCTCATCTTTAAAATCATGGGTGATTATGAGAATCAAATAAGTTTTGAAAAAGTGTTACAAAGTACTATATAAATATAAGGTGTTGTTACTATTAGCAATGTTTAGTGATTTTGGTTACTACATTTCTCACCCTAAATTGAGTATGGTGTTCTACCCTTTCTCCCTCACTCTCTCATCCATGAGGATACTTTCAATGATCCCTGGGGGTCAAGGAAAGAAAGAACTAAAAGAGAGAAATTTTAGCAAGTGGATTAAACTGGGGAGGAAAGGATGGAATAATGCTTTATTAATTCATCCGATGCTTATTTTAGTCATTGATCACCTACTTTGTACAAGAGGTTGTTATAGATACTGAGGATACCAAAGAGAACAAAATAGAATCTCTCTGTTCTCATTTGCATGTTATTAGTGGGCACTGCAGAATGCAAATTCTGAATTAATTTGTATCCTCCAGCCCCTTGCTTTTCTCTTGGTTCACATAACCACATCTTTAGGTTGAAGATGCATCCCCTAAAATTGAGAAAATTGCTGCTATTGACCAGGCCAGGTTGAAACTAAGACAATGATATACATGTAGACTAATGAAACATTAGTGATGAAAAGGAGCCTAGACGTAATTTTATTCCAACTCTTCATAGTAGAATTGAGGTCCTTGTTCCCTAATGTTTCCATATGAACAGTTTCATCCATATGAACAGTTAGGGTATTTCTATATATTGATGATTACTACTAATTAACATCTTGCCATTTCTTATAATGTCTTGGAGAATATAGCACGTTATGATTTTACTTTTTTCCCACCAAGTCAAATCATTGTGATTATGATCTCTCAGAGTTAATAAGTATATTTGTAATGTATATGTTTATTTACAGAATGACTCCAAAATATGTAATTTCTGTAAGTTCTAATCAAAAGGATTTATGAGCCAACTTGTGTTATATGACTCCATGAGACCAAGAGTTCCTTTGTTGACTTTTGTTATAGAAGAAGCCACAAGATTTGATGTTGGGTAATTCTGGCATCAAGTCCAGGTTTCACTGTTGTATTATGTGATTTTGAGAGAGAATCATATCTGACACAGCTGGGGGAGAAACACAGTACTGTTCAAGCACACAGGTTTTGGAGTCAAATACCTGGGTTTGAAGGCTTTCTCTACCATTTTCTATCTCAGTGACCATTCAAGTTACTCAGCATTGCTGAGGTCTAAATTCCTCATCTGCCAAGGAAGCAATAATGATGCCTTCTTATAAGGTTGTCATGAAGGTTAACTGAGATGATATTTGTCAAGCACTTGGAACAGAGTCTGGAAAATTGTAAGTCCCCAATATTTATGTAGCTATGTAACTACTAGTCAGGGTTCTTGAATTCAAATAACAGAAATTTACCTTAGTTAACTCAAGCAGAACTAAGTCTACTGAAAATGTATTGTTCTCTCAAAAATTTGAAAGGAAGTCTGATGAACTTCAGCTCAGAAAGGAATAAAAGGAGCAGAAGCCTAGTCAAGATATTGCCATGGGAGAGATCCCTGAGGAAACCATCCAAGTTCTATCTTCAGCAGAACTTACCAGCTCTGCTTGAGTTGTGTATGCTTTACTCAGCTGCAGCTTCCCCTGGTAATCTCTAAGGGACTGGGCTTGCTCATGTCCTAAGATTTCTGGCAATTCCAGACAGAAATGCCTTTTGGGGAGGAGCTTCAGTCACATGTCCCAGGCCAGGTGACAGGGACATACAGCCATCTCTTATGAGCCACTCTTCAATAGTGTTGGATTGCCATCCTTCCATTTTGAAGATAAGACAACTGAGGCATAGAGAAACATTGTAACTTAGTCAGCTTTCAAATGGCAGAGCAGTCCATCAGGATCTAAACGCAGGACTAAGAATTGCAATACCCTATTGTTTTCACTGGGCTGTGTCTCCAAAGTTGGGATCTACTTCCTACATTTCATGTCCTACGTGCATTAGTTCTTACTGGGGGCCTGGGTATGCTCATTCAGCGTAAGCAGAATTAAGTTGGAATCTATTCACCTTTCCCACTAGAGCCAACCTCCCAACCCAAGCAGATCTGGATTTATATAGTTTTGCCTGTGGCAGATGCATTTTTGAAGGGAAAGTGTTTTCAGTATACATGTATAGAAACAGGTAAAGATATGTAGATGGCTACCTAATTTGTGTGGAAAATAACAGGAAGTTCGTTTGAACAAGACGAGAAATGACTGGTTAAAGTGAGAATCCCCTTGGTTCTTTTTTTTTTTTTTTAAATCCCCTTCTGAATCCCTGCATCACAAACTTCTCATACTGAGTCAATGAGGTTCCAAAGATAAGTTTTGAACATTTGGAACAGATTTCCTTGCCTGAATATGAATACTAATCTCTTCCTCCCTAGCAAAGAATGTTTATACTGGGACCCTGTGGGTTATAAGATTTGCCTTTGGGATCCATCTCTGTCATGATTGCACCTTCTAAACCAGAACAATTATAATTGGGTATGAAAACCATATAATTAAGATACAAATTTTTTGAATGACACAGAGTACTAGGATGTCCTATTTTTGTATATTCCTGGAATGCCAGATTTAATTTTACCTTTGGAAGCCTTATTTGTCTACAAAATCCAAAGCTCTGGGAATGCATACCTAAGGAACACAATTTTCCAGTTTTCTGGCCCTGGGAAGCTTTGATGTCTCAACAGTTATGTGGGTGTTTGATCCCAAAGGAAAAAAAAAAAAAAAGTAAAGTAAGATAAAACTTCAGATTTCTGTAAAATTTTAGATTAGACATCTCCTTTAATTGTCAAATTAAACAATATAACTAAAGCCTTAGATTATTTTGCCTTGTTCTTGAGTTTTGGTCCACACTAGTCCCTTTAAACTGATAATTTCTCTGCTTTTCAAAAAGCTTTGGAAAGAATATTATTTTCACTCTTTTATTTGAGAGGAAACTGTCAGTCATAAAAGTTCAGTCCTTACCCAAATTCTAATACTCATCTTGTGGCTGAGCCTGGATTTGAACCTGTCTCTCTGACATCTAAGTTTCTGTGCACACAAACAGGCATACCCATGCACACATACACACAGGAAGCAAGAACAGGACTGTTTAGAACTTAATGATGTTATCCCTCCCTACAAATTAATAGTAGGGGAGGATCAAAGGAAATGCAAAAAGGAAAAGATCAGATATTAATGGCAAATTATGAAGAGGTTGTGGGAAGAAGAGGAATTTGGGGAAAAGCCTTCCCCTGAATTGTGTGTGTGAAGTGTATCACTCCAAGATGAAGTTTTTCACATGCACATTTTAAACTATTTCTATACTCCCCATGTTGCTTGTCAGCAGGGACTTGAAAGGGATAAATCCTTTTGGGGTTTCACAGCTTTGCACTTTGAAGAAACCAGCAATCCTTCTCCAGTTATCAAAAGTCCAGCATTTCTCTTAGTGATAGATGTAGCATCCTTTGGAATTACACAAGTGGATGTAGCAAACGCTGGGATAAACTGGGGGCTTTTAAAAATTGAAAACCTGATTTTATGTGGTTCAAAAGCTGCTGACATGAAATTCCCTCTACCCATCTCCTCTTATTCCTCAGAGAACCTTCAATGGCACATTCACCTTCAGTCAGTTAGCTTATTCTGCCCATGGTTGGCAGTATGCTTTCATTGGATTTGTTCTCCTTGGGAAGTGATGGTTTCTAAATACTCCTGTTGTGACCTTCTCCTGATCAAACTAGACATGACATCCAGGCTAGACATGATGTTGTTCCAGAGATGGCTCTTCCAACTGATCAGAACAGCTTTCAGTTTGGGATGCTTTGCTTGGCTCTCTGACTCTCTGAAAATAAAGCCAATTGATCACTCACGTATAGGTTCGATTTTGACCTCACTCAGGGACCAGTCATATTCTTTGTTCCTGGGAGTTGATGGAGCCTCAGGCTGGTGGCTGCTGTCCTGCCAGCACTGGTGTCTCTGCCTCCCTGATCTTTTGTCTTTCCTCCAAACCTAGGAAAGAAAGGGTAGAGGTGAAGGGAACAAATGGTACAGAGAAGAGATACAGATCACTTAGATATCTATTCTTCAAGCCAAGATTGTTCCTACCTTAGGGATGTTGTAGTCAATTACAATTGCTCTGCTTGGAACCTTCTTCCCTTAGCACTTTGGCACCTCAGTCCTTCTTATCACTTAGGTCTCAGGTCAAATGTAACTTCTTTAGAGAGACCTTCCCCGATCTCCTGATTCCAAGCACCTTTGACTCTCCAGGTCCATTCACCAATATCACCTTGTTTCTGTTCTTCAGAGCACTTATCACAATTGAGAGTCATAGTGTTTGTTTGTTTCTTGTCTATCTCACTATGAGGCAAGCTTCCTTAGAAGAGGAAATGCATCTTTTTTTCAATGCTGAAATATATTTAATTTGTTGAATACATGATCAATGTTGGGTTCTTCTAAACAGTTCTTGTGGCCTTTATTTGTTTTGTATATTTCCTCTCTCTCTCTCTTTCTCACTCTGTCTCTCTCTCTCTCTTTCACACACACCACAATTATTATATAATCACAGAAGGTATGGTACCATGACTTAGAGTCACATTTTTTGCAGCTGATGTCATACTATTTCACAAATTCTGTGATATTAAAATGCTGATGTAGGGTTATGAAGTTTCAGCACCCTTCCCCAACAAAAAAGTTATGGGTCAATTTTCTTTATTACATGTCCTTACAGAATTAGTTCACTTCATCCTCAGTTTATTTGTATAAATAATTTATTAATTCCTGAGTTTCCTGTAAGAAGTAAACTCTGAGATAGGAGGAAATGTGTTCATTTTTGTTCCCCACACTATGCATACCAAGCTAGATTCCTGGAACAAGGAAGCACTAAACATATTTCAACATGTAGGAATGATGGATATAGGTAAGAATGCTAATATTTTGCCTGTTCTCCACTTCCAGTTGGGTTTTCATTTTTGGCCAGAGCCCCTGCCTTAGTGTTCTGGATCCTCCCTCCTTCCAAAATAGACATTGGGTTTCTAACTTGACTTTTGGAGAAGTACTGTTGCATGGATGAATCCCCAGGATCTGCAGCCCAAATTCCATGCTTGTCCTTGTACCTTTAGGAGCTCTGCTTCCAAATTCTGGTGATACCAAGCTCTATTTGCTCCCTTGGACAACCACATGTTGGCTGTTGCTGGGTTTTTCTAAAGAAGACTGTTGGCACATTAGTTGAGATCAGTGCTGCTGTTCAGAGTTGTGCTCTGTTCTATCAGCTCTCCTGCCTGAAGAAATGGATCCTGACCACAGTAGGTACGAACAATATTTCTTCTAAGAAAAGACAACTTGAGGCTACTGGCTTGTGTCAGCTACAATGCTGTTGCTCAGCTTGACACAGGGAGAAGAAATGCTCATCTGAAAACATTCAGTTACACTCAGTTAATTAAAAAATATTCAGTTTACATTCAGTGAATTAAATTAAGAAATATAATTCCCTGACATTGGTAGCTAATAAATATAGATTGAGATAGGAAAATGAAACAATTTCAAATCACAGACAATATTATCTAAACTTTTATTATTGAGACCCCATCAGTAATTTTTTTTAAAGATTACCCATAATATGTACTTATTTGTAAATTATATACAGGTATATTATAAAACATACATAAATATATACATTTTTAAAGGATGAGCTAAAAATAAGTAGGAAAAAGAATTTTATCCAGCAAAAGATCATCTTACATACTTGTGCATTCTCAGAGATGAACCAGCCATGCCCCAGAGAGCCCTACTCTCAGAAGGACGATCACCCAAGAAAGTTCAAGATGCATTTCTGCTGCTCCTTGAACTCACTATTCAAACTTGTATCACACTGCAGTTTCTGATCTGGTCATCACCCCAACTTAACTATGGTGAGAGATTACAGAGGCAATCGGAGAAATTGACAAGTTCTATGAATATATATATATATTTTTAAAAAATAAATTTATTTATTTTCATCTGTGTTGGGTGGGTCTTTGTTGCTGTGTGCGGGCTTCTTATGGCGGTGGCTTCTCTCATTGCGGAGCACAGGCTCTAGAGCGCAGGCTCAGTAGTTGTGGCGCACGGGCTTAGTTGCTCCATAGCATGTGGGATCTTCCTGGACCAGGGATCAAACCCGTGTCTCCTGGATTGGCAGGCGGATTCTTAACCACTGCACCACCAGGGAAGTCCAATGAATACATATTTTAACAGAGTAAAATAAAATAAATTTTGTGGTTGTTTCTATTTGACACATAGGGGAACCCAAACAAAGTCTGCCTAAAAGAGAGAGAGAGAGAGGGAGAGAAAGTTTTCATGATCTGTAAGATCATTTTCAGAAAGAATGCAAGAAATCAAGGGAGGAATATAAAACATGGCTGCCTGGTCCTGAGTAAGCAAAGCATGTTCCACTGGCAACATGTGTTAATAAAACCTTTGTACATATGCCAAAATCCAGCCTGCCAGTGATGTTCATGGATTGTATCATCCAATGTTATTAGCAAATTGTGTAGTTAACCTAGTGCAAGAATTTTATTACAACTGTATATTTGGTACTTACATATCAGAAAATTTTTGATACACAACCTCTATGCCTTTTGAACAGAGAAATTGGATTTTTAAATGTGTTTTTACAATTAACTGGGATTATCATTACCCTGTAAATTCAATGTGGGGGAGCAGGCCATTGGGTTCATTTTTAGCTAGTTGTGGCAATTGGTTGGGATTTCTTTTTTTTTTTTTCCTCCCAGAAAAGAGTTATGAACAAAGATCAGCAAGCTCCCAATCTATCATTCTGGTTCAGAAACATGCCATTTTTCTCCTTGACCAAAATACTTCCCAGCTGTCTACTGATGTCCTCAACCCATAGAAATCTCATATAGTTTTGTTCAGTGATAGGAAGACATCCCTCATCTGACACTCTGGTATTGGTGTTAGGCTAAAAGCTCAGGATGACATGAAATAGCCAGTGAGAAATGAAAATATCGCAGTGACAACACAAGGGAATATTCTATTATCTGAGGTACCAACTGAAAAGGGATAAAATACTAGTGCCAAGGAATGAGTGTTTCGTCAGGCCATGTCTTTGCAATTGCCCTCTATAGTATAATCAACAAGGCAGGATTTCATTTCCCCTTAAATACTGTGTGTATAATAATGGCTTTCAAAATTTCACAGCAGGAACCTATGATGTTCAAAGACCAGTAAGTTACTATTGAAAATTCAAGAGAACTGGAGTTTCATTAAGAGCTACTTAAAGGATTTTGACTTTGAACATGGCTCAGATGAGGTCACAAGATTGACTGTGGCTTTTCTCTATCTGCAAGATCACCACTGTCTCACAAGGCTGAAAAATTGGGCCAGCATATTTGTGGACACTTTTGCCTTTCCAGATCTCATGAGGTTAGGTAAATGCATTTGTATCTCCCTCCTCAAAGATATACACTTCAAATCTTGTGGAATATACAGTCTATATGACCAAAATAAGCAATGCCGGAACTTTATGTCACCTAAGAAGCAAAAGGAAAAAGAAGAAAAAGAGTTGTGTCATCAGGTAAGCTTAGAACTTAGCCAGGAGAACCATTTATAAACTTACTTGAAAATGTATCCTTCATTTCAAAATCACTTAAACATACAGGAAAACTGAAAATCGGAGAGACTGAAATGTATATTTTATCTACACATTTCTGTACTTATGTACAGAATAATATAATAACATATATGTTACATTATCATTGTAAAGTTGTGTGATATATTAGCATTGTAAAGGTTCAAGAAAAAAACTTATAAATTTATATTTATAGTAATGTATAATCATTGTAAAAATAGAAAATTATAAGGAAGATAATAAATTATTCTTTATTCCAGTACCTGATTATAACCTCTATTGTCAGCTTTTCAGGTACAGACTATAAAATTTTGTTTCCTAATTTTTACAATCACTGTCACAATATAGGCCCTGAAACATACAATAAATCCCCTACATACGAACCTTCAAGTCGTGAACTTTGAAAGATGCAAACGTGAATCCAGCAAGGAACCAGCACCTGTGCCATCAACATCAGGCGTGAGCGAAACTGAAACTTGCCCTCCGTCTTCTATTGCTGATGATCCTTCAGCTCTACCATCTCCCACCTCCTCTCCCTCCTCCAGTCAGTAACTCTTCTTGCCTGTTCACTCGATGCCAGCCCCTGGATGCCAGATGTTGTACTGGACTACTTACTTTTCAAGGTACTGTAATTTAAGATTAAAAACGTTGTCTTTAATTTTGTGTTTTTTTTTTATGTATTTTTTTGTGTGAAAAGTATTATAAACCTATTACAGTATAGTACTATATAGCCGATTGTGTTAATTGGGCACCTAGGCGAAATTTGTTGGACTTAGGAACAAATTGGACTTACGAATGTGCTCTCAGAACGGAACTTGTCCATATGTGGGGGACTTACTGTACTTAATTTTAATCACTGCATAATACAACATTACGTGAAAATACCATAATTTATTTACTCAATACTTTACATTCCAATATATTTCTTTATCTGATTTCATAAATTATGTTACAAGGAAAACTTTAAAAAATAACATCTCTTCTATCTATATTTTAGATTATTCCTTAGGATAGACACCTAAGAATGTAATTACTTGGCTGAAGGCTATAGGTATTTTAAGGCTCTTGATTATTAATATTAAATTGTTTTCAACAACAGCAAAGTAATTTTAGTTGCAAGAGTAATTGTTTCAGGGGGAGAAACAGTATATAAAATATTCAGAATGTTTGAATCAATGACCCTACTCCTTAGGGCTTTGACTGATGAATAAGGGGAAAATGGGAGGATAAAAGAAAGAAGGAGGGAAGCTGGAAGTATTTGAATTTCTTAAGCATTTATATTTGTCAGCTCACCTTACAGTGAATGGCTCTGTTCCTGAGATGCAGCATATCTGCCTACCAGTTAAAATAACCAATCAAGTAGCAATGGTCAAAATGATTTCTTGTTACCTGATCACCCGGGTGAAAATATTTGGGGTAAATTCCAATCGCTAAATCAGTAGTTATTCCCCTTTTTATGACAGAGGGTACAGGAATATGATGAAAGCTATTGATTCTCCTAGAAAGTGCCCATACACACACGCACGCACACACACACACACACACACACACACACACACAAACAGAAATTTACATCTATTATCAGGGATCCACAGATCCCAAGATGGTCTTTCCATAGTTCCTTCAATTATGTAGGGTCTTTTGATTAAGAAAGCTTAAAAAAATAATTAGCTCATCTTCAAATCACTTGAAATTTCGGGAAACAAGTAGTGGCAATATTTTAATGCCATATCCAAATATCTTATTACTTAGAGTTCAAGAACCATCAAATTCTATTAGAAAAAGAAATTGTAGAGACATTTAGTTAAGTGGTATACATATTTGCGGGGACAGAGATTCCTTTTAGAACTCAGTGAAAACAATGAACCTTTTTCCCAGGGAGAAGTGCTCAGAGCCACGGTCAGCCACAGCTTTGACATAGCACTGCTGGGTTCAAATAGTGGGTTCAAAGGTCTTCTAAATTCTCTCCTCAGAGTTCAAAGAGTCCAGGCTGAGAACCCTTGAGTTCCAACCCCACCATCCCCTCAATTGTACAGATGAGAAAATAAAGGCTAGAGGAGTTAAAATTGTCTCTACTCATAAAAGGAGTTGCAAGCAAGGCTGAAACTATACATTTTATGGCCTCCCGACTGGTACCATTTTAGACCTATTTTACAGAACAGAAAATTGAAATTCAAAGAGGGAAAATTACTTACCATAATCATGTATTATATGATAAACAGAAAAAAAGGAAGAGACTACATTTCCAGGCTCTTGAGTTTATACCCGAGTTTATGTTCCTTCTTCTCACCGTGGAGAAAATAAATTTGTTTTGGGGGAATATACATCTTGGGGATAGATCAGTTAACTGTAGGTGGTCAAGTTATTTATCTTGATCAAATAATGCATGTTCATTGAGATGCTTTGTGATTAACTATAGAATCTCCATGTACAAAAGCTACCTGGGTGTATTTGCATACCTGTGTAATTCCCAGTGTAGGTGTTAGATTCTCTGTGTGCTTATCCAACTTGCATCAGCAAATATGAACAGACTTCTTATTGAGCTTTCCCTTCTGTCCCTTCAAGTTTGACCCTTCCAGTTCTGAAGTTGAGAGTAATTATTTGGTCTGAGTTTTGCATGTGCAATGTCTACAACTAGTAAAGTTCTTCAAGTAAATTGAATACTTTTACCTCAGGCCCACTAATGTGTCAAACATATGGAAGGAAGATATAAAAATGTCCTGGTTTCGATAAGGTCTTTTATAGATCCTAGTTTCCAATTTTGTGGCACAGAATCGAGATGCCACAAATTGTCAGGAAGCCCACCTTTTTGAAGCCAATATATCAATAAATATGTAGACAACCAGGTCCACAGGGCCTCACTGCCCATCACCCACTAGCTGTTTAATCATATCTCCACTCTCAGAATCATTAGAGGCAATTTAATCAACTGGTAGCTAGCCACTGGGTAATTGTTTTCTAGGCCTGTTAGAAAAATAAAGGTTGGCATTTATTAAATGAGTACCCTCTTGCCTGTTGATTGCTCTGCTAATTTCTTATTTGTAATCCCTTGATCTAGCTTTCAAGAGAAGGCTGAATTCCGGCCTAGTAAATCAGTATCCAGAGGGACAAATTAAAACACAGAACTATGTTGGGAGCCTCCAGGGTTAAGACTCCAGAAAACTCAGGGCATAAGGCAGAGGTGTCATCCACAAGTAAGCCAGAGTTCCTTTTTCTTTGCACATTTTCTACTTTTCTGCTAGATATATTTAAGAGGTCTATTCTCAAATGGCTACTTTCTGTCACTCATACTATGAAAACTGGGACAGTCCACACACCAGAAGATAACGTTTGTGTCCATTTCAGACCTAACTTGAAACAGTGGAGGAAGACTGTATCCATAGACAGCTACTGGAGAAGAAAAATAAAGTTTTAACAACAAAGAATGACTCCTTAATTCAGTTTAAAATCAGCTCATCTTGCTATGAATTAACTAAACTCGGCACGAGTATTTTTCAGCAACTATATGCTTCTTTATACAGAGATCATTGACATACACCATCCAACCCTACCTTGAACTGACACTAATTAAGTGAGCAGGTCATCAGACCATTGATTAGGAGAAACACCATTTTAGCTATCATCTTGTTTGACCAAATTGTGTGGTCTTTGGGAACATTTTTATTTAGAAAGGAGTAAAAGAAAAGAATCTTCCTTTTTCACATGGATGTACTTGCCACAGTGTGTCAGACTTCTAGTTATCTGGACTCAGAAAGACATGGATGGGCAAAATTAAGCGGTCAGATCTTCCAACGTTTGAATCCTTGCTAAATGATGATCCCAAATGAATTGTTTTTCCTTACTGGGCTTAAGCTAATTCATTTGTAAAATGGAGACAGTGAGATTTCTCTCCTGCTCTGTTTCGAGGCTTTAGTGAGGAAACGCATAGAACGTTTAATATGGGGTCCTGCACAGAGTAGAAACTCAATAAACAATAGCTATTATCAGTAATAGGATATGAATAATATTATGAGGTTTTTCCATTTGTATATAAACTTATGATATACTGCAGCCTGAAGCTTGACAGAACTGAGATAACCAACTTAAGTTCCAAGTGAAACAGAGAATCTAAGTTCTTCCAGATGATCTGAAAGCCGCCACTACTCTTTATCCCCATCAGCCTCTACTCAACACTGCAAGTCGGCAGGCTGCTATGGAACCCCAGGAAATCTCTACAATGATGTTCAGAGAAAGCAGTCCTGGGAGCTTTTTTAGTTCAGGCAAGTTCTGAAATGAACACACATGACAACTTTGGTGTAGAGAGAGTCCCAGTTTTCATAGCATTGGTGACAGAATTAATTTGGAATAATGAGAATAAGATGTCATCTAATTTCTCTGAGATGAGAGAGAAATCAAATATTCATTTATTTAATTTCTGGAAAAGAATGCACTGATTTCTTTTTAAATTAAAAAAAATGACAATGTAAGTTTTAGAGAGAATATTTTCCACCAGGTAGCAGTAGCAGAGGCTAGTTCAAGCCAGCATCAAGTACAATGATTTATTCGAGCTGAGGAACTTTCTATACAATCATGCTTAAAATACATTTTCTAGTTGTTGAAATACTCCTGTGTGAATATGCATGTATTTCCAAATTCAAATAAAAGAACTATAAAATATGATTCAAGGTCTTCCCTGGTGGCGCAGTGGTTGAGAGTCCGCCTGCCGATGCAGGGGACACGAGTTTGTGCCCCGGTACGGGAAAATCCCACATGCTGCGGAGCCGCTGGGCCTGTGAACCATGGCCGCTGAGCCTGTGCGTCCGGAGCCTGTGCTCCGCAATATTCAAGCCATATGCTTTCTCTCTTTTCTTTAAAAAAAATGACATGCAGAAAATAAATTGGGGTATGGATTCATAAAGGACTGTATACTTAAAAAAAAAAAAAATCAAATAGCCAGGTGACACCTGAAACAGGGACTTTGTAACACCCTGAAAAGATCCAGGTTACCTTAGCATCTGGCTTCACCAGTCCTGAGGCTAGAAACCTTTGGCAATCCAGCTGGTTCCAGTAAGATTTCAGAGCTGGTAGACCCAATTAGCTGTATTTTTCCACACAGCTGGTGAGTTTGCTGGTCTAGGCACCATGGACGATAAAGTACATGGTGCACGTGGAGTGAAGAATAGAAATGATGATCTGACTAATTTAACAACAACAAAAAATAATGAAAACTTTGCCTGTGCCACCACCCACTTTTAATTTACCAATTCATTGTGTAAAGCATGTCAAAAAGTTGAGTAGATCCCAATCCAGAACTATAGAAACCACTTCTATGCCAATAAGTGTTCATACCATCATCATGGTTGTCATCATCAATAACACCATTATGCTTATCGTCTGCCTACAGTGTACCAAGAACTGTGCTGGGTCTTACATACATTATACCAATTAGGGCTCCAAGCCATACTGGGAATTAAGTATCCCCATTACAGCTAAGAAAAATGTGGCATTCAGAAAGAGCCTTTTTGTTTTTGATAGTCTGGAATAAGATGGAAATACCATTGTCCTTTTCATGCAAATTCATTTTGCTTCATTTTGCCACTTGTTTCATTAACATGCCTTCCACATACCACTCACAGCGTGGGCAGGTGGAAAAAGGACTCATCTACAATCCACCAACCTGGGTTTAAATCCCAGCCTACTACTTACCTACTGAGAGATTGACTTTGGGCATGTAGCTGCTAACCCGAGTGTCTTATCTCCCATTAAAGATGAGGAAACTAGCACCTAGTTTATAATAAACATATGGTACCTAAAATAGGGTAGGCATCAGTAAAACAGCTTTGTTATTATTTGACTGCCTTGTGGCAGAGCAGCTACAATTATCTCTGAAAAGGAAGAGACATGGTTGCTGACTATCTTGAGAACTTTTACAAAGTACAGCTAATTTTTATTCACTTGCTTAAAAACAATAGACAGGCACTCTATGGTAACTTTAAAGGAGCTTGTCGAAAAATCAATCAACCCAGTACCATTAGGATGTCCCAGTTCAAAGGAGGCCAAAAGTCACTGCTCTAACACGTCCTCTGGGTTAGAGTGGCAATTCAGGCTCTCAGTGTCCCACGCATTCCCTGGGGCCTCTTTACAACACCCTAAGCCTGTTCCTGCTACTTCCCTAGAAATCTTAACATTTCTGACAAATGGGGATGGATATCATCAAAATTTGCTTCCCCAGAGGGAAGTTCAGTTGTCGGTCTTTTGCCTTTTAAAGTGCAAAAACATGCACATTTTTGTTTTTTGAGAATGTGTTTTTTGCCAATTTGCCCTTGGAAAGGCATAAATATATAAAAAGGGAATTTCCTTTTCTCTGAATAATTAGGAGAGAAAAATGTAACTTTTGGTCAGGGCACATCTGCTTTAGTTTTTCAATTATGTATTTAAAGGGAAAGGCTGTCAAAAGGAACCACTCCTTTTTGTGCACCCACAATATGCTGGACTCCTAAAGTTTATATATTTATAAAATTTAAACTGATCTTGTATGAAAGGTATTATTATCATTTCCATGTGATAACAACAATTTTATTTGTATGTATTTGTATTGCATTTATAATCATTTTATTTGCAAATAAATGTATTTGTATTTATTTGTAATTCAGACTTGTACTAAGAAAGATTTTCATATGGCTGATTCCTTATATTAAAGATGAGGAAACTTAAAGAGGTTAAATGCCTTGCCTTGTCAGAGGGTAAATGCCCAGGGTGGCATAGTGTTAAATATTACAGCCAGTGCTTTTGGGGTCCAAGCCTCACCTTCCTTCCCACTGTGCAATACTTCCTTTTCAATCCGGCTTGTTCAAACTTCTGTCTTCTTAACTCAGAAAGTGTTAAGTGCCAAATAAAATTGGTTGATTTACTTGAACCAATTAATTTGGTTGACGTTACTTGAACATTAATAGTATATCTGGCAAGCAGGATTTGCTTTGATCACTGGACTCACTGGAACATTTTAGCATGGCAGTTTGGGTCCAATGTGGGTTAAGGAGGGTTACCATAGAATCTGGTACTTCAGCACTGGATGGGGCTTTGATGATTGAGAGGTCCAATGCATTTCATCTTTGGCTATTTCTGACTTAAAAGTTCTTTATGATTTTAAACAAAGTTAAATATTATCCTATCTTATTATCTTGTATTAGAGAAAATTTTATCAAATATTTCTTTGAGGAGCTAGCATCTATTAGTAACTCACTATTTGTTTCTGGGACAGATTGAAGGATTAACCCCAATCCCCTTACCCTCCTTCTGTCCATACCCTTCGCCAAGTAAGTGTGCAGTTCCTTCCACAGAAGTAGGGTGTGCTTCTCCACCCCTGACTTTGAAGGTGGCCATATGACTTCCTTGCAAATTACTAGGTTCGACACAAGCAGGGGATTGAAATGCGTTCCTGTCCTTGGGCTCGTCTGCTTGCATTTTTGCTACACACCATAAGAAGAGCTTCCTCCAGGCAGTTTCTACCTCTTCCTCCTGGGCCCCGGAAGGTTTATATATGGAGCTGAGTAGAGCCCAAGCCATAACAGGGTGGGAAGCCAAGCCCAGTTGGATCTGCTGCTTGAAGTAGAGTGGCCCAACTGACCCCCAACTGGCCCTCAGCAGAATTACAGACACAAAAGAAAATAAATACTTATTGTATCTTCCACAATTTTGTGGTCATTGTTCCATAGCAATCAATGATCAATATAGCCTCTGATTATAATTTTTGATGGTAAAGTAATATAACTACAGAAGACCTAAATAGACATTTCTCCAAAGAAGATATACAGATTGCCAACAAACAGATGAAAGGATGCTCAACATCACTCATCATTAGAGAAATGCAAATCAAAACTACAATGAGGTATCACCTCACACCAGTCAGAATGGCCATCATCAAAAATCTACAAACAATAAATGCTGGAGAGGGTGTAGAAAAAAGGGAACTCTCTTGTACTATTGGTGGAAATGTAAATTAATACAGCCACTATGGAGAACAGTATGGAAGTTCCCTAAAAAACTAAAAGTAGAGCTATCATATGACCCAGCAATCCCACTACTGGGCATATACCCTGAGAAAAGCATAATTCAAAGAGAGTCATGTACCACAATGTTCATTGCAACACTATTTACCATAGCCAGGACATGGAAGCAACCTAAGTGTCCATCAACAGATGAATGGATAAAGAAGATGTGGCACATATACACAATGGAATATTACTCAGCCATAAAAAGAAATGAAATCAAGTTATTTGTAATGAGGTGGATGGACCTAGAGTCTATCATACATAGTGAAGTAAGTTAGAAAGAGAAAAACAAATACCATATGCTAACACATATGTATGGAATCTAAAAAAAAAAAAAAAACATGGTTCTGACAAACCTAGGGGCAGGACAGGAATAAAGATGCAGAATTAGAGACTGGACTTGAGGACACAGGGAGGGGGAAGGGTAAGCTCGGACAAAGTGAGAGAGTAGCATTGACATATATACACTACCAAATGTAAAATAGATAGCTAATGAGAAGCAGCTGCATAGCACAGGGAGATCAGCTCAGTGCTTGGTGACCACTTACAGGGGGCAGATAGGGAGGGTGCAAGGGAGATACAAGAGGGAGGGGATATGGGGATATATGTACATGTACAGCTGATTCACTTTATTTTACAACAGAAACTAACAAAACATTGTAAAGCAATTATACTCCAATAAAGATGTTTAAAAAAAGTATAGCCATTGCTGAGTCTAATGTTTATAAATCTAAGGATTTTAAAAAATGAACAATTTCCAGAATATATGTTTGTTACTGTTCTCTTGTTGAAATTAGACCGCATTTAAAATAAGGCTTAGAAAATATGACTCTTGGTTGAAGAAATGGACTGAGAAAACTAAGAATCACTTTCCCCAACATTATTATGTCATTCATGCAAGTACTGAAAAAAAATCTCTCATTTGTTCATTAATTTATTCCCCAAACTGCCCTACTATGCAGCAGGTAGGAGCTTTATCCAGATGAGCAGTCCAGGTGCCCAAATGAGCTCCCAGCTTAAAAGAGAGACAGAGGTTCAAACAAACAATTGGCCTACAATGTGATAAGGGGCTAAAATGAATGATGAATGGTGTAAAATTTGAAGAAGACTTTTAAATAACAATAACTAAAATAGACTGTGTACCTATTGCAAACCCAGTGCTGATCTCCATGCTTTATATCAGTCATCTTATTTATTTATTTTTTTTACATCTTTATTGGAGTATAATTGCTTTACAATGGCGTGTTAGTTTCTGCTTTATAACAAAGTGAATCAGTTATACATATACATATGTCCCCATATCTCTTCCCTCTTGCGTCTCCCTCCCTCCCACCCTCCCTATCCCACCCCTCCAGGCAGTCACAAAGCACCAAGCTGATCTCCCTGTGCTATGCAACTGCTTCCCACTAGCTATCTACCTTACGTCTGGTAGTGTATATATGCCCATGCCACTCTCTCGCTTTGTCACAGCTTATCCTTCTGCCTCCCCATATCCTCAAGTCCGTTCTCTAGTAGGTCTGCATCTTTATTCCTGTCTTACCCCTAGGTTCTTCATGACATTTGTTTTTCTTAAATTCCATATATATGTGTTAGCATGCGGTATTTGTCTTTCTCTTTCTGACTTACTTCACTCTGTATGACAGACTCTAGGTCCATCCACCTCATTACAAATAGCTCAATTTAATTTCTTTTATGGCTGAGTAATATTCCATTGTATATATGTGCCACATCTTCTTTATCCATTCATCCGATGATGGACACTTAGGTTGTTTCCATCTCCGGGCTATTGTAAATAGAGCTGCAATGAACATTTTGGTACATAACTATTTGAATTATGGTTTTCTCAGGGTATATGCCCAGTAGTGGGATTGCTGGTCATATGGTAGCTCTATTTGTAGTTTTTTAAGGAGCCACCATACTGTTCTCCATAGTGACTGTACCAATTCACATTCCCACCAGCAGTGCAAGAGTGTTCCTTTTCTCCACACCCTCTCCAGCATTTATTGTTTCTAGATTTTTTGATGATGGCCATTCTGACTGGTGTGAGATGATATCTCATTGCAGTTTTGATTTTCATTTCTCTAATGATTAATGATGTTGAGCATTCTTTCATGTGTTTGTTGGCAGACTGTATATCTTCTTTGGAGAAATGTTTATTTAGGTCTTTTGCCCATTTTTGGATTGGGTTTTTTGTTTTTTTGTTATTGAGCTGCATGAGCTGCTTATAAATTTTGGAGATTAATCCTTTGTCAGTTGCTTCATTTGCAAATATTTTCTCCCATTCTGAGGGTTGTCTTTCAGTCATCTTATTTAATCTTCAAAACCTTCTGAAATAAAATAGAAATGACAAATACTGCTTCCGTTTTACAGACAAGGAAATGGAGGTCCCCAAAGGTCAAGTAACTTGTCCTGGGTCAGATAACCTATAATGATAGTGGCCGTATTTGAACTTGCACAGTCTAATTCCAGAGCCTAAGCTCCTCACCAGTATACCACAGGCTGGAGATGAGGTTATACCTAAGCCAATTCTTAAATTCTTAAAGGGCTGCAGTAAATAGCCACATTATTGGAGTGGTCCCTGATAGAGACAACAGGCTGGCCAAACTCAACATCCAAGGAGCTGGGCCTACTCTTTATTCACTCTGATGTTCATATTTAAAGGGGCCCAAAGTTCTCTTTTCTGAGACTCATGCTAAATAGTTAATTACCAACCTTGTCTCTCCTTCCTATTCACAGAGAATTCTGACTCACACATTTTCCACTCCTCATCTCACTTTTATCCTAGAAACCTTCAATGTCCATGGGAATGACACAGTTCATATCTTGACTCATAGCTCTTGATTTCAATGCCAGTCACCCTCACCTCTATTATATAGTGTGATGACCTTAACTTTGACTTATCACTATCAGGACCTATGCTACCCATCAAAACATAACTATCCCATTCCCTGACCACAAACTCTGGTAATTACAGCTTTCTAGATCTTCCATTCCTACTCAATCTGCACACAATACTGAGTTCCTTAGAACCTCATTTTCTTGAATTGCTTTTGGTCTCTTCCATCTTTCTTCACTTGCTTTCATAGCTAGCCTGACTTAAGAAGTGCATTTTCTCAATCCCTTGGCTCTTTTGACACATTGTCTCACCACAATACCCACTTAACATACCCACATCAGTGGACCAGTTATGGATGCCTGTGTCCCACTGCAAATTTGTGACTTTTCAATACAACTAGATTCTGTAGCACTTGATTATCTATATATGTGTACTGAGTCCTCTCTCCTTTCTTAACAGCAATTATTCCAAAGTTTTATCTGTATCATGGACTGAATTGTGTCCCCTCAAAATTCATATGTTGAAGTCCTACCCCTCAGTGCCTCAAAATGCAACTGTATTTAACTGTGTTTTAAGATATGTCCTTTAAGGAGGTAATTAAGCTAAAATGAGGTCATGAGGGTAAGCTCTAATCAAATATGACCAGTGTTTTTGTAAATAGAGGAAATTTAGACACAGGTCTACACAGAAGTAGACCATGTGGGGACCTAGGGAGAAGGTATCCATCTACAAGTCAAGGGGAAAGATCTTAGAAGAAACTAACACTGTCAATATTTTGTTTTAATACTTCTAGCACCCAGAACTGTAAGAAAATTAATTTCTGATTTTTCAACCACCCAGTCTGTGGTACTTTGTCAGGGCAGCCCTAGAAAATTTATACAATTGTTGTCGAACCCAAGTTAATGTGCCCAGTGCACAGTGATACTGAACAAACCAAAATCTCGAAGTTTGGAGCAGAGAAAAGTTTATTGCAAAGGCCAAGCAAGGAGAATGTGCAGCTCATGCTCAAAAAGCCCAAACCCCTTGATGGTTTACAGGGAAGAGTTTTATAGGCAAAATTTGGGGAGAGGGCTGCAGGGTGTGTGACTATCCTCTGATTGGTTGGTTGTAGGTAACAGAGTGGTGTTCCTGGAATCTCAATCATCTGCTTTATAGTTCCAGCCAGTCTGGGGTCCACATGCTTGTGCTCAGCCTGAAGTTACCATCTTCCACCTGGGTGGGGGATTTAGTTCCTATAGAAAAACTCAGAGATCTGTATCAGACTTTTATGTATCTCTCTTGAGGAGGAACCAGGACACTGGCCCATCACTGTACTCTTGTTTCTTGACTACTTTTCCTTTGTTTCTGCATTCTTTCAATCCTTTAATTAGTAACTGTTTGAATCTGCCCTTTGGAACTCAGGGAAGGTCTCAGAGGCTGAGAACGTTTTTCCTACAAACCAGAAATGGGGAACATGGAAAAGTTTTGTACCCAGGAAAGGCCCACAGGGTGCTGCCTGGTTTTGCATTCAGCCTCTTCAAATCTCCCTTTTCTTCTTGCCTTCCTTGTAGCAAGTAGCCTCATCTCCTACTTTGGGGGGAATATAGGATATTTCAGGCTTGAACCTTAATTGCCTGCTGTTATACCTACAAAGCCCATTCCTCTCACTTTCCACCCCAAAGAAAGAGGAACTATCACCTCTTCTCAAAGCTGATCTTCCATTTTTCACTTTGGAGCCCATGTTCTTTTTGAAAACTCATTCTGTTAGGGAACCATTGACCAAAACCACCTGCCTTGGCCAGGCACAATAATAACCACTTGAATGAGTTGTCTCATAACAAGAGGTCCTGATAAGGAATGTGGTGTTGCCACTGAAAATTAACTGAAAGAATTCTGTAGGGGCCAAAAGGAGGGAGGAGACTCCAGCCCATAATATTGTCCTACCAATGTCCCAGAATCTTTCGTGCTGGAATCCATCTTGGCTGAGAGATATGCATGCCACCAAGAAGGACCCTGAGTCAGACCATGGGCCAAGCAAAGTTATTGGCCAGAGACAACTCAGAAACTAACCCCATTACCATAAAACCTGAGACTGTGAGCCACGTGGCAGAGCAGTTCTCCTGGGTTCCCTTACCCTGCTGCTCTCCACACAGATAAGATACCCCTTCCCAATAAAGTCTTTTGTTTTGTCAGTACATGTATGTTGGGCTGCACCCCACAGGCCTACAAGCCTTGTGCTTGCCCAGCTTCAAGATCAAAGAAAGAGCCCAGAGTCAGCAACAGAGATGTCAGTCATTTAATGGCTGGGGAAGCTTATGCATCTGAAGCAAGGTCCTGGAGAGACATTCCACCATCTGCTACAGACATCAGGCAGGACATGGTGGTAGTCTTCGCTCCTGGGGAAGGGGAGATTACCAGTTATAGAGGAATTGATGTCAGGTGGTCTCATTAGTTACCAGGGAAATGAGTATAGGCGCACGCTCGCCACCACCCCTTTGATAAGCTATCATTGGTTGGGTCCTAGGGCAAGTACATAGGAAGGTCAGTCTGGTGAGTAGGGTGTAGGTGAAGCAGTCTCTGGTTGGTCAGGGGATGTACAGAGAGAAAGAGAACAACCATCTTGAGTGGCCTGACCATACAGTGTGTCTTCTGGCCCAATTTATTTTCAAGTGTTAGACAAGAGCCCACTCTTGGACCCTGGAAAGTGTTCCCTTTCTTGCAACAATTCCATAAATGAATGTTTCCATCTCCTTTATCCTAAACATTCTCTTTCTTTCCAACCTAGAGTTATGCTAACATTATGGCTATACTTTAAACAGTGATGTAAATAAAATCTTATTCCACCCCATGATACCCTAAAGAAATGATTACACACTCTCTTTCACTTCCTAGTCACACTTCTTAAAAAAGGAGTCAACATTTCTTCCTAAGTCCATGACCCACTAAATCTAACCAAGCATCCTGAAACTGCTCTGACAAGTCAAACTAGACCTCAAATACATGGAGTAAGCTTCCACTCCTGTTTTTTTGACTTCTCTTGTTCTCAAACTGCCATCCACTTTTTCTCCTCTTAGGCTTTCATGATGTGGTAACTCTTTGTTTTCCCTCCCAACTTCCAGGCTGTTCTTTCTCCATCTACTTCTTGAATTCCTCTTATTTGTTCTCATTTTTTAATTTGTTAATGTTCCAGTGACTTCTGTATTTCTCCTTCTTCTTTTTAAGTTTTTATTTTTCTTTTCCTCTACTAATGTCTATTTTATATTCTACCAGAATTTCAGCTCCTTGGAGTCATCCTGCTGATGACTCTATTTTTTTTTTTCCTCCAGCAACAATACTGTAGTGGTTAAAAATGCAGCTTCAAGAGCCAAATTATTGGATTTACCATATGGCTTCACTACTTCCTAGACTTGCAACCATCAGGAAGTCTTTTGACCTCTCTATTTGACTTTTTAATCATCTTAAAATGGGTTTAATTCAATTGTTTTGGAGATGAATTGAGTTAAAATATGTAAAACACTTAGAAATTTCTGGAACTTAACATCTAGTAAGTGTTATCTATTATTAAATAACTGTCCAGAAATCCAATTCTATATTTAAAACAACTACTGCCCCCAGAAGTCCCATGAGTACCTAAAAATCTTATCCAAAGCTGAAGTCATCATCTCCTCACCACAAAATCTTTTCCCGTGGCTGCTTTCTTTGAAAGATTTGTATCACTGTTTCCAGATATGAAGCCAGAGGCTGGCTATTGGCTGAGATTTTTTTTCCATCTCCTTCCTCTCCATCTTCCAATAGTTACCAAGTTCTATTATTTCTATTGCCAAATTTCCCTCCAGCCCGTCTCCTACCTTTCATCCTTACTGCTGTTGTGATGCAGGTCTACATCTTTGATGTGCATGGTGATGTTGGAGGAATAGGAGTCTAAACCTTTACAACTAATATCCCTTGACTAGGTCCATTCTTCTAGTGTGTTATTCATTTGGCACTCAGGGTATGCTTTTAACAACAAACATGCACGTCAGTCCTCCACTTGAATCCCTTCAACAGCTCTTCATCAGCTTCAACATAGTGTCCGTACTTTCAGCATAATTTACAAGCTCCTCTTGGATTTAAACACAGCTCTCTACCTTTCCAGTTTAAACTCCCACCAGTTCCCCAAAGTGCCCTACAATTCAATCAGCCACTTGCACTTGATGATTCCTGTTATCTCTCAAATGCCTTTTTTCCACCTGCAATGCAGGCTCCAATTAGAGGCTAAGTACAGAACTCAAATAAAAGTTCTAAATATGTAAGACAAAAATAAATTCAGATATAAGGAAAACTTAGATGTATTAAAACTCTCTTGAAGATTTAAATAATCTAATTATATAAAGCTAAAAGTCTTGCTGGCTTCTTGTAATCTTTTCACTAATTTTTCTTCATTTAACAGATAACTTCTTTTGAAAATACATTCTCCCTTTCCTCCTCTTTTTAAAGCTTGATTCACATTCATTACTCCATTCAGCAATCCCTCTCCCAAAGCTAGGCTTAAAATACTTTGAGTTTGGATATAGCAAAAATGAATCAAATTAAAAAAAAAAAAGATTGATTAAAGAAAAAACAAAAACAATGAATAATACCATTGGAGTCTCCTTCATGTTTCTCTATGTATGTGTGTTTGTGTGTGTGTGCATTTGTATTTTCTAAATTTTCAAACCTGTACATTTATCACATCGGTAATAAGAAAAATATGCCTAAAACTGAAACAATTACCAGGCAGTCAAAAATTTATTATATGTACTAGGATCCACATACATGTTCTCTTAACATAAAACACTTGGAGTTAGGCGTTACTGAATGCAAATGTGGAGACACCTGCTAGTTAAATGTGTACCCAAACACAGACTCCTTGGGGATTTCCTATATTCTTGCCAGATGTAATTTTTAGATTTTTCTTCTGGTCTAGATAGCATAGCCATTGATGAAACACCTAGTAGAATCAGCCATATGACTTTGGGATTCTCTCAGTATCAGTGTTGATAGAATTATATTTTAACTTAACTCTCTTTAACAAGATTTGACCAATCTTCCCACATCTCAGAGTACATGATTGTAAGTGTTTCATTCTTGGCTTCAAGCACCCAGGCTTTCTCTGTCTTTTCTTTTCCCAACAAGTTCCCTGGCTTTGTCCCCACACATCTCTCTATTTATCTCTATGAATGCTACTGCTTTGTTTATAGTATAGGTGACAAGACACAAACCAGGATTTGGAAAGAGTGAGTGGGATGGAACTGACTTTAAGTTGCCTTTTAGGAAATGTGCTATAATTGTAACATTTGATTCTGGCATTTTGTAGCTTGAAAAGACAGATAGCCCCCTCATCTTATGTGATGTGTGAATTCCAGTCGGGTGATTCATCTTGACATGGGAGTTCTTTGCTTCCTCTACTGCAAAAATGTGAGAGAATGAGCGGAGAAGTGCCTCATTCCTTCTCATTTTTCTAAGTAATATTTCTTTTTTTCCCATAGCTGGGAAACAGATTTTCCAATGAGAAATCTTGAAATTATGACATAACAATTCCATGTTTCACAACCCAACTCACTCTTCTGATTACTCTTTTCTCCCCTACTTCTCACAATTCAAAGTAAATGGTGAGATTACAAGTACAATTAAGGCTCAGGAAAGAGGAAAACTGCATATTATGGCCTTGATAACCCTTCATGGAGAACAAGTCGCAACTTTGCCACAAATTCCAATTTTAGAGTTGGATTCAACAATAATGTGAATAGAAGAAACACAGGAAAGCAGATATGTGTTTTAAAATCATCCTGACCAGAAATGTTTACCTAGAAACATTAGGCTCCGGCGAGATGTCTATCATCTCCTCCTTTGCATATATTCCAGTTTGGGCAGAATAGTCCTTATCTATTATCTAAGTATTTTACAAACTTTTTTTGGAAAGGTCTCCCTGGTCACACGTACATTAAACTAGAGAGGAAGGCAGTTGATTGCATATTTTGTTAAACTGAAATAGTTTCTGTAGAACAATGCAAATTATATTTATACCATCACTTGCAAAGACGAAGATAAATGGAATTGTCACATTTCCTGGGATTGGGATTGAAAGTCTCTTTGTTTTGTGGGCAATAAACATATTTTATAACCCAGATAAAGCAATGTGCAAAAGGTAAAACTAAAATTGCTAAAGCAAGTAATGTATCCAGAGGTTAAACATTTTGAATTAAGATAGTATATTTGTACACAGTTTGATTTCAAACAAGTATATAAAAGTCATAAGAATGTGCTGTCCTTCCCTTCCAGAGATTCTGTAATAGATAAAATATCACAAGGAAGTTTTCACATCCAACATGTCACTTCTCTACACTTACTAGTATATATCTTTCCAATCTATACCCCATTTCTACCTCCATTTCCGTTGCCATTGGTATAGAATTTCACTATTTTTATATTAATAATCTTCTATCTTGCCTTCTTGCCTTCAGTCAAACTTCTCCAGTTCTTTTTTACAAACACCAAGCCTCCCCTTATGTCTGAACTAATTCAACAAATTAGTGAGATAATTTTTTTAATTGGAAGTGACAAAAACCCAATTTAAAAGTATCTAAACTGAAAACGGAATTTATTGAGCCATGCAAATAAGAATGTGAATGGTTGATACAGATCTGGCTCTCAAGCTATTGTTTAACAGGATATGATCAGGACTGTATGAGTCTCTTAATTTAATGAACTTGATTAATTATGCTTGCCTCATTTCTCAGATAGAATCTCTTGATGTGGTAACAAGATGTTTTCAAGAATCCTCGTGCAAAATTCCACTCTACTAAACCACCGCATTAGAAAAGAAGAGGTCTTCCTTAATATATTTTGGGGAAAAAAAACACTTGGGAAAAATTATGGTTAGTTCTACTTGGTTTATGTTTCATTGTTAAATAATCAAATGTTATGTCCAGGGGCAGGGGATCATTCAAATGGCTAAATCTGGATTGGGAGTCCAGAACCAGAACTCTATCAAATGTCCAATACACTATAAAAAATGTAATAAATTAACAGATACATAGAGGAACAATGTAATATGAGAACAATGTCAAAAACAACTGGCAATAAAAACAACGTTACAGGTATTCCAGGTACTGATATTATGAAGCATACAGTTTAAACTAACTATATTTACTATGTTCAAGGAGATAAAAGACATAATGGAACATGTAAGCAAAGAACTGAAAATAATAAAAAGAAACAAATGAAAAATATAAATTAGATTAATAACATGATTGGTTTAAGAGGAAATGGAACACAGATAAAGAAAGAATTTATGAACTGGATATTTCTTTGAAAGGGTATATACAGATTAAGAACAGAGAAAGAAAAAGTTATAAACTAAGGAATAGTGAGATATTTAGAGAATACAGTAAAAAAAAAGTTATAGATTATGTGAGATTAGAATGGGTCATAACAGCGAGTTGAAGAAATAATGAAGGAGAAGTTTTAATACTCAGAAAGGATAATATGATACAGAATTTTAATATAATATTTGCTATAATATTAGTATAATCAGATAAATGGTATAGGCTATTCTTAACATAGAAAGAGAACGATTACATATGGAATCACAGAAATGCAGAAAGAAACAAAAAGCAGTAGCAAAATGGTAAGGTGGTAGGCAAATAAAAATAATTATAGTATATATTTAACAATAATAATTGTAATAGCTTATGGTTTTTAAAATATAAATTATTAAAATATACAAAAATATATAAAGGCCATATACGACAAACTCACAGCAAACATCATTCTCAATGGTGAAAAATTGAAGGCATTTCCTCTAAGGTCAGGAACAAGACAATGATGTCATACTCTCACCACTGTTATTCAACATAGTTTTGGAAGTCTTAGCCACAGCAATCAGAGAAGAAAAAGAAATAAAAGGAATCCAAATTGGAAAAGAAGTAAAACTGTCACTGTTTGCAGGTGACATGATACTGTACATAGAAAATCCTAAAGTCACCACCAGAAAACTACTAGAACTAATCAATGAACTTGGTAAAGTTGCAGGATACAAAATTAATGCACAGAAATCTCTTGCATTCCTATATATATGTGGAATCTAGAAAAATGATACAGATGAGTTTTTGCAATGCAGAAACAGAGACACCGATGTAGAAAACAAATGTATGGACACAAGGGGGGGAAAGGAGGGCGGGATGAACAGGGAGACTGGGATTGACATATACGCACTACTAATAGATAGCTAATGAGAACAAACTGTATAGCACAGGGATCTCTACTCAGTGCATTGTGGTGACCTAAATGGGAAGGAAATCCAAAAAAGAGGGGATATATGTATATGTATAGCTGATTCACTTTGTTATACAGCAGAAACTAACACAACATTGTAAAGCAACTATACTCCAATAAAATTAATTAAAAATAGATCTTTCAGTGTGGGAAAAAATACACCAAAATAATGATATAAAAGTTAAGAGGTACAATGATGTAAGTTCCTTGTATTGCCCTGTAAGTGGGTAATAAGAACTAACATTTGATTTTGAAAACTCAAACAATCATAGTGTGATTTCTATGGCGACTATAAAAAGATAGTAGAGGGCTTCCCTGGTGGCGCAGTGGTTGAGAGTCCGCCTGCCAATGCAGGGGACACGCATTCGTGCCCCGGTCTGGGAAGATTCCACATGCCACAGAGCGGCTAGGCCCATGAACCATGGCCACTGAGTCTGCACATCTGGAGCCTGTGTTCTGCAATGGGAGAGGTCACAACAGTGAGAGGCCCGTGTACCACAAAAATAAATAAATAAATAAATAAATAAATAAAATTAAATAAAAATAAAAAAATAGTAGAAAGTATAATTTGCAAGGTAATAGAGAAAAAAATTGGATTAATAAAAAATAACTAATCAAAATAAAAACGAGAGTAGAGAAAAAGGAACATGGAATTATTAAGATGGTACATTTAATCTCAAATATATCAGAAAATATATCATATATAAATTGACTAAATTATTTGATTAAAATACAAAGGTTGTTGGACTGCCAAAAAAACTAAAAAACAAATTCTGTGCTGTGTGGAAAAGACATCAAAAGCATAAGGATATCGAAATACTTATAGGAAAAGGATGGAAAAAAGATGTACAATGCAAACACTGACTAAAAGAAAATTGTCATGCCATATTTATATTAGACAAAGTAGACTGTACAAAAAAGTACTAATGCAGATTAAGAAGGATAAGCTATGATAATAAAAGTGTCGATTAAATGGGATATCATTTAAATGGGATGATAAAACAATCTAAAGCAAAAAGTGTCAGAACCACAGTGAGAAATTTTAAAAATCCAGAATCATAGTAAGTGAATTTATTAAATCTCTTTTATTAACTAATTACAGACGTAGGCAACAAAAAGAATCAGTGAGAATGTAGAAGGTGTTACATCATTGAAAATTTTGCCAAAATTGTGACAAAATTTGTCCATATTGTGCACTGTAATGCAAGCTTCAACAAAATTTAAAAAAATTAATCATGGAATATAATCTCTGGACATAGTGTTATTAAGCTGAAGTCAACAACAACAACAAAGAAAAACTTTGAAACTCCCATATGTTTAACACCAGGAAATACACTTCTATGCCATGAGTAAACACAAAATGGCAATTAGAAAATATGAGCTGAGTAATAATTAAAATTCTACATGTAACAAATGTTGTATTTCATTTGTTATGCAACAAATTGTTCCAGCTTCAGCCATTGGAAACTCTCTCAGGTTGGCTTCTGTGTCCCTATGACATCTCTCAGTCCCATCTTTTTGCTTCTTAAACATTTCCTTATTTTCTGACATTGGAAGATACTCCAGGCTCAACTGTACTTTTCCTGTCCCCTCTGTAGAAACATCAATTTCACCAAGGTGTTCTATATGTATTTCAACTGAGACACAAATTTCATTGAGTAAAGTGAAAAGATCTTAATTGTATAACAATTATTTTGTTGCCAATATATGCACTGTAACTACTTCCTAGTTCAAGATATAGACCAATTTCTTCACTCTGGAAAGTTCTCTCAAACCATTTCTCAGGCATGAACTTCCCTATTCTAATTTGTGTCACCCTATTTGGTTGCGTTGGTTTTTGAATTTCATCTAAATGGAATCATACAGTTTGTACTCTATTGTTTCTGGTTTCTTTCACTTAACATGATGTTTTTAACATTCACATATATTATTGTATATATTAGTATTTTTATTCCCATATAATGATTCATCATGTAAGTATAACACAATTTGTTATCCTTTCTCCTGCTGATATGCCTATCAGGCTATCTTTAAGCTCCCTTTTTTGTTTTGTTTTGTTTTTAGCTGTTATGAATTAATATGACTAGTGTCTTGGTAAACATATTCTCTCACTTAGTATAATGTTTTTGAGATTCATTCATATTGTTGAATGTATCAGTAGTTTATTTCTTATTATTATTGACTACTATTTTATACTATGAATTTACCAGAATTTGTTACTTCATTCACTAGTAGATGGATTGTTTCAGTTTTGAGTAATAATTATCACTGAAATTTTTATATACATTCATGTACAGCCATTTGTGTGGATATATGTTTTAGTTTTTCATGGGTATAAAACCTAGTTTGAGAGATTTCTGGGTCACATGGTAAGAAATTGCAAAAGTGTTTGCCAAAATAGCAGATTCATTTTGCATTCCCACAATGTATGAGAGTCTTAATTGCCACATATTCTTGTCAGCACATAGTATTGTCATTTTTTAAAACCATTATAATTAATATGTAGCAATATCTCATTGTGGATTTAATTTTCATTTTCCTAATAAATAATGATGTTGAATAGTTTTTCTGGTGCTTGTTGCTACCTTTATCTCCTTCCACAAAGTATTTGCTCAAATCTTTGACCCATTTTTATATTGTATTATTTTCTTATTAAGTGTGAGAGTTCTTTATAAATTCTGGATACTAGTTATTTATCACATCTGTGTTTTGTGTTAGAGTATTGCTTATCTTTTCATCTTAATAACAGTATCTTTAAAAAACAAAACTTTCTAATTTTGAGGTACAATTATCAATGTTTACTTGTTTCCTGCTTTTTTGTATTCTAGGAATGCTTTGCCTATCTCAAAGCCAC
Source organism: Neophocaena asiaeorientalis asiaeorientalis (assembly GCF_003031525.2). Classification (NCBI taxonomy): domain Eukaryota; kingdom Metazoa; phylum Chordata; class Mammalia; order Artiodactyla; family Phocoenidae; genus Neophocaena; species Neophocaena asiaeorientalis. The sequence goes on along the minus strand of NW_020175435.1, from coordinate 2,831,888 downwards.
AAAAATTACCTCCTATATTTTCTTATTTAAGTTTTATAGTTTTTGGTTTTATAGTTAGGTCTGTGATACATATTTTTCCAGATTTACTGATATGTAATTGACATATAACATCGTGTAAGTTTAAAGGTGTACAAGGTGATAATTTTTTGTACATATATTTTGTGAAATTATGACTACAATAAGTTTAGTTACCATATGTATCACCTCACATAGTTACTTTAGTGTGTGTGTTTGTGTGTTTGTGCATATGTTGAGAACACTTAAGGTCTATTCTCTTAGCAACTTTCAAGTACATAATGCAGTATTGTTAACTATAGTCACCATGCTGTACATTAGAGTCACCAGAACTTATTTTGTACCCTTTTTAAAATTTATTTATTTATTTATTTATTTTATATTGGAGTATAGTTAATTAACATTGCTGTGTTAGTTTCATGTGTACAGTAACATGATTCAGTTATACATATATTTATTCTTTTTCAAATTCTTTTCCCATTTAGGTTATTACAGAATGTTGAACAGAATTCCCTGTGCCATAGAGTAGGTCCTTGCTAGTTATCTATTTTAAATACAGTAGTGTGTATATATCAATCCCAAACTTCCATTTTTATCCCTCCCCCCACATTCCCCTTTGTTAACCATAAGTTCATTTACTAAGTCTTTGAGTCTGTTTCTGTTTTATAAATAAGTTCATTTGTATCAATTTTTGTTTAGATTCCACATATAAGCAATGTCATATGATATTTATCTTTCTCTGACTGGCTTACTTCACTTAGTATGATAATCTCCAGGTCCATCCATGTTGCTGTCAATGGCATTATCTCATTCTTTTTAATGACTGAGTAATATTCCACTGTATATACATACCACATCTTCTTTATCCATTCATCTATGGATAGACATTTACATTGTTTCCATGTCTTGGCTATTGTAAACAGTGCTGCAATACCCTTTGACAGGCATGTCTTCATTTTCTCCAGCCCCCAGCTGGAGATAGCTGGGGCTATCACCATTTTACTCTCTGTTTCCATGAGTTTGGCTTTTTTAGATTCCATATATAAGTGAGATTATACAGTATTTATTTCTCTGTCTGACTTACTTCTCTAGCATAATGTCCTTAGGCTAATCTATGCTGTTGCAAATGGTAGGATTTCCTTCCTTTATATGACAATAATACTCTTGTGTGTGTGTATATACATATTATTACATTTCAATCTCTATTCACTTGTTTGTTTGCGGTACACAGGCCTCTCACTGCTGTGGCCTCTCGCATTGCAGAGCACAGGCTTCAGACACACAGGCTCAGCGGCCATGGCTCACGGGCCTAACCACTCTGTGGCATGTGGGATCTTCCCGGACTGGGGCACGAACCCATGTCCCCTGCATTGGCAGGTGGACTCTCAACCACTGCACCACCAGGGAAGCCCTCTATTCACTTGTTGATGAACACTTCAGTTGTTTCCATGTTTTGACTATTGTGAATAATGGTACAATGAACATGGGGTGCAGATGCATCTTTAAGATAGTGATTTCATTTCTTTTGGATATATTTACAGAAGTGAGATTGCTGGATCATATGATAGTTCTATTTTTAATTTCTTTAAGAACCTCCATACTGTTTTCCATAGTGGCTGAATCAATTTACATTCCAACCAACAATATACAAGTGTTCCCTTTTCTCCACATCCTCACCAACAATTGCTATTTCTTGTCTTTTTGATAACTGTTACTCTAACCAGTGTAAAGTGATATCTCATTGTGATTTTGATTTGCATTTGCCTGATGATTAATGACATTGAGGATCTTTTCATGTTGGCTATCTATATGTCCTTTTAGAAAAAAATGTGTATTCAGATCCTCTGCCCATTTTTAATCTAATTGTTTGTTTGTTTGTTTTTCCTATTGAGTTACACTAGTTGTTTGTATATTTTGGATATTACCCATTTATCAGATATAGGATTTGCAAATGTTTTCTTCCATTCAGTAGATTGCCTTTTTATTTCATTGGTGATTTCCTTTTCTGTGCAGAAGTTGTTTATTTTTATGTAGTTCCACTTATTTTTGCCTTTGATGCCTTTACTTTTGGATTAAGGTCCAAAAATTCATCACCAAGATTGATGTCAGGGAGCTTACTGCCTATGTTTTCTTCTAGAATTATATGGTTTCAGGTCTTACATTCAAATATTTAATCCATTTTGTGTTAATTTTTGTATATGGTGTAAGATAGTTGTATATTTTCATTCTCTTACATGTTTCTGTCCAGTTTTCACAACATCAGATTGTTTACTCATTTTATATTCTTGCCAACTTTGCCTTAAATTAACTGACCATAGATGAGGGAGTTTACTTCTGGGCTATCTATTCCGTTTCATTGATCTATGTGTCTGTTTTTATGTAAGTGACATACAGTTTTGATTACATAACTTTGTAATATTGTTCAAAATCAGGGAGTGCAATGTCTCCAGCTTTCCTTTCTCAAGATTGTTTTGGCCATTTGGTGTCCTTTGTGATTCCATATGAATTTTAGGATTGTTTGTTCTATTTCTGTAAAAAAATGCCACTGGAATTTTGATATGAACTGCATTTGATTTGTAAATTGCTTTTTGTAGTATGTATATTTTAACAATATTAATTCTTCCAATCCATGAGCACAAAATATCTTTCCATTTATTTTTGTCTTCTTCAATTTCTTTCATCAATTTCTTATAGTTTTCAGTGTAAAGGCCTTTCACCTCCTTAGTTAAATATATTCCTGGGGTTTTTTTTTTTTTGGATGCAATTGTAAATGAGGCTGTTTTGTTGTGGTATCCTTGTTTGGTATTTTGGTATCAGGGTAATCCTGGCCTTGTAAAATGAGTTTAGAAGTATTGCCTCTTTACAATTTTTTTGGTAATAATTCTTTGAATGTTTGGTAGAATTCACCAGTAAAGCCATCTGGTCTTGGACTTTTGTTTTTGGGAAGGTTTTTGATTACTTATTCACTCTCCTCACTAATAATTGTTATATTTAGATTTTGTATTTCTTCATGATTCAGTCTTGGAAGGTTGTATGTTTCTAGGAATTCATCCTTTTTTTCTAGGTTGTTTAATTTGTTGGTGTATTATTGTTCATAGTTATCTCTTAGGATCTTACGTATTTCTGTGGTCTCAGTTGTAATGTCTCTTCTTTCATTTCTGATTTTATTTTTTTGAACCCTCTTTCTCTTTTCTTGGTAAGTCTAGCTAAAATATTTATCAATTTCCTTTATCTTTATGAAGAGCCAGCTTTTTATTGATCTTTTCTATTTTCTTTTTAGTCTCTATTTCATTTATATCTGTTCTGAACCTTGCTATTTCCTTCCTTCTACTAACTTTAAGCTTTTTTATTCTGCTTTTCCTAGTCCCCCAAGGTGCAAAGTTAGATTGTTTATTTAAGATTTTTCCTTTTCCTTGCAAAAGTCATGTATCGCTAAGAATTTCCCACTTAGAACTGATTTTGCTACATCTCATAAGTTTTGATATATTGTATTTCCATATTAGTTTGTCTCAAGGAATTTTCTATTTCTCCTTTGATATTTTCATTGACCCATTGGTTGTTCAGTAGCATGTTGTTTAATCTCCACATATTTGTGATTTTTTTCCAGTTTTCTTTTTGGAGTTGATTGATTTCTAGTTTTATACCATTTTCATAGGAAAAGATGCTTTATATGATTTCAATCTTTTAAAATTTATTAAGACTTCTTTTATGGATTAACATATGATCTGTCTTGGAGAATGTTCCATGTGCTTTGAGAAGAATACATATTCTGATACTTTTAGATGAAATCTTCTTTATATATCTATTAAGTCACTCTATTCCAATGTTTTGTTTAAGGCACATGTTTCCTTATTGGTTTTCTATCTATCTGGATGATTTATCCATTGATATAAGTGGGTATTAAATTCCTTAATATTATTATACTACTGTATTTTTGTCCTTTTACATCTGTTAAGATTTATTTTATATATTTAGGTGTTCTTATATTGGGTGCATAAATATTTACAATGTTATGTCTTCTTGTTGGGTTGACCCCTTTATCATTATGTAATGCCCTTTTTGTCTTTTCTTATAATCTTTGTTTTAAAGTCTGTTTTTCTGAAATAAGTATAGTTACCTCAGCTTTATTTTGGTTTCCATTTACATGAAACATCTTTTTCTATCCCCTAATTTTTGGTCTGTGTGTGTCCTTACTGTAGTGAATTTGTAGACAGTAATACAGATGTAGTTGGGTCTTATTTATTTTTGCTCGTTTAGCCACTTTACGTGATTGATCCTAAATTTTTGACAGCTATTATCAAATCCCATTAGGAAAATATTTACCTTATCTAATACTATAAAATGCAATTGCTTCTAAGGAGACATCTTCTCATGCACCATAAGTTTTTTCTAGGGTAAGGTGAATTCTGTGGTCTCAAGATACCTCCCTTTGCCACTCTAAAATTATTTATGTTTAAACCAGTCATCCACTGAAAGTCAGTAATCTGGCAGTACTTAAAGAATGTTTGTATCATTATTGGCATTTTTAGCCAAAGTGAGATTTCTCCAATCCATAGGTGTCTACTTCAAGAAGTATGTTCATTTTTCCTACCAATGTCCTTTCACTAGAGAGAGCAGAAGACACTCAGTCCATAATAGGCTGAGGTCTCTTACTAGTAAACGGTAATCATTAAGTGTTTGGCACACATAGGCCAGTGACTGTGATCTTTAAAGTTAGTGAACAAATCCCCCCAGTATGTGACAACCTAAGCCCTCCTAGTATATCATATGCATACCATGACTGGTAGTTTTAGAAGGAACAAAGAATGCAGTAAAATATAATCAGTTCTTCAAAATTGATATGTTCTAAAAAATACCTTTTTATTTATACTTTCTCTCCATAGCATAATTCTCAGAATAAATGGTGAAATCTAGGCATTAAAAAATGAGGTAATAAAGTTCCCCCCCGCCACCCTGAGGCTTTCTTATAAGTCTGAGCATCTTCTATTCCTTTCACTCAGTAATTCTCACTGACTGAATTTCCTTTTTATATGAGTACCAGAGAAACCTCCCCAATGATAAGCCAAGAGTTTCTAGGGATTAGGTTAAGAATCTAAGATTTGTCTTATTTTTGTTTATTTGCTTGTTTTACCAGTAAGAATGTGACTACTATAGCTCTGGTCTAACTTTTTTTATAGCCTGCACCCACTCTCCTCAGTCATTTCTGTTCATATCAGTATGTTGACTATTTAATATGTACTTATATTTATGCTAAAAGCTTGGAGACACAAAGATGAATAAAATAATTTCTCTTCCCACAAAGAGTTCATAGGCATGGGAGACATTCACGTATAAAAACAGCTACTCAGGATCACCAGTAAAATTCTTCCCTTCTCACACTCATATAATTCTAGGAGCAAGTAGAAATACAAAAGGCCCTAAAGTCCACTGTAAATACTCACTTACAAGGAAAATAAAATAGTACTTTTTCTGTGTTATCAATGCACTTTCGACTCAAGATAAAAATAAAATTTTCCAGCTGGAAAATGTACAATTTTAAAATAATCTATTCTTCCAAAGATTATATATTTTCTGATAGATATGTTTTCAAAGTCATTAATTTAAACTGAAAATGTTTTGTACTGAATATTTGTAAGTTTCCAACAAAATAATTTTAGCCATATTACTGTTTTTAAACAAGTAAACACTTAAAATTTTCTTTCATGGTTTTATGAATAGAATTTTATTTTTACATATAGATATCCATCTTAATTTTTTAAAAATTGAAACTGATAATATACTCTATGACCTGATCCTTGACTGAAATGTACAACTTTATTGTATATAATAGATGTATTTACATAGGCTAAAACATAGGCTAAAACAGGACACCCTACAACTCTCAGTTTTGCCTAAGGCTGATTTAACCACACCCAAAGTTTAACCCAAGTTTCTCATGCCTAATTAAACTTAAGGCAAACTTATATAGATCTAATTTAATCAAACATCCATCTGCCCCACTACCCACCCCCTGCCTTCATCCAGTCACCATATCTAGGTTTGGATCATGCAGTATAAATGTGATTGCCAGAGACCTATCCCTATAAAGAAGGAAGAGAGGGGAGACATTGTGATAAACTGAATACACAACCAGTAAGACATCAACTTGATTTCTGTATTTGGAGGGTGAGCAAATCTTTCGCTTTTCCCAGGAGATTCCAGGTTTATACATTATATTTGCATGTAATTATTAACAGTATCCTCTTTCACTGTTAAAGACGATATGTTGCTTTGAACAATAATTATTTGATAAGTTTAGGCTTTACTTATATGGTATAAATTGACTTTTTTATACTAGAATTTTTTTTAATTATTAGGTTTGGGCCATAAAATGAGGTTGTTTCTAAGATTTCAGTTTATCAAGTGCATAAGGAATGACTATAAGTATATGCAGATTAAAATTGAGCAAAAATATAAACTCACATTTTCCCAAAATATATGTAAATCGAGACAAGAAATAATTATCCAGTTCTTTAAAATATTTATAACTTATGACCAGTAAGATAAAGCACTGAGATACTACATAGTTTTTTCACTGATTTTCTATATTTCAGGAGGCCATGTTGACTTTTTAAGGTATATTTTCAAGGTTCTTTATCATGGGTATTCCTATTTAAAAACAACTCTCATTTGAATACAGAGAATGGACATCTTATTTAAAGAAATGGGAACTAGAGGTGAAGCTTTTCTGGAAAGGATGTGCCAGTTTAAGAAATAAATAGAATTTTAGCCTGTTTGTTACTATTCTTCAAGTCCAGTACAGGCTGATATAACAATGGAAGATTTCGTATTAGCTATTCATATGAAATCATTGATTTTGGCACAGGAAGGAGGAGGAAAGAATCAAGATAGAATGTTTTCTAAGTAGACATTCCTTAGAATATTGTTTTGCAAACTTTGAAAGAGGTGTTGGCAGCTTTTTAAGAGGTGTCAGAGTACACCTCCCCTGTGCTCGGAACATCATTATCTGCGAAGACCTGGGTTACGATTATGAAACTCACGGTGAAAATTTTGTCTCCCTGATCACAGAACTGTGTACATTTCACTCTGGTTTCATTTTCTTACTGAAATTCCAAGAGGAGAGGAGAGAACCATATATGCAAATTGAAACCAAAATATAAACAAGGATTCAGTCCCATGGTACAATCCTCAGAGGAATGAAAATGCTAGGAAGAAAAGACGTTTCTGAACTCCATGTTCAGTGGAAGCAGGCTACAGAAGAGTTTAGCTGTCCTTCTAGAAAACAAAAATTAATTTGCTTTGGCCAAATTAAAATTAATTAAAATTATGCAATGTTGCCCTTGTGTTAATTTTAACGGTGAGGTTGTTGTGATTTAAGGCTACAATTAGTTCTAGTGTTTGAAAGAGAAGCTCTGTAATCGAGACAGGACATTTTAATAATCCTGGTTATAAACATTTAATACATCATCTTTAGGGACTCACAAACACATTGTAATTAACTTTTACAACTGAACTAAATCAGATTGCATTAGCATATTGCAAAGGAAAAAATCATTTGCATGATTGAAAACAGCTTCAGAAAATTATGTATATCAGGCTTTGTGCAAACACCAGCATAACTTTTACCAGGTTTCTTATATGGGGATTATTTTTAACAAGTACAGTTTAGGATTCTTCAGCTAATTATAACTTTCACCATAAGAGGAAATATCCTAGTTTTGAAGAAGCAGCAAGAGTCATTCTGTGGTCAGTAGGACTATACCCAACCTTATTGTAAACTAATTGGGGAATATTCAAATAAAAGTATAATGTGTACTTTGTCTGTAGCTACTTCTATGCTATGAGCAAGTAATTTGGTCAGGAGAAAAGAAATCTTATTCATGCATTATTCTAGTATCTAGTGCTAAAATCATTAGCAGAAAGAAGGATGCTAATATTGGACTCACAAGTGTTCCTTTGTCCATCACCCAATCTCTTTCATAGACTCCAACGCCTTCTTGACTGGTGGAGCTGTGACTGTTAAAATGACAGTCAGCCTGACCACGAAGAACCTGTGACAATGTAATAAGTACTTATTAAATATTGGCTATTATTTTTACCCAAAATTTTCAGGTCAAGTGGACAATTTGGATACACTCTTCATCCTTTGGCTCTGGTCAATCATTTTTTCTATTGAGTGATCCCTGGGTTGTTGTTAAAAGCACAGATTCTGTAGTCATATTTCCTAGGTTTGAATCCTAGTTCCATCACTTAGCTAGTATCTGACATTATTTTCCATGCCTCAGTTTCTCCATCTGTAAAATGAGGATAATGAAGTATGTATTGAAAAGTACTCTTGTGAGGAATAAGTGAGATAATGTACACCATTTATCTTAGAATGATGTCTGGAACATTCAATTAGTAAGCACTCATTAAATATTAATTATTATCATTGTCATTATTATTTATGTGGGCTACCCTTCAGTCAGTGCCTAAGCAAAGAGAAGAATCAATTCATTATTGTCTGGAAGCTAGTGACTTTCCTGCATAGAAGTTAACCAGGGCTTTACCAAATACACAATTTCCATTCATTAATTCAATTAATATTGTGCCTCTACTATGTACAAAACATTATCAGATTTGCAAGGGATGGCATGGTTGTGACATTGGTACTGAAGACAGAATAGACAGAGCAGAGTCTGGGGTCAATTAACTGGTCAGAAGTCTCACCAAGTTATAAAATCAAGGTGAGGGGCATGGCAAGTTTAGATTCCAGGTGATTAGGCAAACAAGTAGAGCCCCACCTTCCACCCTTCCCCATCCTCCCTCCAAAAGGGAAACAGATAAAAAACTAACAATCCCCAAGTAGAGTAGGACAAAAGTCAGCATTTATGGATCAATCTTTGGTCAGAAGAAAGGAAACAGGGTAAGGAGTGTTGGTGAGTACTCTGAGTTGCATTGAGACCCTGTTCCCAGGACAATTCCTTTCACCCTACTAGGTCAGATCAGTGATTAACAGTTAAATGACAAGTATAATGACAACATTTTGGAAGGAGTTGGATCCTGGGTGAAAGGCAGGTTAAAGCTGGTCATTGTGATACGAAGTAAGACAGAGATAGTTGATTTTCTTTTTGGCAGAGTTTTTTACAAAAAGAGATTACTGGTTTCTCTTCCAGTATTTCTATTCAGATTTCCATTTAATCTTGATTATAGAAATGGATCATGAATGAACTGGAAATACAATTCACTCTTAAAAATTCTTCATTTGGGTCTTTGCTTTGAAGGAAGTCCCTCTGTTCTGTCCCCGTTTTGGGGAAGTACCTGGACTCTTCTAATGAGAAGCTTCTTATTTCTCCTGAGGCTATAATTTATTGACTTAAAAGAGCAGTAGCTTAATTAACAGACAAAATGAAGCCTATTGCATAATTAACTAGACATTTACCTAAAATCAATAATCTAATTGCCACACCTACATAGGGGATAATGTTCTTCCTATTGAAAGCAATTCATTTGTAGCTACATGTTAACAGGGTGATTGGTGGTTTAAGAGACTAACCCGATCTGTAAAGTGATAATTCATTGAACAATCAATTAATCTTTTTAGTACTACAAATATAAACAAGCAAGGAAGAACGACAGTGGGTCTGCTTATGAAAGGTCAAGTTTAACAGACTCCCATACTGAGTTCTTTCTCAATCAGCAAGAAGATGTGTAGGCAATGAATAAAAATTTTATTTTAACACTATCCCCTGGACATTGAACTTTCATGGGGAGCTAATAACATGCAAAATATTTGTAAATATGTAAAATAGTTTAGACTGGTATCCTGTCTTTATAATGGATTCCTACTCTAAATTGTGTTTACCTTTTGACAGATACCCATCAGCCTGTCCCAAATGGTTGCTTGGACTCAATGTCTTTACAAACTTCATAAAATGGGTGTATATATGCTGAAGGGCAAATAGAGAGGTGATTATGGAAAAACACAGTATGCCAAGCTGATTCCATGAAAATAAATTTCTAGGTTTTAGACCAGGGCTTTTAACTTGGGGTTCTAAACGCAGTCATTCTTCATTTGGGCTTCTAGAGCAACGGGACTATCCCCTGCATCGGCAGGCGGACTCTCAACCACTGCGCCACCAGGGAAGCCCAAAAGTTGCATTTTTATTTTCACTGATTTCTAACTGAAAGGTAGCATTCCCTTTTACTATGAATGTAGCTAAAACATCATGACAGCACTAACAATACCTGTGAATTGTCACCAAGAGATATCACAGATATGTTCCTACTATATTACGTGTGTCACAGATAACTCACAATATCATGTATGCTCAATACTTCTTTGTGTTTTTTTTTTTTTTAATAAATAAGTGGGGTTTTCTTTAACTTTTTTTTTTTTTTTTTTAATTTGGCTGCTGCCGGCTTGCAGGATCTTAGTTCCCCTACCAGGAATTGAATCCCAGACCTCAGCAAGTGAAAGAGAGGAGTGCTAACCACTGGACCACCAGGGAATTCTCACTCAATACATCTTTGAACGATGGTAGATGGTAGGTATGAGACCTGTCACTAGATCTCATCATTTACTATCTAACAAAGAAGCATGTATATTATGGTATGATGAGTTTGTCTTTTTAACATTTTAATGATTGTTTTTTAAAATGCATTTTGTATCCTTTTTTAAGATCACTTTTTTCTGACAGGTTCACAGGCTTCATCAACCTCCCAAAAGAATCCATGGGCAGATTTTTTAGAAAGACCCCTGCATGGTGCCGACCCTCCCCATATAGTGCACAAGGCAGATATGTTCATGGATCAGGGACCATTTCCCTGAGTGCGGGCTCAGACTCAGAATCCTTCTTATCCAAGCACTATCACTAACTATAAACACAACTATTACCCACTGATGGTTCCTCTAAGTCTTTCATTCCCATGGGAACCATCTGAGGTAAAATTTTCTGCAGTGTTTGTAACAACAGCTATCATTTATTGAGTACCAGGTACTTTACATATTATCTCACCTAGACTCACCACAATCCCATGAAGTGGGTGTTATCATTGAATAGATGCGAAAAGTAGCTTAGAAGGTAACAGAGCCAGTTTTCTAAAATCTCTGCTTCTTCCAGTATCCTAACACCAACAAATGAATTTTTTTGAGAGAAGTAATAAGGTCATATATGTTCATAGACCTGTATTTTAGCCAATAGATAATGACATAAAGTATATGTTTTATCATTATCATAATATGTGGCTCTTACCAGTCAAACCTCCACGTGGCTTTGTATGATAGCTACCTGATGCTTTATTGTTGTTATTTAAAACAAAAAACAGATGATTAAGAGAGAAATCCAAAGCAATAAGAGTGAAAGGAATGTTCTAGTCAGAAGACGTTGGCATGTCTTGAGTCCCTCTCTTTAGGTAGAGCTTTTGTGCTTGGTACTGAGGTGTCAAGGAATTGAATAAAAGTATTCCTGCCTTCAACAGGCTAATGGATGAAGGAGAGACTGCCAAAAACTATCCAAAATAAAAGGTAAAATGATAATTAGAGCTGAGGTTTATGGAGTATCACCATATGTTAAATACTTTTCTAAGAGATTTATATGTACTAAACCATTTAATTCTCAAAATAATTTCAAGAGCTAAGCACTACTCTTATTTTCCCCCTTGTACACATGAGGAAACTTAGGCAAAGAGAGGTTAAGTTAGTTGCCTAAGGACACACAGCATATTGTGGCCAAGCTGGGATTCTGACAAGGGGTCATGCTCTAAACCCCTGCCATTCATAATGAACCAAATGTTCTTAGTGCGGTGGCACCAATAATGAAGGAAGAATGGATTCTGATTGAAAAACCAATGATCGTTTTCTCAACCTGTGTGTTATATACGCTTGAACACTTATTTGACTTATTTGACTCAGTAGATATCCCCCGAGTCTCTACTATGGTGGTATTAGCTGCATCTGAATGATGCATCATTTCTGCTGTTACAGAGATTTTTAACCATTTCCTATCTGACCTGTGGAAGCAAAGAGCTGATTAGGGGGATCAAAGGGCAATTTACATTTTGTGTAAATGTTAAAAATTCCCATGAACATTTTCCATTGAAAATGTGGCCAAAGTAATTTTAAATAAGGAGATTATTGCTCAGGAGGAAAAATCCCAATGACTTTGGGAGGCAGTTAAATATGTTCACAGTGGGGGTCTCCTCCCACATTCATTGATTTTTTTACATAAGTTTTTGAAATTTTAGAGACAGATTTATAATAAGGATAGAGCACTGCTTAAATGATTTATTTATTTATTCACATTTTTAGGATTTTTATGTTATGTTGTTGTACTTGGAGGTAAGAGAAAACTTAAGTCCAAAATAATGCTTTCATTGATTCCCAGTAAGAGTTTCCTTTCTTTCTTTCTTTCTTTCTTTCTTTCTTTTTTTTTTCCTTGAGAACTCATTTCTCTACTCAACCAGGGAGAGTTTATTTTTTATTATTTAATTTTTAACTTTTTTTATGCTTGCTCCTAATATAATTTAAAGCATTTAAATCATTTTGGCCATTGGAATGCCTTTTTAAGAGGCATGTCCTTCATTTTTCCATTGGGTTTCTGAAGTCATCTATTTTGACTACATTGCTGCTGTTATCCAATTTATGATTTTTCTTCTTTTAAGAGTGTACTCAATAGAATGCCCTACTAATGGTAAAAAACTAATTTTCTACCTTGGAGTTGGTTAACATCTCAGATGGGTCCTTCAGGAGTCTATATTCGGGGTATATATCAGACTAAGAATTTTCACAATATATTTCAAGTGTTGGAATAGAATAGAATTTACTCATGTCTAAATAGGTATCTATTTCTGGACTACAGTGGAATGTGAGACCCTCCAAATTTTCAGTGCTAAAATTGTAACAGAGAGGTCAGGCAAAGACCTGGTAAGGATAGGAGCCATGGGCAGGTGTGGCCAAGTGAAGCCAGAACAAATACCAGATTAGTCTGAAATTAGAGTTTAGAAGAATTGATGAGATTAAGCAAGACAAGAGAAACTATAATTTGTACACTGGAGGCCCAAGCAAATTTGTCTAGTCAGGATTCAGGAATAATGAAGCCTCTTTTCAAAATCCACAGACCAGCCCATGGGAATGTTCCCTTGATGGATATTGAAATCTTTGTATTAAAAACTCCCCCTACTTTCTTTACTTTGAATTCTCCTTAACTTATCAGGGCTCCCCACATCTTTGCTGGAAAAAACTCTGCAATTTCCTTTGACTCCTTGAAAGTAGACAAAAGGTAGGTTCCTGACGTCAGAGAAGCTGGAGTGGGAAAGTTCCAGGAGGTGAAAAAGCAGCCCACACAGGTGGACCTTATTGCTTTTTTATCTATAAAGGGACTAGTTACCATTGAGATTTCTTTTAAAATAGAATTTTTACTTCACCCCTCAAACTTCCCTTGATAGTTTGTTTCTAATAGTTTGCCCATTATCAATTCTGGCCTTGCCTTTTCTAGAGGACCATTGTCTTAATGTATTTAACCCTTTCTAGGTTTTGCTTCCTCTTCTCTGTGTCTTACTTTTATTCCATTGGACTTTAACCAGCCATACACAAACATCCTAGCTAATCTTTCCAAATTAGCACAGCACCAGCTCTGGAGGCTCTCATTAGATGTGTAGCTGAGATTTATCAGATCTCATTTGCCTAATATGGAGCCTAACTTTGGGCACCTGGCCCTTGCAGTAGGGGGTAAGGGAGAATAGGAATGGGTCTTTTGTCACTGCTATGCAGACTCACTAATTTGCTCCACCTAATAAAATTACAAATGAATACAGCTTTATTCACATTGCCTTTATAGGTTATAATAACCTTGATACCCCATAACCTCCTGCTAGCTGAATTAATCAGATCATATTAATATTTCTTCTTACTTTCTTTTAACTGGTTCTTCTCTTAATTAAAGGGGCCAAAGACGTAAACAGGGTAGGTGACTAGAAACATAACGTCAAGTTATAAACAAGGCTCATTAAAAAGATGGATGTTCAGGCAGACGGCAAAAATTGCTTACTGCGCAAGTGTACATTTTGTAATTTCCTGACGACTAAAAGAACTAATGCCAAATCCCAACCCCTCCCTTTTTCACATGTATAAAAGATGATAATTTTTGAATGCTGGGGTGGGAATGGCAAAACCAAGGAACCTATTCATCAACTAGAATAAGGTTTTTCACATTACGACTCTGCTCCTTTCCAACGAGCTTCCAAATGTGAAATATATTTGAAAGTGGAGGAAAGAAAAAAAAAACAATAAAAACCAGGAAATGATTTAAGAAGAAAAAAAAGATGAGGAACTTTAAAAAGAGAACATTAAATATATTAAACCACAGGTAAATTTGAAAGAGAAAATGAGGGATTTCTTAAAAGACTGATAAATCTTCTGAACTTGCATATATTCAAGGATGCCTAGGGCCTGTACACATGGATTTGTTTGCACATAGAGGTCAATGGAGAGCTTAATCTTTATGCGTGAGAACAATAATTGTCGAAGTGGACAGTCCACGGTATCAAGCTTACACAAAGTTATAAGTACAAAAATCCAGTAGATCTGGAAATGATATGATTTAGGAAATTTAATTCAGGTGTATTTTCCATTGTTGTAAATACTTTGTACCCATGTGTACATTGAAATGATGGTGCACCTATACAGTGATAAACAAATAGGTTCAGATAGATGGAATGATTTTTTTATATTATACATGTATTAGGTAAAATTTATATGTTATTTATTATGTATTTATAATATATAAATATTTATATGTATAATACATTTTTTTATTGGTATGCTCACACACATATAGATGCTCATTCAGTTCTGGACCTTATTTTTGAAACTTTTGCTCATATTTACTTCACCGAGCAAGAAAGCACCAGCCTTTTTATTCTCACAGCAATTACAGCAAAGCCAAAGCCTCCGATTTCCTGTCCTTCCATCTCCCTTCTCAACAAGAGAAAGTCATTCTGACAGGATGATGCACAGCACGGCCAGGCAAGACCTCGCTCCTTCATGAATAAATTAGAGATGAAAGTTTAACTGATCCCCTTGCATTTTTATGGAGGGACCTCATCCTAATTTACCTAAATGCTTTGAGTAGAAGGAAAGAAAATGTAAGAGGCTAAGGTGGAAAGGTTAAAATCCGTGTTTAAATGGAGGGGTTTTTTTCAACACATCACAACACACAGATGCCTGCAACTGTACTGATGTTTCCTTACAGTCCTCAAATGTTTAAGGGAGAAACCAAAGAAAGGAAGAATTTTTTTTTTTCCCCTGCCACTATTGCTTTTTATATGAGCTGCTGCAGGTGTGACCAATAATTCTTAGTTCAAGAAATTCTGCACAGATAGGTTATATATATATATATAAAACACAGGACTGGAGACTCTGAACAATCTGTATTTAAGATATTATTTTTCTCAATGGAGCTCAAACTGTGTGCAAATGGCATTTTTTTTTCAAGCACTTCTAGGATATGCTTCAGTGAGTGACCTATTTCAGTATGTTCCCCACCAATGCATTTTTAGTACTAGGCAGGTGTGCCTGGAGATGGGGGGGTATGGTTGAAATACTAGGTTTTCCCATATAGGAGCAGACCAGTGGGCTAATGGTTTTGGAATCCTGCCTTTAGCAATGGCCATTACCTGATGCTTCAGAAGCCAGGAATGAATTTGCATGACCCCAACCCTTAAGATGTCCCCTGTGGAAAAATAGGAAATTGGCAAGTAGAATCATTTCACGGAGGTGCTGAAGTTGTCATTCCTAGACATTTTTGGCTTCAGCTCTGTGTTTGGTGAGTTCACCTACAAATGTCATATGAACTGTTCCTGTTTGCAATTGACCATTTTATAGGGAGAAGAGCCCTATACTCATTCTTAGTCTACCTTGACGTTGGCTCTTGAAAACATTGCTAAATACCATGTCCTGATAATATTGGGGTTGAATGTGCAAACTTGTCAGGCATGATTGAACCAGTGAGGAATAATACTTTTAAAGAAGGGTCAATAAAGGAAATTAAATCATTTCAATCACTGTTTTTTAATGGCAGTTTAATATTCACTTGTAAAACGGCAGAGGAAAAATGGAGGCAAGTCTATTCATTTTGTAATTCCGCTATTCTCTTAAAACTTAACCAAATATTCTGAAGGTTTAAATATGTGTTTTGTTTTAAATTATGTTTTCCTAGTATAAAATCATTTTGACATCTCACTGCACTTTGTCCTAATAAGGAAAACTCTAGTCTGTGGCACACCACATAAACATTTTTATAGAAAGCCTTTTGATTTTACTTGAGTTTTTCGTAATTGTCATATCCGTTTCAAAAATAAATAAACCTCAAGGATAAAATATACTATTTTTATCCCAGTGACTCAATTTTAGTAACAATTCTAATTTAGTATTAACTAAAAGCTCTCTGTGTGACTGGAGAGTCTTATTTCACATTGTGTTTTTTGCTAATATGACTAAAGTTTCTGAAATATTTACCACAATCCACCATTAAAATTTCTGACAACATCTTAATTAGCTTTTAGGTGCATCCAATATGATTTCTACTAAACCGAAGACAACATTTTCAAAGAGTCCCACAGACTAGCTGTGTATATTTTTTTAATGTTAAAACTGTTTTTTTCCCCTCTTCTTTTGATCATCTTTCTGAAATGGATTGTCTCTCTTTCCCTCTCACCATTTGTCATTAGAGGAGTGTAATTTCAAGACCCTTTTATTCTACTTGCAACTTCCTCTAAACAAAAGGACACAATGAATAAACACAGGAGATAAGACAGTTTCTCTCTCCTCCCCGCCCACTCCCTTCCCTTGAATCTCTTGAGCTGCCAGAACCACTTTAGTCCTTCAAATATTGTCCTGAATTAGTATCCACGCTGATATAGGAGGCAAGAGTGTATGATAATAATAAACACCAAATGGGGACTTAACTGTAATATGTGTATTGATATATATTTTTTCTAGTACTTTTGGCAAAGCTATCTTGCTGACTATACTGATGAAGGTTGCAAGTGATTGTACGCGTTTCTGCGAAAGATAAATGACCTTCCTTCCCAAGGACGCTTGGCCAGGCCTTAAAAGTGAGTGTGTGTGTGTGTGTGTGTGTGTGTGTGTGTGTGTGTGTGTGTGTGTGTAACTGTTTTTTTGAAGGCCTGACAAGGCATCTTGATCATTTCCTCATTTTGAGTCCTACCCACAGCCTCGCACACGGCCCCCCTCTCTGAAATGTTATTATTCTGTCGTGAGGCCTTCTTCGGCCAGGATGTTACTTCATTTCCACGTTTTGTCTCAGCCTGAATGTGAATGATGCTCTTTCAGCAATATACAGCCGCTTAAACTCCCTGCTGCTGGCTTACATAAATATACAACACCCGTCTCGCCCTATAACTCACTTTAAGCCTGGAAAAATAGTGACTTCCTTTATTGGTCAGATTCTCTCACAATTCCCAACAGCTGTATGTTCTCACCTCTGAGGATCCTTATCTTCAAGTTTCCATTTGTCTCAGCACTATTCCAGTGGATTGCCAATAAAAATGATTCCCATTTTTATAACCCTTGAGAACACAGGAGCTGGCTTTCCAGAGAAACTGATTTCCCCCCCACAAATAAAAAAAAAACCTTTCTAAGACTTACCAACAAAGGGTGTTTTTGTTTTTTTTTTTTTGTCTTAGGAGAGATGGCCTTAAAATTGAGTGAGTTGGGGGATTCAGGAAAATGTGAAGTGTGGTCTTGAAACACATTAATTATATTCAAGAAAATCTCTGTTTATTTTCTTCCTCGAGAGAACAAGTTGGGAGATATGGCATGTAATCATTAAAATAACACATGTTCAGAGGTGTATTTAATACCCATAGATGTAAGAGACTATACAGAAAAGGAATATCACATTCATATTACATCTGTTACTTTATCTTCATTAAGAAATTTAATTACTTCCCTATGCCTCTAAATTGAGAGTGATTTTAAAATGGGTGGGTTCTTTGAACTTATTTATTAAAGTAGATGTTGTAGGAAAGAAAAGAAAAGTGCTTTTGAAATTGAAATTGTTATGCAGTTGAATGATAATACAACCGCTGAAGGCACTTAATTTAGTTCCAGGCTCCAGTGAGTCATGGACTTGAGCAAGAGCTCTGATGCTTACTGATGTGGAATTTGGGACAACTTAATACCTGTCTCTGAACCTCAGTTGCTACATCTGTCAAATGGGGGCTTAATCCCTCCCTCTCATGATGTTTGAGAATGAAGAAAGAAGAGTTGCACTAACCAGTAAAATCCAAAGTGCTCTACAAATGGAAGATCTTATATTATTTTGTTCCCTCTGTAATAAAGTTATGGTTACGATAGGCAGTTTTTAAATAAAAGTATTCTGGAAGAGTAGGGGCATGAGATGAAGAGCATGAGTAGTGTGGGTAGGTGTATTTGTGTCACAAAACCATGTACTAAATGGAAGGGCAAGAATATTAAATACTAACGTGTCAAAGCTACACTTAAAAAAATGTGCATTTAAGGAACAGGGAAATTACCAGATTAAAGTGAGTGATATCCTTCTCTTTTATGACCTCGCAAGTCTCCATAGGAGGAAAGAAGACGGTTGCAGACATACAGTGTGTGTTAGCAGATAGAACTGCACAGGAGTTTCATGCCCAGTGGAAACTGACAATTGTTACTGTCTTAAGCAAAACTCTGACTTTGGGAATGATTATTTTGGAAAGTCACCTAGCTGTGTTCAACACATTAAACCTGCCCCCAAGACAGCTCCCAAATTAACTCAAATTATCCTTTCAGCATTTATGTTCAATACAACCAAGAAACGTGCAGGATCTTCCTTCCTACTCTCTCACCTTGAACGTATGTGCAAAAGGTGCTTTTTATAAATTCTCCTTGACACTCTCAAATCAGACCCAAATCTCCAAAACTGTCTCTCTGAATGCAAGGTGCTTGTAATCTTATAGCCCATATCATTGAAGGCAGCCTGGTCTTCTTTCTCCCTTTACCTCAAACAGCTGTGGGTAGAACTTAACATTTTCTTAGGGTCAAATGTTCCCTTGTCAGTGGGGAAATTTTTCTGCTCTAAATGAAATGTTGCAAAATACATTTCCCCCCCACAAAGCTCTGGACTCAGAGCTGTTTTATTTATCTGACCGTTCTGAGGACTGTAAAACATGCTGTTTCACATTGTAACATAAGCTCTTTTTTAAAGTGTGCCCTGAGTATTTGCAATTATTATCAGGCCCAGATGTATCCTAGTGTCAGCTTGAAGCTCTGCTAGTTGGCTCAGATATATAGAACGTAATTAGCTCAAAGGCCTCTGTGCTAAGTTTGCGGTAAAATCATGGCCTGAGTATAACCATTTGCTTCTCTCCTCTCCTCTTCCGCACCTCACCTCCCCCCAATCCAAAATATGGTGACAAAAGTTAGAATCTCTTGTTCCTGATGCTGAAGCTGTTCAGAGAAGTGAAAATGCATGTTTTGATTGAGATTTTTGAATGAGGGAGAACCAATGGCCAAAGTTAGGTAGAGGAAAGAAGAAAGATGAATAAAACCTAGAACTGGAAATAGATGGGTTTAGAGGATCTCCAACAGAAAATGTGTGAAGACTGCGTGCTTGAAATCCCAAATCATATTATTTTGCTGTCTTCTCCATTTGATTTTCTCCTTCTAGAGCTTCAACTTTAAAAAGATAGGTCCAAAAAGGGACATTTACCTTTTATAGATAACATTTCCCAGACAGTGCTCCATCCTGTGGCTATTTCCAGAGAAAAATTCCTAGATACCATAAAGAAAGCAAATCTGGTAAAATGCAACTGAGGAGGGGCATGGACTAACCAGAGCTAAATTCTTCAGAAAACTGATCAGTATATTTGTTTCAGAAAAAAAGGGCAAAACCAAACAAAAGTAGGTGAATCAGTTACCCGATGAAGTCCACATTGGTGAAGGCAGCATAATTCCTTCCTGACCCTTGCAGGAAATCAGTTTATGCCCTGAAGCATGAAATTTGATTGTAATTATTTTAGCTTGCTCGGCTACATATGTTATTGATGATCTTTCCTAAAAATCACCAGGCTTTTAGAAATCCTGCCACAGTACTTGACTCAATGACCTGTAAGGTATACATAATAGAAAATAAACCATGCAGGGTTTTGCTATTGATTGTTCCATAGAACACTCTTCCTAAACAGCAAAGCACCCATGTTATTCAACAGTGGTGTATAAAACAAGATTGTATTTACAAATGTCTAAATATTTATAAAATGTGCAAATTCCATATGTGTTAACCAACTGCCTGGAAATTTTAAGTGTCTTGGAAGATCAAAGTTCAAGTTCAAGTGTACATTTTGCCCTTAGCTTATAAAAAGATGTTTTTATTTTATTTTATTTTTTTGCAAGTTCACTGAAGTGATGAATTGAGATAATTACCTCAGTGTTATAGGTTTCCAAGCCTATTGTTGAGAATACACCTTGAGGTGAAGATCCCAGCTAGTCAATATGGACTTAGCATAGTTTTAAAATAACTTTCCAATCCTTACTTTGCTTTCCTGCTCTATAAATGAGTAAAAATACTAGATATGTAAATAAAGAATAAAGCATTCAGATAAGCCAGGTAATACAAAATTAGAACTTCCTAGTGGTGGTCCCTGAAGCTCAATATGGAGGTTTGTAGTATTTATGGGTCTGGTGGCAGAGCTAGTCTCCTTTCCTAGTCATGGCTTATCTTAAGAAAATCAAAGATTTGTCTTGGTAGGCAGAGAAAGTTCTTTTTCATAATACAGGAAATGCATGACAGCATATATACATTTTCTGTTATTTTGCTCTTTGGAGAATGTTGCCTTCTGTTCTGAGCAAGAAAAGCTAATTGAGAGAATTAAATCTTGACTACAACTTGAATTTCCACTCAAATCCCCTGCTAGTCAAGTTTTGTTTGTTTGCGTTACGCGGGCCTCTCACTGCTGTGGCCTCTCCCGTTGCGGAGCACAGGCTCCGGACGCGCAGGCTCAGTGGCCATGGCTCACGGGCTTGGCCGCTCCGCGGCATGTGGGATCCTCCCGGACCGGGGCACGAACCCACGTCCCCCGCATCAGCAGGCAGACCCTCAACCACTGCGCCACCAGGGAAGCCCTAGATCAAGTTTTATGCAGGATTTGGAATGGCTTCGTGTACATGTCTCTTTCTCGTTATTCTCTGTCTCCAAAAATGTAATGCAAACCTACTACATGGTGTGTGAACAAACATTTTAAAAAGTAATAATGTAGTGAATTCTTGATGATCCCGTAATAAGTATGAAGGGGAGCAGTGAAAGGAGTGCTCCGAGGGAACGCCCAGAGGAACAGGACCCCGGACTGTGGCTGGGGCGGGGGAGAGGAAGAGTTCTCAGGAAGGGACACGGAATGAGATTTGAAGCTCCAATAGGAACTGCGAAGTCACATGGGAGGTAAAACACATTTCACACAGAAGAAATATTTCTCTTTCTCAGTGAAAGGCACTTGAGTTTGCTTGGAGGTCTGAACTCTTCATTCAGAGGAAAAGTCAGCCTCAGCACATTCAGGACATGTGTGTACAGGTATGTACAAGACACATGCTCTGTGAGTTGTCACAGGGACACTCAATCTCTGAGCATTTCTGTGATTCTTTCTGATTCCACTGTGATTTTTTTTTTTTTCCAGATTCCATTTCCATAGGCCCTGATTTGGCTCTGATGAGAGATTAGAAAACCTCTCCTGCAAGGGCTATGATACCCCAAAGGTACAGCTCAAACCTTTGGTAATTCAATATAAAGGGTATAAACCAGGGTAATTTCAATATAAAGAGGTAGAAGAAGCATTTTAGAAGATATCATTCTATTCAGAGAAGAGGATGAAAAAGAAGTGGCAGATAATATAGGAAAAAAGGGAGTCTCTTTTTTTCTAAAGATGTTTCCTATATTGTTAATAAAAGAAATAGGCATCCAGATACTTAAATGAATGACAGCAGGTAAATAATGGAGAGAAAATGGGAGAAAGCACAAATGTCTTTGTACATGAAGATGCGCTTCCTTCCCTCCCCCATCATTCCCACCTGGTTAGATTTTGCAAGCTCTCACACCTCCTCCTATGAGATAATTTTCCCCTGCAGCCTTAGTTCTGCAAAGTCAACATGGCTTATGAAAATCAAGTTGAATTCTGTATATTTAATATATCATCTCTAAGGATAATCGTTTTGGAATCTGAACTTGTTTCTGTTATCTAGCTCCGCTTGACAATGATTTATGAACCAGAAAACAAGACAGCTTCATTTTCATAAAGCAAACGGAACCTTCTGGGCCAGGAAGAGCCGGGAAACTTGTTTTGACTAGTAAAGTGAAACAAACATGACATAAAAGTCAATACAACCTCACCATTGGGCTCTCATTTTACAGAATCACTTTTTCCCCCAATCCAGCAGGATGACAGTTGAAATGGTGCATTATCCAATAGCAATTTTTATCTTACTAATTACCAGCCTGGTGTGATCACGAAGGGTGCTGAAAAATGGAAATATGCATGTGACAATCATCTCCTAGAGATGTCAGTCTCACTCAGGCAGTGGGAGATTAAAAA
Organism: Neophocaena asiaeorientalis asiaeorientalis; assembly: GCF_003031525.2. Classification (NCBI taxonomy): domain Eukaryota; kingdom Metazoa; phylum Chordata; class Mammalia; order Artiodactyla; family Phocoenidae; genus Neophocaena; species Neophocaena asiaeorientalis. Next base: position 2,809,286 of record NW_020175435.1, on the reverse strand, counting down.
ATGTTTTAAAGGAAATATTTTACAGTTTCTATTAAAAACTCTTTGATGCCTTTAACTTAAAAAGATGTCAATATTATTTGCCTGATGTGGGCATAATTTATCTATAGTAAATTTTACTCATAATGAGAATTTGCAAAATAATTTAATGATGGACACAAACTATACTAAACATTGTGTAGACATTTTCTCATATACATACATACATAACATGAACAACATTGGAGTAATAATCTTGCCCATTCATATGGGATGGAGGGCAATTTATCAGAATGGTAGAGAGGACGAACCACCCACAGTTCAAACCTGAGCATAGCCACTTATTTTGGCCAAGTCTTTATATTTCCTGCGCATCAGTCTTCTCCTCTGTAAGAAGGGGATAATTAATGTAGTATGAACCTTATAGAGTTATTGAGTGAGGATAAAAGGAGATATTATGCTCTGTGTGCCCTTCATTGTTCTCTGTGAGTTGTTCAGCAAACATTATGGAGTGTCTGTCACCTCCTTCTATTTCCTGTTGGACAATAAGACAAAGGTAAAAACTACTCAAACAGTATTTACAATTTTAACATGTGAGAGTATGATTTATCTAAATCTCCTAAAATTATACAACAATGGTGACTTTCAAATTACATCATGAACACATCTGGGGGAAATGGGATGATAGTGGCTAAAGTGTCTGATTTAGTCTTTGAAAATTGTCTTAAAAAGAGACAGGAACATAAAAAACAATGGACATTTTAATGGACTGCACTTGGCTAACTTCAACGTCTGAATAATTGATTTAAAATCATAATCCTCAGGCATATTGTTAACTATTAAACGTATATGGAGAGTATTATACAGAACACATGAGATCTCATATAACTCTCGTGTATATTAAATAATCTCTGTCTAGCTTTGATTTAAAGCTGATACGCTACAGAAACATATTTCTATTTGTGACATATAATGCACAAGTTAGAGGGGTGCCCATTTTTACCTACACCAAGGACAACTCAATGGTTGTGTCAGAGTCTTTTTTTTAAGTGAAAGCAAGAGAAAGGAACAGAGGTGTCTTTGAAGTCACCTCCAACCTCTCCTCTCCTTTTATTTATCTACTGTTACTATTTTGAGTTCTGAAATTTATATTCAAAAAATGCATAATTTATAAGTGTACATTTTAAATAATTGGTGTTTTTAAAAAACACATTTGTACCTACCTTCCAAGGTTAAGAAATATTACATGACCAGAGCAGCAAGGAGTATCTTTACCCCTCTTTACCCTCTTCCATCATATACCCATTCCTTAGCCCATCTACTTATCATGCCCCTATCCTGAATTTTGTGTTAATAATTCTCTCCTTTTCCTTTAAAGTGTTTTCACCTTCATATGAATCCCTAATCAGTATGAGATTTATTTGATTTTTAATTTTTCTTATGGAAATGGAATCATATGTGTATATCTTTCTCTGTCTTTGTGCTTTCACTCAGCATTAACTTTTGAGGTTCACTGATGGTCATACACATAGCTGTTCATTTATTTTATTCCAGTGTATAGTTTCCATTGTATGAGCATGTCACAATTTATTTTTTAATTCTACCATTGATGAAAATTTGGGTTGTTTCCAGTTTTAGGCTAGTTTGAGTACTGCTAAGCACATTTATAAGAATTTCTGAAGGTATACATCTAGAAGTCAAATAACTATGTTGGAAGGTACACGTATTTCCACATTACCTGATAATGTCAAAATGTTGTCCAAAATGGTTACATCAACGTGTTGTCCATTCAACAGTGAGTTAAACATCCATTCACCAAGTCAAAATAATGAGCATATTCACTGAAAAACAATTCAATGTAGGGACATTGAATCATGAAGGTGACATTTTGATTTTACAATCAGTTGTCTTAAAGTCTTATGAGTATAATAGCATTTAACTAAAATGTTCTTAGCTAATTAACTTAATATTAGTGTTTGCTGTGGAACACTAAAACCTGAGTCAAGGTGCTTGGCCAGGACTCTGTCCAGAACGCTCTGAGCAAATGAAATATCATACAGTCTCTGGGACCTCAAACATGGAGGTGGGGAGATAAATGATAACAGCAGACATACAGAGAGCTGATCAAGGGCCCACCTTTCCCTCATCTGGACCTGGGGAAAAAGAAATATGACAACACTTGTCCAGTGTGTATGTCAAGGAAAGGAGAGCTCAAACAGTAAAATTTGGATTTGCTGTTTCTTGTTTTAGTGATTCAGGAAGACCAACCAGGTGATGCTGAAATTTCCTTTTAGGCCTAAGTATTATAATATTGTCTTTGAACGTCAATACAAAAGTACAGAGAAGTTACAGAGCTGTTTAGACACATGAATGACTGTCCATAAATCCTTAGTCAATGATTTTGACTAATTACTCTGCTGTTTTACACATAAAAACTTAATCAAAAGATATTTTCTCTGATAGGATCAAATGTTGTAAGCTTAGTAAATGTACAGACGTAAATGAGTCTAGTTCTTAATGATTTCTAGCAATAAATAGACTAAATGATTTTATGGCCAGTCATGTGACTGATGGGGAACAGTCACATATCGACAGATATTAAAAACATATTCATATTAATAAGACTGTGTGAGAATAGCATTTTCACAGGACAACTTCTCAAAACATCAAATTAATTGTTTTTCTTTAGACAAAGAGGCATAAAATACTTAAAAAAGGTTGGATTAGGTCCTCATGTGGTGACCAGACCCCACTGAAAAAATACACGATTTAATCATTTCCTTTCTAAGAAAAATCAGCCTTAGTTACTATATAAGTAATCCATCACAGGCAATTATTGTACTGGCTATAAAAATAGACAGAAATATGGGGTTGACCCTGCCCTGTCTTCTTGTTCAGGTGAGTAGAGAGATGGTACAAAGTATAACTTGTCTTCTTCTCACTTAAATTAGGCAAATGCAATGGGAATATAGAATTTAGGGAAGTACTCCTAATAAAAATGAAAAAAACTATATTAACTTGACAAAATTTAACCTAACGAGTCCACTTTGTGAAATATATGTTAGAATATTCGTACAATCAAGGGACATAAAGGCCATAAGTGGAGTTGGAGATAAAAGTCTAAATTCTTTTTGGATTGTTTATTCTCAGAATCATGTTTTTGAATGGTTAAAAGTAAATATTTTAGATGCATGCAAATAATTTGTTAACAAGCATTTTGGATTACCCAGTGGTGCCTATTTGTCAATATGTAGTGCTGTTGCCTAAGAGCATCTGCATATGGTCTTGCTGTAAACGCAGAAGCAATTACATAAGTTAGTAAAGAAAAGCATGGACTAAATTAATCTCAGATCCAACTGTCATGGCTCCTCTCATCTGATACATACTTTTTTTTTCTTGCAAGTAACCCATGTTGATGGCCATGGGCCAATAGAAAACTCAACATAAGGTGGAAGAAATTATAGATTCATTATGCACTCTTCCAACTAATATTTTTTGATTACCTACTAAGTGCTAGGCTCTGAGCTAGGTGCAGTGATTTTGACCAAAAGGAAAGTACTCCACAGATCCCTTCATTTCTTCTTTTTTTTTTTACATTTAAAAAAAATTTTTATTCAAGTATAGTTGATTTACAATGTTGTGTTAATTACTGCTGTACAGCAAAGTGATTAAGTTATACATACATACATATATATATATATATACATTATTTTTAATATTCTTTTCCATTATGGTTTATCATAGGATATTGAGTATAATTCCCTGTGCTATACAGTAGGACCTTGTTGTTTACCCATTCTATTAATAAATGCTTACATCTGCTAACCGCAACCTCCCACTCCATCCCTCCCCAAAACTCCTCCCCTTGGCAGCCACCAGTCTGTTCTCTATGTCGGTGATTCTGTTTCACAGATAGGTTTATTTGTACCATATTTTAGATTCCATGTAGAAGTGATACCGTATGGTATTTGTCTTTTTCTTTTCGATTTACTTCACTCAGTAGATAATCTCTAGTTGCATCCATGTTGCTGCAAATGGCATTATTTTGTTCTTTTTTATGGCTGAGTAATATTCCATTGTATATATCCTTCATTTCTCATTTGAGGTAGTGGTGGTAGAGGGGTAGGGCACACATCCAGTAACTAGTCGACTACACATTTTTGGCAATGTGTAGTAAATTACATGATATCGATACTGCCCACACAAGGCTGATGTTTTGGTCTGAGCTCTGGCACAGAACTGAACTGTGTATTTGACTTTAACCTTCTTTTAAGGCATAGAACAATTTGAGGTCCTACTGGAGATAATAAAACTCCCTTGATATTGCATGTGTATGTGTGTGCCCATCTTTAGTTTTGGTATTGATTTAAGGCTATTGTTGACAGTAATTGGAATTTTATGATAATTTTCCTCATATATGAGGAAATTTACAATGTTAAGAATAAACACGACCCCTATTAAGGTGTATGTCCTGTTTAAACATGAGATCTAAGCCAAGTTTATAATTTTATTACATTCACCAAGTAATACATGTTTATTTTTAAAATTTAAAACATATAAAACTCTTGCAATGTTGAGTCTTTGGGTTTACATTAGCATTGTTGATAGGCATACGTAAGTCAACATCTCATCGCGGAAAGGAAGAAAAAGCCTTACAGGATTTCTGTACTTCAAAATAAATGTGGGTCCTTTGGAAATGCACCATTAGCTACAGAATATATTGTAATTTATGCTAGTTTGCACAAAGGAAGGTATGTATGTACAGAAATTTCAAAGGCAACTAATTTAGGCCTTGCCTACCTGGAACATTCCTCCAGGGTTTTGGTTCTGACCCGTGTCCCTCTTTCCCATGTGTGAATTCCAGAGATCTTTGGGCAAGGAGAGCAGAATGGAAAATCTCTGGGCACATAGCATAGCGGAAGTAAGCAGGCAGCAAGATTACCCTGGAAAGCCATTCATTATATGTTTTCAATATCCTCTAAAAGGGTTGCCCACCCCTAACTACATATTTATACATATTTACTTGATAATCAATAAAGGAAAATGACTACATTATTTTGATTAAAATATCAACTCTACGTGTTACTATAAAATCACATTTAAGAAGCCAGAAGAGGGGAGATAGCAGTTCAGGCTACCCTCCGGCCTATGATATATGATATTTTCAGGCTGCAAGGAGAACAGACACATTAAGAAAATAGTGCTAATGATATTAAAGTACTTTACAAGGCTTGTTACTAAGAGCTGACAAACCTGTCAAGTGTATAATGTAGGAGGCTATCGTAACATTCTCAGAAAACCATACCTCTACCCCATTTCACTGCAATCTCCTAATAATGGAGCTGCTATAAATTCTAGCCAGCAATGGGACAGCCATGGCTTCTCACCCCAATGTGAGGACATGATAAATATAAAAGAAAATGGCTGTCAGTTTTGGCGCCCAAACCTTATTACAAAGTCTTAATCTTACTGGCCTCAGCACCTTTTATCACCGCCTTGTTATGAGCTGATGGCTTTTTTATTTGCTGGGAGATGGAGGATGTGTCATTTGATGTCCTTTTATGTAGCCACTGCTCTGTCCTCTCATGAAAAAAAAAATTTTATATGTTTATTACAGTAACCGATTAAACGCAAGACTCAGGCTGCTGGCTCAGGTACTGTGGGCTTAGGATTTAAGAGAGTCTGGATTTAAATACATCATCATGAGTATTTATGTGAATGGGACTCAAATAGGAAATTAATTTTTCTCAGCACTGGAGAGAGTGCATTGCAATATTCATGCTTGTTTATTCTTGCTATTATTGTTATTGGGATTGGCCATTTTTGGTTCCAAGGTCATCCGGAAATCCCAGCTCTCGCTTTTCTTCTTTCTTTAAACATCTAGGTCCGAGGAAGGAGGCCTTGTAAACACAGTCCAGCTCAAACTCGGCTCGCGTTCAATCAGCTTGATCCTTAAGATGAGATAAATTGCAGTGATCTAAATATTAGTCTAAAAATCTCACAGCTCACTTCCCATCTCCTTCATTTATGGCAAATGAGAGTCTGAACTTCACTGGAGACACTGACCCTGCCAGAACATCTTTCCACCGGAAGTGCTGCCAAGTGCCGGCATCAGGTACTTAACGAAACCTGACATTGATGGGCTGGTCTCAAGCTGTGGCCGGAGACTCCATCACTAGATCTTATCTTCAATTGTGTCCATAAAATGCGATGGCCCAAGTGTCTAAACACAAAGAGCCTTATCCTGTCTGTTGTGCCTGCCAGCTGAAAATCAGCCCCTCCCCTCCCCCGCTCCCAGTGGGGAAATTAGCAATTTCATTCAAGGGAGGGGCTTTCATGGCATGGTCCGCAGGCTTTGGAGCTAGTGCTCACCATACGTTTCTTTTCTCCCAAAGCGTTTGCATCCCAGCGTCAAAGGCCAAAGGTCCTCAGAGATTTATTTCTCTCTATCTTGTAGGAAATTGCCAAGTTGGTTGTTCTAGTTACTTAGCCCTCATATCTCCTAGCTATGAGACAGAGTCTATAGGAAGCTGGCAAAACTGGTTTAAAAATCAACATTGTTTGTTTATTTGTTGTATGACTGAGACTTCCTTTAACTTCATCCTACCAAATAACTGATCTCACTAAGTTTTTGACTTATGAGCTATTCATTTTATGAAAGGGCAGAATTAGCTAGTAAGTAAGCATTACAATGGTACAAGTCACATTCTCTCCTTTGTTTATGATATCTTGAGAAATTGCCTGAGTTATGCAGGAACCTGAGTTATGCAGAATTTTATTCTGTGGTCTAGTTTTGGCCCATGAGAAGGGATGGAAAAGACCTTATGTTCTTTTCTTTGAAAATGAAAGCATTTGAGTGCTTTCATTTCCTGAATGCACCTTACATGGGAGATTAAAATCTCCTTGAGTATTTTTAGAACCTTGACTTTTTCACTTGGAATTCTCTGTTTAAGGAGCGGTTATGCTTAAAATGCAGCTTTGGCATGAGTGGGCACCCAAACGGCCCCTCCTGTGATTGTTCCTGAAATAAGCTGTTTATGATTTGCCACTCTACCAGGAAAAAGCTGATGAAAAACCGAATGCATAGGAAAAGGCAAATTGCATGTCTAGAAATTTAATTAAAAAGGAAATAACCCTCCCTGTATAAAGGTTGGCAGTCCCCTGCACAATCCTCTTCATACTTCTCCTCTTCCCTCCTCAATCCAAGTACAAGAATTCCTTACCAGTGAGATTCACACATGCATATTAATGAGAAAAAGCAGTCTGTTGCAAGTAACTCAGAGGTTCTTGGCCCCTGAGAAGAGGTGAACAGCTTAACTGGTCTATAACTTACAGAATCTCCTCTCATTGACTTTCACTGTGCATCCCTCAACCTGCTCCTGAATCAGTGATGACTCCAAAATCCACACTAATCATCAGAGCATTCCCTCGTGTCTGAATCACATGTTACGATTTACAAAACTTTTGCATGTATATTTTTTTTCATGTCATCCTCACCATCACCTACCTCTAACATGATGAGTAAACATGAATATTCTCCTTTATCAGACAAGTATTCAGTAAACAATGAATAATTTTTTAGCATAAGTTATATCCCAATATTTCATGGGGTGTTTTTGATCCTGAAAAACTTATTTGCTGCTTATCTGAAATTCAAGATTTAACTGGACACGCTGGATTTTTATCTGCTAAATACATAAATTCCAACTGAAAGTCAAAGAAGAACTGGCAAGTTCATACAAGTAATATATATCAGGGTTGTTACTAGATATTATAAGAGTTTCGAACTCTGATTTGTATATACAATATTATTTAATCCTGACAGTGTGAAGTTATTCTCCACATTTTCCAGATAAGGAAACTGAGGTCTCAGGGAAGAAGTAACTTACTAAAGTGGCAGAGTAGGGGTGCAGTTCCAGACCCATGTTTTCAAACACTCCTCTGTTTTCAATTCTCTGCTGCGTTTGGGAGCTGGGATTCTGGCTCTGCCTTGCACAGTCCAGTTTGATTGCACATTTCAGACAACTGCTTTGTGGCTTCCATGCCAGATGTTGCAGTCTCCATAAAGGCACTAGGAGAAAGTCATGCATGGGTGCCCAGTGTGCACTGAGTGTCAGCTCCCCTTAGTAGAAGTGTCTATATGAGATTTTGCACTAAGGGCATCCTTAGTAAACTGCCTTGACCCTATCCTGAGAAAGTCAACATCATCAAGTGAAGTCTGACTTGCACCAAATGAGAAATAAGGCACAGGTAAGGGCTCCTTACTGTATGCCCTTGGTTCAGACTCCTGAGGAGGTCTTGCGGGAAAAAAAGCTGTGGCAGCAGGCTTACTCTGCAGTAGAGTTGGATAAGCCCGAAAGGTCTCTAATAAAACAACTTCATATGTAAAAAACAAATAAAACAAAACAAAAATGCCCCCAAAATGGGGAAAAAGGAAAATGACCTTAAGAAGGTAGAAATTATGTTGCAATTTTTACATCTGTTCAACATCTGCTCTCAAAGGTAGACCTCAGAGCTTTTATTTTTTCCTTCTAAGCTTCAGATCCTGTTCCCTGTAAATTGCCAACAATACACGTATAGGATCTCTGGATACCCAGAGAAGATAGACACATGAATCATACTGTTACTGAGCTATCCTTGTGCTTATTTATCTGTCAGTATGTCATTGAGTGTTTGAAACATCCATTCTGAGGCATAGTTTGGAGGGCTCCAGCATGCTTCCCAACACTTTTATTAATCCATCAATGCATGTTCTTTCTCTACTTTCTATACAGCACCCTTTTTAAAATGTCACTGTCTTGATTAATTTTCTGTTCCCTTTCAGGTTCAGATGACATGTGGAAAACAATTCTCCCTGGAGAACCAACTTCTTATATTCTTGACCACCCCATGGCACCTGAAGTCAATGAAAATTAGATTCACCTCGGAATCTCCACACTCAGAAAGTGTAAGATGCTTTAATTACCCTGTTGTTAGTACTTTGTAATCACATGACTAGCACTATGGTCATGTGTTGGCAAAGTGAGAGGCCATTGAAAACAATGCTAAATGGTATGTTTTATGGCTATTTACAAGAAGAAGGATCACTCTCTTCTCCTTATCCTGGGTGCTTTAGAATTTAAGGCAATTTCTTCTGTGAATATAAAATAAAATTCTACTGTAAATATGCATAGCTAGTGAAACATTTTGAAAATTCTACTAGTTTCCCTCTTCTCCCATCTCCACCCCTCCTAAGGTAACAATTTAGGCTTGAGGCTGGAATCTGGATGCAGGAGAAAATTTCATGAGGGACGTTAATTAAGTCTGACCCTGTAAGGCAAGGGAGTAAAGATGGGAGAGGTCAGAGGGAAAGGAGATCAGTCATAGATATCCTAATTTTCCTTCTTCTAAGTTTAAGCCAAAAAAAGGAAGTTTATATGATGGATTGAGAGGAATATCATAGACAGAGGTCCTTTATCCAACTCAATGGTTGGGACCTGGTAAGAGGTTATTCAGAGCCTTCATACACAGCATCTTGGGGGCTGCCATTTCACAGTAAGCTGGGTGGTAGCAGAGTTAGAGAGATGAAGGGCATAGTTTACTTTTCCTATGCTACCTTCCCATACACCTGGAATGGACCTAATTTAGAGAAACACTCGTGTGCTCCCTGGAAACTAAGTGAGGGATAGTCAGCTTACCATGGGGCATGCTGGGACCTGAGCAATGTCGTGACTCCAAAGTACAAGCCATCAGGTGCACAGCCCAGAAGCAGGGCCGGATGAATTTTGTGATGGCGACTCAGAAGAGCCAGCTACACTGTGAGAGGGGTGACATGAGGCTGACTGGGGAGCACCAGTGGGCCTGACGAGGCTGAATGAGACAGACTGTTAAGTTAGATCAGACAAAGGGTGCAGCCAAGGCATGTACCTTCATGCTGAGGGTCACCTATGCAGGAAGCAGCCCAGAGCAGCAACCTGGTGGGAGAGGCCAGAGATACGCTGAGGACTCAGGGACCTCATCTCTCCTTGAACCCTGAGGACAGAAGAATTGTTCAGACACCAACTCAGAGAAGAGAAAGGAGGATGGGGGTATCTCCAAATGACTGGACATTTTATCTAAAGGAGATTACATTGTCTAAAAAAATTGTTCAAACTATGCTATTAAATTGACATCACCAGATTGTTCTCCAGTGTAGGTCTCTTTCCCCTCCATCAAGCAGAGGATGGAAGACCCATGAGAAAAATCAAATAAATTAATATAAAAATAAAATAAGTATATGAACTTTCATAAGGGGGTATTTTGTGAGAAACTAGGTGATCCTGTTACACATGTTTATGTGATACCTAAATGTGCATTTCGAAGATCTCAATGCTTAATAAGCCAAGAGTTGAGCTCCTCAAGGAACACTGGAGAGGGGTGGGCTTGGAGAAGACCAGGAGCCTCATACATAGTTTTCTATTCTTTAAAAAAATGTTACAATCATGTGTAGGAGATATCTTCCTCAAAGGTGCTCTGAGCTGTGTAATGGTCTCATTCCTTCTGGAACTGTGCTTGATGGAAACCTCTCCCATATAAACATTTGGCCCCATGCTTCTCAAGACTTCTTAAGTGACAAATTGCAAGCTACAGAATACCCCAGTTGAAACTAGCATACAAGAAACGAGAGTATATTGTCTCACAGAACACAATTCTGGGGAGAGGAGAGTTGAGGAGGATATCTTCATCCTTTATCTCTGTTCTCAGTTTATTCTTGCAAACGAGCTTTCTCATAGGGTCCCTTGGCAGTTCCAGATTCACATCTCCCCAACTTTGTACTTTACTCACTGGCTATACCTTAAAAATTCCTGGGAAAAATATCTTTTTTGGCCCAGCTTCGTTTACATAAACACCCTTGGATTAGTTTCCTATTGCTGCTATAACAAATTACCACAAACTTAGTGGCTTAAGTAATACAAAATTACTACCTTGTAGTTCTGGAGGTCAGAAGTCTGAAATGGGCCTTTTTTGAGCCAAATTCAACCTGTTGGCAAAGTTGAATTCCCTTCTGGAAGTTCTAGAGGAAAATTCTTTTTTGTTGTTGTTGTTGCTGTTTTCAGCTTCTAGAGACGACTGGCATTCCTTTGTTCATATTCCTTCCCGAAGCCAGCAACGGTGAGTTGCGTTCTCATATCATATCTCACTGACCTTCTCTTCTGCCTCTCTCTTCCCCTTTTAAGTACCCTTGTGATTGCACTGTGTCCACCCAGATAATCCAGGGTATTCTTTCTACTTTGAGGTCAGCTGGTTAGCAACCTTAATTCCAACTGGCTCCTTAGTCCCCCTTTGCCATGTAACATAATATATGCACAGATTCTGAGAATCAAGATGTGAACATCTTGGGAAGGCATGGTTCTGCCTACAACAACCCTCTTGAACCAATTGTTTTGGCAAAAGAAGTGAGATGCTCTGATTTACCCAGTGTGGATCAGAATTTTACCTTTTTGGTCAGGAGAGCAGTTTGACTGGAAACACCTTCTGGAACCACATGATCAGGGCAGGGCAACATCTGTCTCTACAAAGAAGATGATTCTTTAAAGGAAGAGGGAGGAAAGAGTGACTTTATAGACAACAATACCTGTCTTATATTCATATTTCCTGATATTTCACTCTTCATACAATTGCAAATCACATTGAAGAACTGATGTCTCCACAAGGAGCAACTGGATGTTCCTAGAAGGTCACAAGACATAGTTTAAAAAAAAAAAAAATTTAGTTTTAACACCTTAGAGATCTTGATTGGTAAGTTACCTGAATATATTATCCAAAGTCTAGACTATATTACCTCTTTACAACCATGCTCCCAAAGTAGAAACTATCAAATTATATGTCATAACATGGGGGAGGGACTTGGGAAGGGAGGTAGAGGAAAGTGGATGCCCTTCAATGCACATGGGTCAGAAGCAGAATGACCAGGGGCTACTGCAAACCACACATTCCCTAAATTCTGAAAATGTCCCCTAAAGAGATTATGTCCCTTTGTACGAGACTTATAGTCACATAGGCCAATGCTACCCATATGACCATGAGGTATTCCTTAATGGTACCATCAGGATAAGACTGAGTATAACCTAACTTGGTGTTAACTTGAAGAGGATTACTTGAGGAAATAGGTAACTAAGCGATTGTGATACAGATGGAAGTAATATTTTACAGTAGAGAAAAGTATTTTAGAGCCCAGAATTCAATAGAAGAAGAGACATATACAGGTGAATCATTAGGTACTAGGTAAGTATACATTTCTCGGATGACATTTTAAAAAAATATATTACATAATTATGGATGAAACTGATGTCAAGAATGGTAATATTCTTGATGGCATGTGGAAATCTAGTATTTATCCCACCCACTTGACCTATTGTACTTAATCTTTCTGTACAGATTTTCCAAAAGCTTTCTCATATATTAATTCACTTATTTCTTATAATAATACTTTGAGGTAAGCAGAGCAATTACTACTGTCCCTAGGTTACAGATTTATCATTTCATAGTACCTTGTGTATATCGTTAAGGAGTCTCTGTTTTGCTCTAATGTAATTATTCTTCATTTCTTCTTTTTCCGTCCTTTTCTTCCTTCCCTCTTTCCTTCATTTTTCCTTCTTTCCTTTTCTGCAAGCGTACTTGATTGTTTTCCCACATTCTTCCTTTCTAAAATCTACTTCCTTACCAGATTGTACCTGGAAGATATCCCCAGTGCCTCTCGTATTTCAAGAAAACAATTTCAATACACATTTATTGGGAACTCAATTCAGGCTCATTGCAACAATCACTCATGAGTGATTAGAGAAATGATGAAATATTGGACAACAGGAAAATTTAAACATTCATGGTCTAAGCATATTGTGCAATAACTGTAACTAACTATAAACCCCCCTCAAAGTGGAAGGAATGAATAAATAATAATACAAGCATAAGTTACATTAAATAAAGAAATAAAATAGATGACAATACATCTAAACACTAGTCTCAGCAACACCAAGAAAATAGACAAATAGCTGCCATTTCCACCAAGAATTTAAAAAAAACAGCAAAAAAGAATTAAAATAAGAAATAAAAGTTTCTGTAGATATGGAGGTAATTTTGAAATAATTGTATGAGAATACTATGTACTCCTTCATGCTGAAAGAGAAATCATAGGAAAAAAAATCTAGAAAAATGCACAGTATCAAGATCCTCTCAAGAAAATGAAAACTTGAATACATCAGCAGTTATTGAAAAATATGAAAGTCTTATCAGAGCTCTATCCCTAAAAGCCAGTCCAAGCTTTTTAGTATGAATTCTATAGACGTTTATGTAAGGATCTGTATTATAGAAAGTGTCTCAATGCACAAAATAACGTGGACATCTTCCTAACTGATTAGATGATGGTAGTACAATCTTGACAACCAAACTGTATAAAGATCACAAACACACACACACAAACTCACTCATTCACAAAGCAAGAAAACTATAGACCAAAGAATCTATTATAAACAGATGAAAATATTAGCTAATACAATTCCACAGTAGGTTAAATGAATCATGACAAGGTATATCTCAGAAATGCAAAGGTGGTGCAACATCAAGAAATGTATTAATATAAGTTACTATATGAAACAAATGTGAAAATCAAATGAACAGGTCTATAATAGTATTAATAATGATGACAGTAAGAATGATAATAAATAACTTATTGAGTGCAATACTACTAACTCATTGAGTGCTATAAATTACTCATTGAGTACCAAGTACTATTTTAAGTTCTTTAACATTAATGTGCTCATTTAATCTTTAAAATAACCTAGTGGAGGAGATGTTATTATTTCTCCCTCTATTCAGATGAAAAATTGAGGCAAAAGAAAGTTAAATGGTGGAGTGATGCAGGAAATGCAGAATTCTGACTCTGAAACTTGCTCTCTGAACTGATACATTATGATGCTGCTGTATAAAGACCATTCATGATTTAAATGAAAAGCAAGCACATGACAACAATGACAACACTAAATAAGCTAAAATAGAGAATAAAAGCCTCAGTCTGAATTATGGTATCTACCACAAGTGTATAGTCCATGTTGCACTTACTGCTGTAATATTAGAATCATTCCCATCAGAACTCTCAAAAAAATAAAGGGAGACTTACTATCATTACTGCTATTTAACCCTGTATTAGAGATTCTGGTTAATGAAATAAAATGAGGGAAAAAATGAGAGAAGTAAATATTAAAATGGAAAAGAGAGAAGGGTCATGATTTAGAGACACTATGATTATTTATCTAGAAATTTAAGAAAAGAATAAAAAAGCTAGTAGTGATAATAATCTTATTTATAAAATGGTGACCAGATACAAGATCATGCTTTCTTGAGACAGGTACAATCAATTAGAAAATATAATTGAAATCAAACATATCATTCACAACAATAATAAAAAAACATAAAATACCTAGGAAAAATATTAATTAGAAAGCGTAAGTACTTATGTGAAAAAAACAATAAAAAGAAATTTTACCTGATAACATAAAAGAATATCTAATTAAATGGAAAGTGGTTATGTATTTGACATACATTTAACATAGAAAAATTCAATATTATAAAGATATAATTTTCCTAAAAGTATTTATAGTTTAAATATAATTCAAATCAAAATTGCAGTACAATATTTAATGGCACATGACATGTTGATGCTAAGAGAAAATATACAAAAATAGTCACAGAAATTTAGCAAACAAGAACATCAATGAGACCTTACTCTATTAGATTGCCAAACATACTGCAAACTTATAATAAAACTGTGTTACTCTCAAAGTAATAGAAAAATATATCAGTGGAAGAGAAAATATGAGAAACAGACCCATGTGCATATGATCATTTACTTATGAAAAAATTTACATTTTAAATTAATGGGAAAAGGAAAACCATTTAATAAATTTTGAATTGGATGATTGATTAGATCCTTAAGGAAAAACAGAATTCAAGGTAACCCTCTACTTCACAGCAGAAAAAAAAAAAATTAGGTGTTCTAAAGAAGTACATGCATTTGAAACTATACAAATATTAGAAATATTAGAATAAAGTTCTGTACTCTTTTCACAGTTTTACATGTACCTGAAGTGTACCAGAAAACTTAGGAGACTATCATAATGACAATATAAAGATAACACATGTATGGGTAAGAAAAGACTCCATAAACAAAAAGCAAGTTCCAGTTTGGAAGAATTTAATGTATTAAACTAAGTATTATTATCCAGACTATATGAAGAGCTAATACACATCCTTAAAAGGATAACATACCTCTTTGATACAATTCTTTACACTGAACTAAAATAACTTTTTTGTTGTTTATTTTTGATTATAAATATCTGAATAGCTTCTATCTTTGTAAGATTAAAGCGATCAGGATAACACTTATGTGAGGCTCTCCTTTCACTTTTCACAGACTCCCTATTCCCCCCTTCTCCCCTGACCCCTAGAAATATCAGCTTTCTACAATTTGCTATACATCCTTCCAAGTGCACTTAGG